>NC_081218.1:10098075-10400297 GCF_902713425.1 Acipenser ruthenus
ATATTATATTTTTCTTACTTCTCAATTTCAGAAGCACGAAAGACATCAAATAAAATGGAAATCAATACCGTCACTCATAATCAACACGTTTGGTCAAATTAGCTGTGGGGGACGGGGAGGTGTAAAACAAGGGGTTTCACAAACACCGCCCACTACGCATAAGCCACGCCCATACTAATCATAAACCAATAAGAGCAAGCTCTGCTATGCTGGTGTTGAATTATGCATGAAGTGGGCTGAGAAACCAGCTGCTCCATAAAGTGTGTGAAAGTGGTGGAGAGTACATGTTACTGAGTTTATAAGGCGATGCAGGTCAGGATGCTGTAATTTTTCTTAGGTATTTTAGTTGTACTCAAGCATTCGCGTTTTTATTTGATCTGCATATACAGTTGCATCTGTAATGGAACGGTGTTATTTCAAACAAAGCAGTCACTCCATGGCTCACCTCACCTCTTTCCCGGCTGGGAGTGCGCTGACAGCCGGCCATTCCACAGTGCAGTCTTCGGTCAAGAGGCATGCGGTGAAGAGGCATCACCACAAACACAACATCAAACACAGATACGAGTTTCTGGAGACTCTGGGCAAAGGGACTTACGGGAAAGTGAAGAAAGCAGTGGAGAGATCCGGGAGAGTGGTAAGGGAGAAGATAAATGTATTACTTTAAGAAGGACCTTCTGCATGTTGGATAGTGACAACTGCAGTACTGTATACATCTATGTTAATTTAAATCCAGTTTGCGTTAAGGTTAAGTAGATGTATGTGGATTTTTAAATAGCCTATATGTTTTGCATTTGTTACTACAATACAACAATTGTTAAAAAAAAAAAAATGTTACGGTTCAGCCGTTTTCTTTTTGGCTGCATCGAGTGTTTACACGAGTAAGTTATTTAGAGATTGACAGAGTGTCGCACAGCAGTCGCTTCACTCCTGCAAAATACCCATTGAGCAGCCGACTACTAATGCACTGCACAGCTTTATAGAGTTGCAGTGTGTTCTTTCAAATCTGATTAAACGTGTTAATGTACTAGGGATGGAAATAAGACTGAGTGCATCGCTAATTAGGCCCACCTTTTGGTTTGACCAATTTGTCCAGGTGTTACAAATTAAGCTCGTAAAAACTTGTTTGACGCCCCTATGCATGTGGAGGGCTATGTTCAACTTTGTTATATATATATATATATATATATATATATATATATATATATAACAAAGTTGCTAATATATATATTAGCAATACAATACTAGCTACACTAAGAACAAACATTCGATATTATTATTATTATTATTATTATTATTATTATTATTATTATTAAGACACGTTGAGGACTCGTTCCTCTTACTTTTTCCATAGCTTTGTTTTTATGTTGTGCTTCTGTTTCGTTTCACTTAAAGCTTTCTGAGAGTCCAGCCTCCTGGGCTTGCTCTTTGGCAATGCTTAATCTGTTTCTCTAGGGCTGAGTGCACGTAAAAGGGAGTTATCACCGGCTGAGTTTAATTAAGTTTCGGGCGTTATGACGGAAAAAAACCGTTAAGGACAACTGTGGATACCCCCACCCCCCCGAAGTACGCACAGTTACCCTGACAACGGGGCTGACCGCTCAAGTAATGCACAGTAAGCGGATTGATCGATTTCCCCTATTTAGTTTCGTTATCAGCGACGCGTAAACACAACACATCTGAACTCTGCTGTGATTGCAATATTCACCGCTTGCCAACGTTTTTCTGCAATAAACATCTTGGCTCATCTCGAAAAACTGGTTCCTTAAAGTGCAATGGCCTTCTGAGAAGTGAAAGGTAAGGCCAATAAGCGACCTTTCTGAAAACAATGGCTGAATGAGTCACAGGGTAAATAGTGATGTTGAGCAACTGCAGCTAAATGTAATCGCGCTTCAGTCATTGCGTAGCTTTCTTTAAAAAACGACCCATCCCAGAGGACTGGAATCCATGCGCTGCTTCTATTCTGACGTCTTAATGTGGATGTATTCAGAGCTGTAAGACGTGGGGTTGTATGGGCTGTTGAGACAGTATTTATATAGGTACACTTGCGGACCCCAGGGGGCTGTGTTACAGATTTTATTTGGGGGGGGGGGGGGGGTTGAGTACATCTAGAAATGTGTTTGTCTGGATCCTGAAATTAGTTTCTTGTGATCATAACAAGACCGGTTGAAATATCAACAGTCCCCAGGGCTTCATGTCCTGCCCTCATCTGGGCTGAGCTCCTATAATTGGTTACCATGCGCTGTGGAAGATGTGTTTGCTTTGACTGTGGTATACAGTCATTTGTTAGTCAAATATGTGTTTTTGTCAGTCTGATGTGATCCTTTAACTTTGACTGTTGTGTCCCTCCCAATCTCCCAGGGCTCTAGGCTGCTCAGGTTCATTGAAGGTCAGGGGGCTTCTGTGTAGATCTGTGCTCTGTGCAGACCTGCGCTCTCCGAGTGCTCTGTGCAGAGCTGTGCTCTGAGTGTTTGACGTTGAGGGTGGGAGAGACACACAGGTATATGCAGTGTTGTTTGTTAGTCATAAATACTCTGAGTCCCACTGCACCAAGCATCAGGGCTCTATTCTAATGATCACAATGGAAATAGAAGGGTTTGTACTGGTAGTTCTTAGGTCTTCAGTAAACCCGTTTTTTTTTTTAAATCTGTAAATGTGTTGGGTGTCAGGTTTCCATTTGTGTGCTGGTGTAATCTCCTGGCTAAACCCTTCACATATATGCCCAGATTACCTCTTTCCCTGAGAGTAGAGTGGCACGCTCTACACCTCAAACACCTTATCCAAGTGTGGGGAGCAGCAGCAGGAGGAGGAGGAGGGGGTGTTCAGACCCTTTCATCAGAGTGTCCGCTATCCCTGAAGAGGCTTCCTATCTCCCATGGGCAGGCCTTCTGTGAAACTTGCTTCACTGTGAGCCACATCAAATAGGGATGTCTCTCCCTCCCCTGCACCCTGTTTCTAGCACTTCATTACTCAAGACCCTTCGTGGGGGTTCATGGAGGGAAAGCAGAAATGGCCAAGCAACTGCCCTGGACAATGGAGCACTCTTTTGTTTAATGTTATAGACACTCGGAGTATAGTTTCACGGAAGCTGAATGGAATTTGTCAGGGTGTTGTGAGGTTTTCTCCTTCCTTTCTGTGAAATCTGCGGTACCTTCCATCTCATGAGTCACTCTGCAGGGGAGCTGGACCAAGATAAAAATAACTTGTTTATTTTCAAACAAAGCGATCCCACCCCTCAGCCTGACGTCACTGCCCCATGAGAGCAGAGCCTGTCGGGTAACCCGATTTTCAGCAATTCAAATAAATCAGGTCGAGGGGCAGGGGTCCTTATCCATGGTTAAAGATTAGCTGAGTCGAGTCTTTCCTGAGAGAGAGACCTTGTTTAAACAGTGACTAAGAATTTTCATAAGTGTTTTAAAAAAACTACAGTAACTTCACTATAACAAACCCCCCTGGGACCTGGAGAAATGTTCGTTCTATCAGGGTGTTCACTATAATAGGGTTTGCCAATTTGCTGCATCAGAATGATGAAGAAAGGCCCAAATTGAATTGAACATCTTTGTACAGTAGTTCTTTCAAGACAACTTCACACTGATCAACACTTAAACTGTATATTGAAAAGAAAACAGTAAAGAAATGAGAAATAAAAAGTACACCGACATGCTGAATACAGTAATTACGTGCCTTTTCTCTTGAAAAACATATCCAGCGTAGGTTACTTCATATTTTTTGTGCTTTTCTGAATGCATGCTGTTTCAGTCTTGTTACCGCCTCACGCCTGTTGCCATGGTCACAGTACATATGAAGATGGCAATGGTTGCATACGTCACACGTGATTCACACTACAATAGGTTATTTATGAATCAACCTGATCTTTGAATTAGCCTACCAAGGCATTTGTTTTCACTGAGAGAATAACATTCACACTGGAGAAAGTTCAGTGTCAGTCACTACCGAGATCGTTTTATCCGGGAAGATTTTGTAAAGGTGATTGTTCTAATAGGGCTAATTTCCATTGAAAAAAATGGTTCTTGTTGCTTGGATCGTTAAAGGGGGTTCGTTATAATGAAGTTAGAATGTATTGCCTTGCCTTGCCTTGCACAGTAGTGTTTTAATGGGCTGTTTCCCTTTTAGATCAACAGTATTCTCCTGGGTTATATGAATATTTGGAATCAAAGCTCCCCAGTCCTGTTTAATATGACTCCTGTAGAGTCTCGTGAATTGCTGCAGAACTTGTTCTACAATGTAAACTGGCAGTATTCCATCAGCCTGTATGTAAACCTTTCTTTTTATAATTGTATAACTCAATCTAGTAACACGACCCGCACACACACTTTCGTTGTCAGCTGTTTGGTAACCACCATAGCCTTTACAGAGTGCGCTGAGTGGATCCCGATTTCAACTGAAACAGAAAGAAGGTTTCTGGGTTTTGTTGTAAGTATGAGTTGAGTAAACCCATATCAGACTTAAGTTATTCCTGAGAAATAAGTGGCGTGTGTAATGTGCCTAAAGCTTCAGGGAAAATCATCTCTTCTTGCATCCTTTTTTTTATTGTTCTAGAAAAAGCCATTTTGTTTTGTTACAAAACCCTGGCAGCTGAGCGGTGTTCCCCTGGGCACGGAAACCTTCTCCAGTTCCGGGAGCTTTAACAATAGAAAACGAGAAGTCAAGATCCAGGAGCAGCTCCCAAGGAGCCCTCAGTGCTGCTTGTGTAACTGTGGGAGCCCTGAGTTGCTGCTTGTGTAACTGTGGAATTCTGCCCTTTATCACTCCTTTGTCTTGCTGGTGTCTACTTAAGCCAGGGCCTTGTGTTCGTCAGTCTGAGATGACCCAGGATTGACCGGGTGACTGGCCTCTTTGCTGGGGGGGTCTTGCATCACCCTGCCGTCCTCCTGAGAACCTGGCGGGGGGCAGTTTAAAAATAAAAAAGAGGGGAGGGGGGACGTTTCACGCATTATTTCCCCCCCCCCCCCCCCCCCCCCTGCCTGGAGCAACTGGCCATCAGTGGTGACAGGTGTCAGAATGGTCTGCATTGTTCTGAGATTGTGTCAGGAGTGAGAGATTCTAGCTAGCCATGGGGCATGTTATTTTAGCCACGGTTTCAGTTTCCTGAGTCTCCTATCAATCTTGAGAGTTTTTGAAGGTACAGGATTTCAGACCCGTATGGGGCAGGGGCATCGTTGGCATGAGGCTCATGATAAGCTACAGTAAAAACCTGGGCTGGCTCAAACTGCTGTGCAGTGTCTCGTGTTTAGATGTGGAAACGTGACCCACAACAGGATGTTTGATTGTAGGGACAGGTGGAAGTGAGGAATGTAAAGTCTTTGAGATGTAAAGCTGCCCTAATCTCTTCCCTCTGGCTAACCTTTCCACACCTGCTCTATTAGTGACCCTCAGTACTAAACACACAGTTTAAGGTCACCCAGTAAATGCTGACAGTGATAACGATAGCCGTAACAAGCAGGGCCCTACTGAGGTTCATCGCCTACTTCAGTAAAGCGGACCCTGGCACAGTTTAATCAGGGTAATAAAGGCAAGAGATGTTAGTTTGTATTTTGTTATATGTGGTTAGCACTTTGTCTGGACAGTACATTATAAACCATTCCCAGTGTACTGTACAGTAATTCAGATAAAGGGGGGCAATGACAAGCAGCGTGAGTGAGAGTCTGCTATTGTGCACTGTGCTGCGTGCGACGGATCAAGCGTTTTTTTCTTTTTTCCAGCCTAGCACACAGCTTAATCCCCTGCTGGAACAAAACACTGATTTATGCTCTCGCAGCACGGCTGACTAATGGTCTGTGCCATCTCCTGCCCCTAGGTATGCTCCAATTGTCTTCTTCCAGCCTCTAAAAACAAACCCAGGGATAACTGCTTCCAGGTGACGTCCCAGTGACGCACGGATCATTCTGTCTGGAATGCCAGGAATTTGGCGGCTGGACCACGGAGACCTGCTGACAGAGGGCATTGTCTTCCCTTCTTTTCCTTCATTGTTCGACAGCAGCAGTGGTGGTTGCTAGGTGCACTTGGGTTGATCCCAGGAGCTTGCTAGATTGTTGGTAAATGATTTTGCTTTGTCCGTTTGCAGCTCGCTCGCTAAAAAGCGCATTGAACTATGATGCCCGTTTTATTAAAGGACTGGGCTTCCCCTCCACACCGCTCTGTAACGGGCACAATGTAAGCAGGCCAACAAAAGTGTTCGGTCATGACCGCTTTAGCTCAAAGGTACTAGAAAAAAATACGTCAGTTTTTTGTGATGCTCTAAAACTTTAGATAGAAAATCATGATGCTTTTTAAAAAGTCAAGTTTAAGAGGGATTTTATTTTTTTGCTTTTCAGGTCGCCATCAAATCGATCCGGAAGGAGAAGATCAAAGACGAGCAGGATCTAATCCACATCCGTCGCGAGATTGAGATTATGTCTTCACTCAGTCACCCCCACATCATCACCATCTACGAAGGTAAGACCAGCACCCCCCAGCTCAAGACCACTACCTACCGTTCTGCAGCCCAGAACGCTCCAGCCACGCACCCCAACCTCGCCCTGGTGGCTTGCTTCGCAACAAAGATTGCATCTAGCATTTGAGCAGCTGATGGAAGTGAAATCAAACCCTACACCTCCAGGGGGAAGATCATGCAAGCTTGTTATCGATGATTCACTGGAAATTCTTGTTTTCTACAAGGAAACCAGAACTAGGTAAAATAAAATAAAAATAAATAAATAATTGAGGGTTTCATTGCAGTTAGAAAGCACCCAGCACTGGGAGGAGTTTACCTGTCTGTACATGCACAAAGCATGAAACCCAATTAGCTACAACTCCTGCGGCAGTATTAATAACATTCACAGAGAGGCTCCGTATTACTCAGAACTGCACAGAGATAAGTGAAAGCCATTAATGCAGTGTCTAAATCCCATGAGGAGGTCTCTGGTACACCTGCTCATCTGAACAGGCCTCTTGAGAGGTACAGATGGCTCTGAGAGCAGCAACACTGTGTGTGTGTGTGTGTGTGTGTGTGTGTGTGTGCACTGAATAATGGCACCTGTTTGTAGTAGCACTCTTTTTGATAAATGCTAGAGGCCAATGAGAAAGACCAAGCTTGTGATTGTGTTTATAATATTTCTGTTTTGACAACCAGTATAACTGGCGTGTGAATCAAATGTGACGCTTTATTGACACTGTTTGCTTTTATTAGAGAGGAATTCAGCTGTGTTTGTTCTGTAAACATAGTCTGTTTTTTTTTTTTTTTCTGCACGTAGTTTGCACAGCGGTTGTGTTTTGATCAGGCTGTTGTCGGGTGAATAGCATTTTAGATTAATCGTGACTGGCAAGTTTTGCTATTGAAAATTTGATGGAGCCTTATCACATGGCCTTAAGTGGAGATTGGGTGGACAGGACGGAGGAATGCGTAATCTACACCATGAACGGTTTCCTTTGGAATGTGGGCACGGGTGCAAACGCACATGAATCTACACTCCATGTTCTGGACCTTGCCCAGGTTCTCACTCTCTGTTTTATTTTTGAATTTCCAGTGTTTGAGAACAAGGACAAGATCGTGATTGTGATGGAGTACGCCAGCAAAGGTGACCTGTACGACTACATCTGTGAGAAGCAGAGACTGAGCGAGCAGGAGGCCCGTCACTTCTTCAGACAGATCGTCTCTGCTGTGCACTACTGTCACCGGGTGAGGCACCTAGGGCTGGGCAACACAGGGCTGTGGGCTTTAAAACCATCCACACCTCAGACACTCTGTATACAGCTATGGCCAAAAGTTTTGCATCATCCTATATAATCTACTCTTTGCTTCATAGTCGAGTGATACTACTAGAATTGTAGGTGATGCAAAACTTTTGGCCATAGCTATGTGTTACTGAAATGCAATAATAATGTTAAGTCAGGATCAAGTGAGTTCTTCTGTAGAACAACCTTGTTTTCATGACCAGAGGACAAAATAACGTTCCCCATGGAAACTAGAAGGCTCATGTGACCTGTAGGACAGGCCCCTCCCTCGCTGGAAAGACTGCTGGGCGTGTGTGCCCATAACTCAGGGTTGTATAACCCAGTTCTAAATCGGGAGGCTGCTGAACTATCTGTGGTATGCAAGGGCATGCTCTCCACTGCTCAGTGAAATAATACAAGGCATGTGTGGTATTCTCTCCAGAACCACCTCCAGCTGTTCCTTTCTCAGCCCTCTTCAAGCAACTCAGACAGGCTGGCTTTCTATGTTCTGGGGAAAATAGACATAACATGTAGGTGTCCTGGAAGACCTAAATCTAGCATGCTTCACTGCACACAGGAAGGACCCCCTATCCAGTGCTAGGGCACCTCACCATGAACAGTTGGCCAGTGTGAATGCCTGTACTGTGTTGGTCTATAAATGGTTATCTATCTGGAATTCAGCAGTAGTTCTAGGTTCTTCAGAAGTTGAGACAATACTAATCTTCTTATTTGTTTTGTAGAATGGAATTGTGCATCGGGATCTGAAACTGGAAAACATTCTGCTTGACGGGAATGGGAATATCAAGGTGAGCTTTGGTGGGAAAGCCTTTGTGTTGCAACAAGTTTCCTTACTGAACCGCCGTACATGAAAAGCAACCCTTTGAAACCGCTCTGAGGTTTAACGTTAACTCTGGACAGCCAGCTCATTCCAGCCCCCATAGGAAAGCAGAAATCTGCCCTTTCGGTACTAACTGAACCTGATACTGCATATACTGCAAGGCGTCTGTCAGGCAGGTGAACTGCTTCATTGCCCCAATAAACATTCCTCAAAGGTACTAAAAGCTAATAAATTCATCTAGTGAGCCTTTTACAATGTATGGGACATATTCTGCTCTGCTTGTATTGCATTTGTGGCTAGGAACCAGCGCTTTACAAGATAAGATGTACTAAATGATCTAATTTTGGCCAGTGAAGGATACAGAGCAGCCCAGTCGTTTCCACTTTCAAGGACTAGCAGTGGCTGTTAAGCATAACTATTTAACACTGCAGACCAGTATAAAGATCTTAATGGTAACGCCACTCCACGGGACAGCTCCTGTATGCTCATATGTTACGGGCAGTGTTGTTTCTTGGCAGAGGTCCCAGGCACCTAACCTGGTTCTCAATAATTATAGTGATCCGCACCCAGAGACAACTAGCAGAAAAAACATTCCAGCTCTCTGTTTGCTTGATGGCCAGTCAGGTGTAGCTCCCGGAACAAACTGCTATAAACTGATTTTAAAAAAGGAAGCCGCCCATCCTGCTTGGCACACATGCCTGCCCTCTTCACGAAGCAGATGTTCCTGTAATCTCACTTTTATATAGATTGTTAGTCCTGATCACGCATTAATGCAGATTGCATCTGCTGTCTCGGAGAGCGAGCAATTGCTTTTGAGCTCACCCACGCATGCTTCCTTCCACGGTTTCATGCTGCTTTTATAATTCTTCTGTGTTTCCACGCAGTACAGCGTGCACACTAGCAGTATGTCTTGAATGCCCAATTTATTGCTTGTCTGCCAGCTTTTCTTTATCTGAGACTCATATAAATTCCGATTTCGTTACAGTTGCTGTTCACGCCCTCCACCTCTTAAGTACTGGATTCCCGTACAGGGTGTGACGTGACATGTCGGGATGTCTCTGATTTGAGTTTCATTTTGCAGATTGCAGACTTTGGGCTCTCCAACCTGTACTGCCGTGACGAGTACCTGCAGACATTCTGCGGCAGCCCCCTGTACGCCTCCCCGGAGATCGTGACGGGCCAGCCGTACCGCGGGCCGGAGGTGGACAGCTGGTCCCTGGGGGTCCTGCTCTACACGCTGGTCCACGGTGCCATGCCCTTCGACGGACACGACTACAAGAACCTGGTGAAGCAGATCACCAGCGGGCAGTACCGCGAGCCGACCAAACCCTCCGGTAAGAGCCAGACCGTCACTGCTGTTCTGCTCCACTTTCTCAGTCTTGACTGCCTCTCACTCTATCGTCCCCTGTATTGGTTTCATTCATCACATAACACTCTGTGATGCTACGTTTAGAAATAGATTTTGAAAGACTACATTAAGTGTCTTTCAGTATTTTTGTGTTGTCACTGATTTTAAACTGCAATATGTTTGCCGCTGTGTCAACAATCCAGATATATTTATTTGTCCACACCAGTCTGTCTGGTCAGAACATCTCCTAAGTTTTTTTTTTTTTTGTTCTGTTTTTCTACAGATGCCTCTGGCCTGATTCGCTGGATGCTGATGGTGAACCCGGAGCGGCGTGCCACGGTAGAGGACGTGGCTGGGCACTGGTGGCTGAACTGGGGATACCGCTGCCCTCTGCTGGGAGAGGGCAAGACTTTGGCATCAGCGAAGCATGGCTCCGTGGAGGCTGCCGACGTGTCGGATTCTGCAGGGGGCCTGGCAGGCATCGCTGACTGGCTGCGACGCACGTCCCGCCCCCTCTTCGAAAACGGCTCCAAGGTGCGCTGCCTGCTGAGGCCACAGGGGGGCGTGGTGCTGCGCCAGCGCTCGGTGAGGAAGTCCCGCAAGGCGAACGATGTGTCCCAGACTCTGCAGGACGGGAGTTCCTGCGCCGACAAGCAGCCCAAAGGGATCCTGAAAAAGAGGGGAAGCTTCAGGCAAAAAACACAGGCTGCCCCTGCCGTCGACCCCGTCAAGATGGAAGATGCCAAAATGGAAGACCCCTTTTCCGATTCCGAAATGTCACCCCCAACTCCTCCAGCCTCTCCAGTAAACCCGGCCGCTCCCAAGAAAGGCATCCTGAAGAAGCCTCTGAAGCGAGAGTCCGGCTACTACTCCTCCCCTGAGAGGAGCGACTCCTCCAGGAATCTGGCCTCCCCGATCACTCCTCCTCCCGAGGCCTCTTCCCACCTCCGCAAGGGCATCCTGAAGAGGAACGGGAAGTTCTCTTCCAGCTCTCAGAGTGGGTTCGGCTCCTTGGACGAGCTGGCGGTGTTGGAGTGCGGCTCTTCCACCCGACACCGTCCCTCCGGCGCGATCAGCGAGGACCTCATCCTTGACCGGCTGGAGCTGCCGGAGGAAGAGGCGGCTCCTGGGAGCGTCTGCGGGGCTCCGGCCATGCGAAGCTGCGTCTCTGCAGACAACCTCCTGGGATTGGATGAGAGCGAGAGGGGGCGGCCCCACCTCTGGAACATGCGTTGCTACGAGGAGAGGGTGGGCGACAGCGCGTTCTCGCTCACAGACTGCGAGAACGTCACGGAGGTCTACAAACGGGCCGTCGAGATCCGCGGCAGGATCAGCTGAGACTTGCCAAAAAAAAAACACACCAAGTAAAGAACCACTAAGCCAATTTAGCAAAGAAAAGAGCTGTTTGCTTTGCCCCTTAACAGAGCAAGGAATGCTGTATCCTGACTTGATACCAGCCAGGCTGGTCCTGGACAGTGTGTGTTGTGTTTTTGTTTGTTTTGGGGGTTTAAAAAAACAAAAAGGGGGTTTTGTTTTTTTCCTGTTCAGTACCCTATACTACCTTAGCATCCAGCAGTAAGGTGCTGCACAATTTGACTGAGTAAATCAGACTTGTTTTAAAGAATGTTTCCCTGCACGTGGGTCTAACTGGAAGAGTACAAGCGTACACTGCAGAGGAGACGCCTGGAGTCTCTTTGGCTGGTTTTAATAAACAGCAGCGTGCAAATTTTTTTACAACCACCCCATTGCTGTGCATATGAAATCAAACTAGGCTAATTTAGTGATTGTCTAATTGAATACATTTAGGCTACACATGGAATTTTAAAATAGTAAGAACACATGGCCACAAATAGTAAAATGCAGGAGACTTTTTAGAAGTTGTTTTAAGATGCCTAATTTTAAAGCACAAAGTGGTCTAACATTTTCACACATGGGTGCCTATTGTTTCTATATCCCTGAACGTTGAATTCTCACACCCAGACGTTTTCATGCAGGTAGATTATATAAAGGATAAATCTTGGGGGGTGTTCTAATAAATTTGCACAGTACTAATATATATAATTATTTTGTTGTTGGAGAGGGGTTCTTTAGAAAGACTTGGAAAGTTGAATGGAAAGGGAAAGTTGAGACTGAGAGGGGGGGCTTAGAAAATGTAAAGAAGGAATGAACAAAAGTACTGTTCTATAGCTCTGAATGACCGAACACTCTGCAGCGCTACATTTAGAAATACTGAAGGGAAAGTACATTCCATGACCAACACTGAGAGACCTCTGTAGTTGCAATGTCATTGAACTTCTTCCTTAGTATAAAAGTGTTTTAATGAGCCCAGGTGTAGACTTGCAGCGGAGGAGCAGATTTCGGAGATGTTGTCCTCTCATGTAAACCTGTTTCAGCAGGGTGGGGTGATGGTGAGGATTGCTGGTGGATCTTGCTAGGTTGTGTAGTAGGTGGTCAAAGGAGATGCTGATGGAGCTCGGCAGAATAATAATAATAATAATGTGTCGCTTTGTAAAATGTGACCGGGGCAGATAGCCCACCAAAGGTTTCTAGGACTGGAAAATAATTGTACTACTGAAACAAATGTTACTGGTGAAAATCTAGCACTGGAAAATGTGAACCGGGCAGCCCAAACATCTACTAGAATACTGGGTGTGCTCCTTTCCCTGCTGGTTGGACTGCACGGGCCCAGTTTGATCTCCTGTTTCTAGTGCCTTTTACTAATCGGGGAACAACGTGTGTGTGTGTTCACCTGCTTTGACTGGAAGTTGAATTGCCATTTTGTACTTTTGTGTTTTTTTTTTGAGTTTGTAAATATTTGGAAGTGCTATACATGCTGTGTAAAGAGCCTATTTATTTATTGGTTTGGAAAGCGCTAGATCTGTTTTTTATAGAGCTCCTGTAAGGGGGTTATGGTTATGGTGGGGAGGGGGGGTAGAGAATACATATGTTAACATTTAACAACTAATGCAAGCACAAACGCATTGGAAGTGGTTCGCTTTTGGCCTGGGACTTTTTCTAGTAGTGAAAAGCAGTTCTGCCAACCCTGAACACCAGTATGAGGAGTTTGATGGTGCCATCTCAAGTGTAAAACCAAGAGGGAACTAGCGTGTCGCTTCTCTGTGAATCCAAGTGGGTGTGTATGTGTGTTAAATCATTACTGGAAGTCTGCAAACAGGTATTTCTGGATGATCTGAATGTAACAAAAGAAATGTATTTGCAGTATAAGTTTGACTGAAACAAATGTGATGTTTTTGTAATGGGTCTAATTTATTTAGAGTTTTTTTTTTTTGTTCTCTTTTTGTTTATTCATTTTGATCCACAATGGGTCGCCAAATAAAACAAAGGATTTTGAAATGGAGTCTCTTTTTTTTGTTTGTTTGAAAGACTTCACTGTACCCATGCATGCACGCACAGCTCTATACTGAAGCCCTAGATAGCCGCAAGGCTGAATCTTGACTTTTCTATTGTGTAAGCACTTCCAACTGAGCTAGTGAGCAGATGCTTAGGAATACAAAGCACACGAGAAATATGAAAAAGACTGAAAGGTAAGCAAGCACACACATGGGCTGTGTTCCACCACTGCTGGAATGTCCGGCTTCACCCCAGTGTTCCACCACTGCTGGCATGTCAGAGCAGGGTAAGCCACTCCCTCTGTCCTGCCAGACTCTGCACTGTATTTGAGATCAAAGTTCAAGTCTCTGCAGGACGGAATGAAAAGTAATCCCCCTCGACTCCAGCAACTAAACACAACCCCCATGAATCATGTGTCTTCATTTGAGAGAAATGAAATTGAAAACCCAAGCCCAGATTGAGTGGGATCGAGCCCTACCTGACGCGCGCGCCCTTTAGCAGTATGCTGGTCAAGTCTGTGTGGGGCAGAGCCGCCTGCCACATTCGGGAAATGCTAAATTGAAAAGACACTTGAGATATTAACTATTCCTACCAACAACAACAAAAAACAAAAACTCATTAATGGTGGGTTTAGTGAAAAGCGCTTGTTGCAGCATACTGAAAACAGGTCTGTATTTATTTATCGGATGTTTTTGAACTGAGAAAACACACTCCTGTAATGTTGCAATCCTAGAAAGAAACATTTCAGGTGGATTTTAGTGCCCCTGTTTTGTTTCTCAGTGATGTTATAATATCAGCAGTTTTATTTACTAAAAAGGAAATATAAAAAAAACACACACACACAACCAGACACAATTTATGAAAGAGCAGTGAAGTTAATTGCACAGCTTTAACAGTGGATTTACTTCACAGTAAGTATGGATCAAAGCTACTCGGTATGGTCTTATTGAAAGAAAGTGCAGGTAGACGAGTTTAATAAGCGATTTCTTTTTTTGTCTTAAGAGGGTTAGTATTACAATTGAATGTTAAAAGCAATCTCCTTATCTACAAAAAGATTAGGTGATGGGAGGGCTTGCACAATGCAGCGCCCCAGGAGGGTGGAGCTGGAATTGGAAAGCCCCTTGGATATCAGGATCTAGTTCCTGGTAGCTTCCAGTTCCTGGTGCTCAAAGCCTGAAACAAGCTTAGCCAAACTTCCTTAAAAGCGTCCTCTCTGGAAACCTCCTGAGCTGAAAGTCATTGGTGAATGGGGGTTGTTAGTACAAGGAGAAGTGACTAATTGCAATAGTGCAGCACTGAATTAGACCAAACTCACTAAACATTTTTCTGTTTTGCAAGCTTTGTTTAAATGCAGGGGTCCCAATTTGTCCTTGCTCCAGCGTTCAGATTGTTTCAGCAAAACACACGTTTCACAATATTTTATTAAAAACTTTCTGTTTGCTTTCTGTTCCATGCTTCCAGCACTTTGAACCTTTCAACTTGGCAGAGCCCAGCAATATTCAGTCCAGGATTAAGCAATCGCCTACAAAATAGCATAATTAATAATCCCTTGCATTAATTGTTGTCCTGCGCATCATTTTGAAAATTGCGATGAATCATATCTTGTATCTGTATGATAACTGTATTTTAACATTTGCAAGACGCCGACACTTAAGTATTTTGATCCTCACAGGTTAAGAACCGCGGTCCTCCCTTCCCCACTCGTGCCCCGTTGCCATGACACCGTTTTGAACCCGAGCTCTGCGAGACATTACTAATGGAAGCCCATAGCGGTTACTGAAATGGATATATTTTTAGTTACAAAATGTGCTGACAAAAAACATTCTTCAAAAAAATATCTTGCAAAACACTGTGCAACAAAGTATATAAAAAAAAAACATTTTATGAAGATGGGGGAAAGTTGTTTTGCTGTCTGTGCAAGTGCCTGTTGAGACAACCATCTGAAAACAAAACAAAACTAAAATTAAACAAAACAAAAAAACATCTTCTGAAATCAGATGAAAGTACCAGCAGCCAGTTGACAAAACTATCAGAAAACGGTCTGCTCAGCATCTTAATGCCAAAACAGATAACTGTAGGCCTCCAGTTGTTGTCACATGTTTGAAATGAGTCACTGCATTTCTGACTGGAGAACTTTTTTTTTCTGGATGTAGGCTTTTCCAAAAATAAAGATTCTAGACTTGTTTCAAATATTCTACAGTCGTTACCCTTTAAATGATTTTTTTCTGTATAAACAGTTGCTAGCTACAATAATAAAATAGCTTGATTTAATATCACATAAATTCTCGCATAATTTGTCATTTTTAACGCATAAAACATGTAAACAAAATATCAGTTCTTTTTTGCTTTCGCATAATCCTGAAGTGACTGAATATTTTACTTTCTGTTTCAAGGGGCAGTACTCCACAGAACTTTACAGTGAAGAAAAAAAATAAAATAAAATGCTTACTTTGAAAATTTTACACTGACATTTTTCTTTTGTAAACAATTAGCAATATTAGCCTCATTTTTTTTTTTTTTTAAACTACCGTGTGTCCAATCACGTGCGTGGAGATCCCTCCATGACTTTAGGATCTGGAAGGATGTGCGTGTCCAATCACGTGCGTGGAGATCCCTCCATGACTTTAGGATCTGGAAGGATGTGCGTGTCCAATCACGTGCGTGGAGATCCCTCCATGACTTTAGGGTCCATTAAGTTCAGT
The DNA here is from genome assembly GCF_902713425.1 of Acipenser ruthenus. Lineage (NCBI taxonomy): Eukaryota > Metazoa > Chordata > Actinopteri > Acipenseriformes > Acipenseridae > Acipenser > Acipenser ruthenus. The sequence continues at coordinate 10,114,025 of NC_081218.1, forward strand.
ATTAATGATTTAGTACAGCGGTGGAATGGGGGACTCATGTCTGCAGTGTTTAGTAGCTGTGCGTTGATTGCAAAGGTTGGTGAAACTCCTGTCTGTGTCATCAATTTGTTACCATGGTGATCTGATTGAAACCCTAATATACTATGTTTGTAAAGTGCAGAGTGTATCCTGGGAATAGTTGCCAATGTATCAATTCAACTTGATGTCACACCAGCACGTTGTTGGAATACATCTCTGAGATTGTCAATGCAAAGCATAGCTTGAAGGACAGGCAAGTAACTTCTCAAAACACCAGCTGGTGATACTTGTGAATTGGACAGTGAATTTGAGCTATACTGTGGGATTTTGCCAGCGCTACTGGGGAATGCAATACTAGAACAAGAAGAATCGCAAGAAACTGCCCTGTCAGCTGCCCTGACTGTGAGTAGCATGGCTTCTTTCTTTCTTTTCTCTGTACTTCTCTCTCTGAGTGTTCAGTACCTCTGACTGTGTCGTTCAGAACACTTACAATAAGTTGTCTCTGGCAATAAAAAGCTCTGAAGTACCCAGTTGTTTGGATTGAGTAAGTGGCCGTGCACAGGCCCCTTTGAAGATCTGTTTATTGTGCACTTGGTTATTGAAACATTGAGTTGTGTAGCTTCTATCACAGACCAGCAGTGTGGCAGGACCTCCTATACAACCGAGTCTAGCTGGTCATTCCCTACGTGTAAGTGTGTGTTTGTGCACATGCTGTATGTATGCTGTAGGGTCTGTAGCACAGCGACTCGCTTGTGGCTCCCTGAATCCAGTCTGAATGAAATGAGAGAGTTTTACAGACTGGCTTTGTGGCATGGTTGAGGAATGTGGCGTTATAGAAGGTGTGTCGATATCCTCAGTGAAGAGGGAATCGTGGTAGATGATAATTAGCAATGTTCTAATTATGATGATGGGGAAAAAGTGGGGTGTGTGAAAGTAAGGAACAGATCCCAGTTTAATCACAGGGTATCAGAACGGTTCTTTCCCACGCTGCTAATTATAGCAGGTAAGGTTGGGGATGTGCAGGGTTCGTGTGTGTCTGTGGGGAGGAAGGTGGATTACGTGGAGTAATCTACAGGATGACATCAAGACACATCCTGGGAGCTCAAGGCCAGCGTGTGGAGGTATAGAGAAGTCAACAGCAAGCCATGGGCTCTGGTAAAGGCTGGGATAAAGTTTACATCAGAGCTGGGTGTCTGGTTGTTTGCACGTGTATGTGTTTGAGTGAGAATCCTCTCATCTGTGTAGTGTGCGAATAAGAGGCATGATTCAGAGCCACATTTAATCTGAGAACATTGCTTTTCTGATGGGAGACCCAACCCAGGTATTCTAAAGGGGAATTATCTTCCTTGACTGGTACCTTTTTTCTAATGGCTAGCCTCACTTAACCCTCTCCTTGTGCAGGATTTTTATGGGAAAAAATTCCTGGATTCAGACCCCTGAAGGCCAAATGTAATTAACTTGGGAAAAAAAGCATGGACCATTGCCTATTGCTGTCTGTTGTCTAACTCTCAAGGTTCATATAATCACCTTTTAAAAAAGAGATAATTACATGGAAATATGCAATAGTCTTTTATTTTGTTTGCTTGTTTGTTAAAGAAAAACCTGACTGGTCTTAACATCCGACAGAAATGCATGAACACGGCCTGCCATGTAGCATGCAAACGTGTTTATTGTGAGAAGGAATGAGCATGCAGGAAACACTGGGGATTATAGCTAGATATATTCTGTGGTTAGCCTCTATACCACAGGCTCAACCCATTAAAGTTCACAGTTCTGTCTCGGAATTCTCGGTTGCGATTAGAACTATGAATTATGATTGACAGCAGTGGAATGGAGCACAGACTAGTTGGACTTACGTGTATGCAATAAAAAATAAAACAAAAATCCACACTGTGCGTTTGGAACACATCTCTGTAGATCAGACCAGCAGCTCTGCTCATGCTCTGGAAAGGAAGCAGAGAAGCCAAAACTCACAAGTCACTGTGGTGTTGCTTGGTATATGGATTTTGCTCAAAGCCTGGGGTGCTTTGGTAGCGTCTGTTGCATGACCACATGGAGATGGCTGGCTAGTGTTGGCGCTATTATACAGGTAGGGGATAGGGTAGTGGTTAGGAATCGTCTTTTAAAAACAGTAAAGTGGATGTTTTTGGATAGGTGCTTGTGAACAGTTTGTGAAGGTGTGGGGGCTGTAGATTCAGCCCCTTGCTATTGATCTGGCATTCAAAGAATGCTGATCCTGCATGCTAAACTTTTCCCTGTTGGGTTCATCATGTGCAAATTCCATGCTTGATCTGGCTAATCTTACTGGATCAATGGAATTAAAAGCGACACGTTACAAAGCCACATTGTAGCTTTTCAATCCTGAAACCAGAAACTTGAACTGGACTTGTTGATCCTGAAACCACCTACCGACTTTGTGGTAACATTTTACAGCACGAAACGCATTCTGCAGTCAGTGACACAGAGTGATAACTGAACATGTGTAACAACTTCCTAAAAGAGCTTAAAAGAGTTTCGCAAAAACAAACCCAGCAAGCTGTTGACCCCCCCCCCCCCCCCCCCCCGACAAACACACACAGTTTAATGAAAAAGGAATGCATATTTTCAAGACTGGTAATGGTTCCGAAGTCTTTTGTTGTCACTCCTACTCATCAGTGTTTGCATGCTGGTATTTCCTGGGGTCCTGAGCGCAGGAAAAGCCCCTCAAATTCCACTTCTGATAAATAAAAAAATAACAAACAAAGAAAAAGCAAAGGGAAGTTTCCTGTGATTATTTTGCTGCTCACGTCTGAATTCCCTGCATGCTTTCCCCTCATTAGCAAGCTCTGGCATTTCCACAGGAATGTGCATTACTTTTAGTCAGATCCAAAGCGATTTCCTGTAAAACACCACATGACCAGAGGCTGTTGGTTCTCTCTTATCAGGCAGCAATTACCCCAGATCTGAAGTATCCAAGCTTCCATGGTATGACGTTCCTTTCCAATCCCAATTCAATTGAATATGCTTTTGGAAGCTTGTCCAACACTTGACAATATCGATATATCGCTTGAAACCACAGAGCCAAGCTTGATTTCAGAGCGCTTGGGTAAAACATCTCTTCACTTGGCACTCGCCACTGTGCTTTTTAAAGATGGATTTTATAACGAGCGGGTTTGAGTTCAAAGGGATGAATCCAGTGATCATTTACTGGAAAAATGATATGCTGGTTCACATAATATTCAAATTACTAATAGGTTATTAAGAACGACCCCAATGTTATATTCAGGTTGCTGCTGAAATACAAATGGGGGAGGAAGATTGCCCCAATTGTGTCTTTGGAATGGCATTTTTCCTATGTAAATGGTTAAACCTTTTGAAAAACAGAGACAAAACTGGAATAAAAATACTGGGATAAAAATAAGACAATTCTTCTGCCTTTTTTGACGTCAGTTGGTGCGATATAATCTTTAATCTCAGAACCTCTAAAGCTCATGGAACAGGAGCTGCTTAGTGAAAATAGCTTTCAAATGTCTCCTTCAACAAGTTGCTTTATAAGTTGCAAGAAAAAAAAAACGTTTTGTGAAAGTTGCCTGGTGTTTAATGGGTTTTAGTTTAACACCATCCTAGTGCCTTATTCCAACAACACCCTACCTGACTGGACTGTACTGCAGCACCTGGTGTTTATTAGAGGTCTCCCTGCCCAGAATACTCAGGCCAATGCCGGCAAGCTTCTAGGATCAGGCCATCCGAGCCGCTGCTGCAGGAGGCTAGTTATTATTGCAGCTCTCTGCCCTGGTCACTAGCAGCAAGACCCCACCGAAGCACATCACACACAGGTGTGAGCACACAGACCAGACACCCCCCCCACTGACGCACATCACACACAGACCAGACCCCTCCCAACCGAAGCACATCACACACAGACCAGACCCCTCCCAACCGATGCACATCACACACAGGTGTGAGCACACAGACCAGACCAACACACACCCGGCAGAAGGGTTCAGCATCAAGCGGCCGTGCAGAGTGAACTCCCGACCCTAGACAGTGTTTGCTGAACTGTCTGAGTCTGTGGTTTGTGGGGTCCCTTCTAGCCAGTGTTCTGGAATGAGAATTATGTCTGAGAGGGGAGGAGGGGGGGGGGGCAGCTAACAGTGCCCCGAGCTACAGGTTTATGGGAATTGTTTTCTTTAGGGTTGGGTGACTGTGGCAAAGTGCCCCGCCCCTGTGTGCATTTGTGTGTTCTGTGTTGTATATATGCGTGCGTATGTTAATGTTGGTGTATAGATTGGTACACGGGATATAAACGGGTCTGTGTTTCACGTGTATTTAAAGTGTAGATTTGTATTTAGGCACGAGGAGAGCACAAATCACTTCACGTGCTGGTTAAATGTAATATGTGAGCACGGGGTTGCACAGAATTAATTCACGTGCTGGGATTCAAGTGAATAATTAATTAGTAATTGAATCCCAGCACAACAGTATAAATAGGCACATTTTTAGTCAGTCAGGGTTGGTGTTCGGTGAGTGGAGAACGAGTGTGGAGAAGGAGCGTTAAAATAAGAACGGAAGAACGTAAATATAAAGTAAATAGTGTTTTCACTCACCGTGTTTGTTCGTCCCTGTTTGTTAGTGTCTGTCCGTTTTGTCTACCTGTTTATTTTGGCGTGAAGTGCCGTGTCCCGTGTTTTGTGCTGTTTTCAACCCTTTTATTTGTTAATAAACGCTGAGTGCAGCCATTGCACTCAGCTCATCATCAACCACTGTCTTTGTTTTGAATTCCTGTCTGGTCTGACGCCACCCACTCTGGCCGTCTTTGTGACAGTGACTCACGTTAAGCACTAAACTTTCCCCTTTGATTGCATTCATGAAACCTTAGTGTGTGCAGGTAACTGTATCCACTGCTCCCTACAGGAAGCCAGGCTTTATGAATACACCCCGTTGTCTCTCATGCTGTAGCAGGACCAAATACCCCTACTTATTTCTTTATACTGAACACAGCAAAGGAAAGCTGAGTGAAAGCATGATCGAAGTATGAAACAATTCCGACTTGTAACCTGTGGGATGGAGCACTATTTTATGTCTTCCCTCTTACGAATGGTTGATTAATTACAGTGAGTTTCACAACCTGTTGTTCAACCGTTTTTTAAAGATGGTTAGAAGTTTATTCTCTTTTTTTCAAAGAACTGTTTAACCTAAGAGATTATAAACATGATTCATTCAACAGTCCTTAAAAACATTCATTAAAACAGTCCTTAAAGTTTACTACTATTACACATTTATTACATAATATATATATATATATATATATATATATATATACACATACATACATATATAATATGTATGTGTGTATATATATATATATATATATATATATATATATATATATATATATTATTATTATTTATTTCTTAGCAGACGCCCTTATCCAGGACGACTTACAATTGTTACAAGATATCACATTATTTTTACATACAATTATATTCTTTTTTACACACAATTACCCATTTATACAGTTGGGTTTTTACTGGAACAATCTAGGTAAAGTACCTTGCTCAAGGGTACAGCAGCAGTGTCCCCACCTGGGATTGAACCCACAACCCTCCAGTCAAGAGTCCAGAGACCTAACCACTACTCCACACTGCTGCCCCATACTGCTATATATATATATATATATGTATATATATATATATATATATATATATATATATATATATGTGTATATATATATATATATATATATATATATATATATATATATATATATATATATATATGTGTGTGTGTATACTAATAGATAACCTCCTAACCGTCTGTACGGCTGGGTTAAATTTAGCCGAGGGGATCAGGTTTGACCCTGACCTGTGCTGAGTGGAGTGTCTGGCTGACTCACACATTCCTTTAGAATAACAGAACTCTAACCCCCACGACTGGACTGCATCACTGGCTATTTGCGGTCGCCAGTCTGCATTCTTATCACCTTTTGTTTAACTTCCTTTAATTCTGAATCAAAGCTTGTGGTAGGATTTTATTTTTGTAGAGTCTCCACTCCCCACCCTTAGCGATAGAATACCAAATCCTAAATGCTTCCAAAATTAAAGTGAATTAGAAATAAAATGCCTACAAATTATGTTTTCATCTTTTGAGAATTTCTGATACCTGACACTGTTTATTTATTTCAAATTGACCCCACTTTCTCAAATGAAATTGCTGTGACGAGCTGTCACTAATCTCAGCGCGGAGGTTACAATGCAGCTGAACTGAACTTACATGATCAGCAGTCTTACTGCCTGTAACAGCAGACTGCACTTTTTTAGCTGTAGAGTGTAGTAAGCATGTCAATTAACAAATAGAGGACTGCACTGAACACACACGATAGCATATAAAGCAAGTAACGAATGAAATATTTAAAAAATGCTGCTGATATAAAGTCTCTCTTTAATTTAAGACTTCAAAGAGCAAAATGGGGAATATACTGCTGTCTCTGCACCTGGAATGGGATGATTAACTACCTGTAGAGAGCGATAAAGCAAAATACAGAGCCCAAACAACAAGCACAATGATGCTCCCTGTTCCTGCTGTCAGACACAGGCTCCCTCTGATCTCTGGACACTCACGACTGACTCTTGCCGTTAAACACTTTGGCTTATAATATTACATTTTTAAATATAAATATTTAAAATTGTATTGAGGTTGAGGTCTAAACCACACTGCTGTCTCCAGTACCATCACCAGTACCATCTCCAGTAGCATCTCCACTACCATCTCCAGTAGCATCTCCACTACCATCTCCAGTAGCATCTCCAGTACCATCTCCAGTACCATCGTCAGGTCTGTGATTAGAGGCTACAAGGTGTTGGAAGGTATCCACTGGTATAGTCTAAGACCTCAAACAGTGAGATGTTTTTGTTTAATGTATCCTTTCCCGTACCGCTTTGTGCTTTACAGTGCTTAACTATGCTTTGCAATGCTGTCACTATTGCACTCTGCTGTGTGTAAACCAGCTTTGTGTGTGTTCCAATTCCAGACATGCAGGGCCAAGGCTAAAGTTTCCAGCAGGGTAAAGGGCAGACCAGAACTTCACACTGCTTCATATTCTCCTAAAAGGAATGGTTATGTCATCATGCTTCCTCAAAAAGACAGTGTGTGACCTCATGACAGTGTGTGACCTCATGACAGTTTAAACACACCGTCACACTGACTTCCAAACAGACCGCTCTGACAAACATAATCCCAGAGTGAGTCACGCCGGCTCACTGTTCCCTTGCAGCCAGTAGGGATGGTTTCTCATGCCTCTGCCAGACGGCTAGCTGACTAACTCCAGCCCTGCTCTGCTCGTGACTGGATGTGTAGACCTTAGCTCTGTCTGTCTGTCTGTCTGTCTGTGTAGCATGTTGTTTGTGAGCTGTTGCATTGCACTGTACTGTACAGGATGTCTCGTTCCTCAATCTTTGTGATTGCAGCGGACGGAAATGCTGTAGCCTCTTGCTACAGAGGCTGTTTTTTTAAACTATTTTGCTCCACTTGAGATTGAAGCAAGCGAAAGCTCAGTAAATCTGCACCCCATCCACCGAGATTTAAAGTCATTTAAAAGTTTGTTTCAGGAATTAAAAAAAGAAAATAAAAAGCATTTTGTAGGGCCGATGTTAGATCAGTGTCTAAAAAATCTGTTTTTTCATGGCTTCAAACAAATGAAATTCATTCAATAATTCATCAATTAAGACTTTTCCCATGAGGACTTATACCGATTTATATAAAATATGTAATGATCTGTTTTAACTAGAAATGAGCCTTGCTGCACACGTATTAAAGAGGCCCCTTTCACAAGCGCGTGAAACCATGCAGGTGAATCTGTGCTGTTTGAAGAGTGTGTGGCTCTCAGGGGTCAGTTAGAGGTTTGAAGTGTGTGTGGCTCTCAGGGGTCAGTTAGAGGTTTGAAGAGTGTGTGGCTCTCAGGGGTCAGTTAGAGGTTTGAGGTGTGTGTGGCTCTCAGGGGTCAGTTAGAGGTTTGAGGTGTGTGTGGCTCTCAGGGGTCAGTTAGAGGTTTGAGGTGTGTGTGGCTCTCAGGGGACAGTTAGAGGTTTGAAATGTGTGTGGCTCTCAGGGGTCAGTTAGAGGTTTGAAGTGTGTGTGGCTCTCAGGGGTCAGTTAGAGGTTTGAAATGTGTGTGGCTCTCAGGGGTCAGTTAGAGGTTTGAAGTGTGTGTGGCTCTCAGGGGTCAGTTAGAGGTTTGAAGTGTGTGTGGCTCTCAGGGGTCAGTTAGTGGTTTGAAGTGTGTGTGGCTCTCAGGGGTCAGTTAGAGGTTTGAAGTGTGTGTGGCTCTCAGGGGTCAGTTAGAGGTTTGAAGAGTGTGTGGCTCTCAGGGGTCAGTTAGCGGTTTGAAGTGTGTGTGGCTCTCAGGGGTCAGTTAGAGAGCCCCTTGGCTGTGTGTCAGCAGTGGAGAATGTGCATTCATATCTAACAGCCTGCTCAGGATGTCAGGGGGTTTGTGAAGGCAGCCAGAGCAACAACAGGAAACCCCAGGGCTTGTCTTGACCGGTTTGTTTAGTCTGCTGGGAGTAACCCGTATACCACTGACATACCTCATGCTGCTGACAACACGGGCCCGGCCAATCCCGCGGAGGCATCCAGACAATGAGTGATGAGGGGGCGGGGACTCACCTCAGCATCATCCTGACCAGGCATCAGCCCGCTGACACGTGTGTGCATGTACGTCCGTGTCGCATGTCTGTGTGGATGTGTGCATGCGTGCTGTAGTTGTTAATATGTAGTCGACCATGTCATTGAAACAGGTTGCATTTGTTCAAAAGCAGTGTAAAAGATGTGCTGTCATAATGTTTAGCAAGTGAGAGGAAGTCGGTTTGTAATTTCTTTAATAGTTAACATTTGTCTTAGTAGCTAGTTTTTGTTAGTTAATAAACTGAAAAAGTACCCCTTTAAAAAAAAAAAAGCGTCACCCAAAATCGATTCTGTTATTCCTATATTGCCCTGTCACAAAGACGGAGGGAGTGGGTGGCGTCAGACCATAGCCAGGAAGTAACACACAGAGACTTGGGGTTTTGGTGAAGATGAGCGCGAATGGTAGCACTAAGCGTTTATTAAACGAAATAAAAGGTTTAAACAGAACACAAAACAGGACACGGCACTTGTAGCCAAAATAAACAGACAAACAAAACGAACTAACACTTAACAAACAGTGCACGGAGACAAACAAACACGGTGAGAACAAACACTTTACGTTTTATTTTGCTTTTCTTTCTCCTTCCCTCTCTCCCGTTCTCCACTCTCGAACACCCAACCCCGAGTGAATGAAAATGTGTCTATATATACTGTTGTGCTGGGATTCAATTACTAATTAATTATTCACTTGAATCCCAGCACGTAAATGAATTACGTGCAACCCCGTGCTCACATATTACATACTTTAAATGCACGTGAAGTGATTTGTGCCATCCTCGTGCCTAAATACAAATCTACATTTTTAAATACACGTGAAACACAGACCCGTTTATATCCCGTGTACCAATGACTATACACCAACATTTACACACAACATACAGCACATTGCCACATGCCCAATGAACACAATTTCCTAATGTCACCCATTCACCTTGACTTGTTTATTTCCATTGCAGGATGTCTTACAACACTCTATTCAAACATGTAGACATCCCGCACAGACATGGATTGCATGAAGTGTGCAAATCCTAACCTGTGCTGATTCATTTCTATCGCCTTTTTTACAGAAAAATATTAGTCACAGGTATTGAAAAGCTATACATTCATCTATTTAACATATATCAATATCAATTGCAAATATATAGTCATTTCACAGATATGAGTTATCAGCCCGAGTGAGCAAAGCCCAGATAAGGGTTACAAGTCATTACAAAGGCAGATGACAGATGAACCCTTACATATCTGGCCCAATGTTCTTCCCATTTACACAATGGGCCACCTTTTAGTAATTAAAACGCATTGGCTGGTTTTTCCCAACAGTTTGCATGTGCTGATAATGTTGTGCTGTCGATACCGTACTGTATATTAAAGCTGTAAGGCCCTAGTTAGCAACCCCATGAGATTGACTGTATGTTTGCCTTTGCTAACCATGCACTGAAATCCCTATTCGAATCTTGGATGTTAGTATCAGGGTATTGTGTTTTGCACATCCCGTGACCAGTCAGAACTCGCAGTGTATTTAAATGTATGTCAGGGAGCTGTGTGAAAGCTGACCCTTTGTTCTGCTTATCTTTGTGGATTAATGTTGCACCACTTCACAAGGGCTCCTGTCTGTAGAGATCTGTAAGGATCTTCCCCCAGTGAGCAGGCTTGACTGACCGCTTGACCGCTGGCGCTCTCAGGCAGTGCAGCCTCATGTCAGATGAACCTTGTTCCGACGCAGAGATTCTGGATGAATTAAGGCTCCCTTTGATCAATGCCTGGATAGGACTCTGAGATCGGACAGATTCACTACAACAGGGGTAAGGTGTCTGCCAAAAAAAACCTTGCGTTTGATCTCTCTGCGCTTTCAACACGGCTCACCTCCTCTCCTCCCCAGCTCTGTGCTGCCTCAGTGGAGCAGACAGGCCCCGGCCGTTGTCTCCGGACTCCACCAGCTTTGATCGTGCTGTCCGACCTGGAACTTTGTAGCGTCAGGCTGCGTTATTCCGCTTGCCCCAGAATTCCCTCTGGTTGGGAGCTCAGGCTTGTTGTGTTGGAAATTTGGGAGTTGTGTTCTGATTCTTAATTCAGTTTAGATCACAATACACACAGTCCACTGTGAGTTGTGTTGGCTGCCTGCCATTCATAAAGGCCAAGCTAGGAATGAGACATGTGCTTGGGCTAAGGCCTTCATCAGTTCAATGTGAAGACATTATCCGAAGCATGTCTGCTTGATTTATACAAAGTTAGGGATGAACATTCTGAAAGCTTACTGACTCAGTAAAGATGACTTCTAATGGCTGACTCTGCCTATTCATAGACACTATGATGGTCGATTCATTTTTAACCAGCACTGTTAGTTTTAGTAGATAAGATCAAAGGGTCTGCTTATTGTTTAAGTCATCATTCACATTTTAATGTACACGTCTGATCTGGGAAAGCGCTTAGATCCAGGTGCTCCTGCTTTGATCTAGAGTAGACAAGAGATTGATTTCACACTTTATCAAATGTTTTTGTTTTATTCTTAGTCGCTTGAGCTGGATCATTCATAACTAACAGCTGTTACACAGGCATTCCTTGATGAACAGCGATAAGTCTTACCTCTCACAGAGACCCATTGTACATTATTTATACAACAGCCCACTTTATGGTTTGACATTATCTACAACATTTGTAATAGTTATTACTAGACTGGTTTGTCGTGAAACAGTATCTCTTTATTAATGAGAGCTGTACATAATCTTACCCACACTCAAATTCCATGCAGCTAACCTCCCGTAGGTGTACATGGAAGTTTGGCTCATGTATGTAATTTATTACCTGGCTTGATCAAAGATCTATATATCTCAAGCACAACAAATACAAACAGCTTTTGGAAGGACATGACTGATCAATCTTAGCATGGGCTGTCAAAGTTTTAAAGCCAATTTTAAAGATTTTGATATTTTCTTATCTTTTTTTTTTTTTTTGGCATACTTTGAGCACCTTGGGATATCTGGGTCTTAATCACACCCAACAGCTCTGTGTGTGTGGAGGCAGATTCTGGTGGTGGTTGACTCACAACTACAAAAGCACATTCAGTGAGAAAGATTGAATCTTTCAGCTGCTTGAGGATCAAGACCTGGCGAGGCACTCATCTCTTCCACTAGACTTATAACTGCGCCAGTCCAGGAAGCATTCTGTTTGGTTATTGCGCAGAGAAAATGTTGTTCTGGACCACAGAGCAAACTTAGGGTCCATTCTAATTACAATTACAACAGAATTGCAATTACAGTTACAATGCTATGTTGTTCTATTAATAGTTACAATTATGCTGCAGTAATTACAATTATAATGACACCAAATACACACATTAACATCTCTATGTATTCTAAATAACCAAGCAATAACCACAGGTACAAGTACAGAAACATACCATATAAACACATGGGGGTCACCAAAAGTGACAATACAAGGATAACGATCAGATGGGAAATAACTGTGTAATTGGACTGTAATTAATCACGTATTTGGTGTAATTACAACTACGGAGCTGTGCCAAGGTTCAGCTGCAATTCCAGTTCCATTGGAATTGCAGTGAATTCCGACTTGCAGGATTACAATTGGAACTGAGCGCAGGTCTGATTGCTTGTATCCTCTGCTGTCTGTAATGTTGCTGTGGTCGTGTCTGAATAATACAGCAACCGTTGAGCTGTCGGGCAAATACAAAAGTTAAAGAATGAGCTTCTACATTGCTGCAACGCAAACAGGACTCTAAATAACAAACAGTGAGTGCATTTATTATACAGGCTTAACATGGTACTGTACACAGAATGTGGTACTGAACTGGGTTTGATGTTGAAATATTTGTTCCAGCACATTAAACTGACAGCACTGTAATTAAAAAGTGAACATGGACCTCTTTAGCAGCTGCTCGCTATGGCAGTGTAAACGAGGGCGGACGTGTGAACAAGCAACAAGATGTTGACAGTCAGAAGTCGCTGGTTATATTTACGCACAGACCTTTTAAGACTCAACCACGCGATCCAGAAGTGATAAAAGTTGATACAACAGGCTTCAGATATCTCTCAGATAACAAACGATAATGACCCAGCCAAGACAAGTGTGCACCAGGAAAGGATACAAACAAATACACACATTGTAGCCAGTTTGAATTCTATATAGAGAACATACAGGGGGAGAAAGGAGCTGCCACACAAATCTATGGCAAGTAACTGCTGAGATTAAATGCAGGCTCAATAACATTTCTAAAGTGAACAGTGCGATTTAAAAACAATGCCACTGTGTTCAGAAGCAACAAAGTCTTATAGCTTTTAGTTTAGAACCTGTTCTTTGCTTAAATCTCCCCTCTCCCCTGTGAAGGTTAAGGTTACCCAAATCCAGGGCTATTAAAAACCCAATTCTGATTTCTCATTAGTGGCACAACCACTTTTTCACTACAAACTTCCTGTGCGACAGATATTGGCGCTCTATCTACAAACTAACTTCCTGTGCATCAGGTATTAGGACCCCACCTACAAACTAACTTCCTGTGCGATGGGTATTAGGACCCTACCTGAGGCTGTGATTTCACAGTGTGGTTGGCAGGATACATTGCCATCACCGGAGTGAAAGAGAGAATACAGTTGAGAATCTGAATGTTGAATGTTGCTCTGAGAACTCTCTCAGTTGTTAGACCTTGTACCTCCGCTGACAGCCAGAGGGATGGCGGCGATCATTTCACCTTGTGCAAACAGCAAGCAGCACGGAATTCGTCGCTTGGTGTTTTGAATAGTTCTGTCAGCTATGCAAACACTTTAAAACAAGTCCAAACACTCCCTTCAAACTCAGACACGTAATAAAAAATAACAAAAAACAAGACCTTTCAGCGCCTGGGGCTGATCAACACAGCAGACCTACAGCACCTTTAAACATATCTTAGTAACTGTGTCCAATTAAATACTGTCCACCATAGGATTTTCCATCTAAAACCTGGGGCTGGGGACCCAACACCCATTGAAATGGGGGACTAAGTGGGGGACGGGGGGATGGGGGACGGGGATGATACAGATACAGACCTCGCCTTTTTTACAATGTTAAAAAAACAAACAAGACGTGAGCTGTCGGTTTTGCACACCACCCTTTTGAAATGCTTTGAATACAGTAATTCAATACAGCCCTCAGTAAGGATGTTAAAAACAAACACCCAGGTAAACATACCAAGCGTGTTGGATCAGCAGAGCGGCACATTAGGAAGGAATGATTAGAAAAGCTCGCTGGCAGATCTCTTTGTAAACCTTTGATTTGAAAAAGCAAGGAGCGTCATATTCTTTCACTGTTTTTGTTCATGTTACTGTACTGTCCTCTTTTTTTTAATTCCATTCGTTGCACTGGTCTTGATGCAGGTTTATTTTTGCATGCAGGCTTGGTAACTCGCATGGTCAGTGGAGTCTTTGTGAACAGGACGCAGTGTTACATAAATACCTATATCAGGTGTGTAAAGGAAGGCATTGTTTTACCAGCTATGCAAAGCACTCTGTTGTAATTGCTGTTGTAATTGCATAGTAGAACTATGAGAACATAAGAATGTTTACAAACGAGAGGAGGCCATTCGGCCCATCTTGCTCGTTTGGTTCTTAGTAGCTTTTTGATCACAGAATCTCATCAAGCAGCTTTTTGAAGGATCCCAGGGTGTCAGCTTCAACAACATTACTGGGGCGTTGGTTCCAGACCCTCACAATTCTCTGTGTAAAAAAGTGCCTCCTATTTTCTGTTCTGAATGCCCCTTTATCTAATCTCCATTTGTGTCCTTGTTGCTTTTTTCAGGTCGAAAAAGTCCCCTGGCTTTTGCACAAAGGCACAGGCGAGACAGACTCAGGATAACAGGGCTTGTCAGCAGCTCTCCGGCTCTGTGTCTCAGCAGCTCTGTGTCTCAGCAGCTCTCCGGCTCTGTGTCTCAGCAGCTCTCCGGCTCTGTGTCTCAGCAGCTCTCCAGCTCTGTGTCTCAGCAGCTGTCCAGCAGAGGTCCTTGAAAAGATGCAGTGCCAGTGAGAGGGAGGAATGACTGGAGAAACGATCCTCACTCGCCTCATCAGCGATCGCTCCTGTGTTAAAGTTACCAAGAAAGATTTCTTGTAACTCTTGGTGATCGAAGTGGTGTACCATATTGAAACATCTGGTACGGTACAAAAGATCACCGTAAACTACCATTGTCCAGTTTAAGAATTGTACATGCATTCTTCTTGTGTATTCATAACTGGTTGAACACTGCTTATAGATATTTTCTTTTATTTGTTGCTATTTTGTTTTTATAACTGTATAAACGTATAGCTTGGACCCACAAAGCATGTTTGCAATGGGCTTGTTTTCAGTCCAGGTTTCAGAGTGTTTGACCCTGAAGTAGCAGATAAGGAGCTGCTAAGCATGTGTGAGTAAACGAGTACAGTGCAGTTCCTGCAGCTGTTAGTAACTGAACACCATGAAAGGTCAGGGCAAGCCAGCAATGGACCCTGTATCACCATGAACACCAATGTGCTAAACTAATATTATTCATCCTAAATGAATAGAGCAGTTACTTCAGGGAGATAGGGCTGTGAGAGGCCTCTCTCAACATGCACTTATATAAGATTGTGTTTATGGTGAACCTTTCACTTAAACCTAGCAACACATGGATGCAGCAGAACTCTGTAATCAGAGTTCTGCTGCATCCACGATTCATCCAGTATTCATTCAAGCTATTGTATTTGGTGTATTTCTCTTCCTTGGCATGCATTTAGAATGTGAAAATAATCCATTTGGTATGCATTTCAGATTCCGATTGAATACGAGCCAGAGGAGCATTAATAGGTTCTGAGATGCAAATGATGAATGCAGAGCCCCAACCAAACCTTCTGTACCCAGTGAAGCCAAACTATTCAAATGAAGAGCTGTGTGGAACATGTTTAAACAAATGTATCTTTAAAATTGTCCTCCTTGCTTAATCATTGTTTTTGTTATAGAAGATGCTTACAATGCATTGCAAGGGCCATGTTTCTGCAAATGTGCAATATGCATCTACACATACACCTTATCCAAACCTTAAATCACACCATTACCCCAAATCTTTAACCTCAATGCAGATCTCAATCCAAGGAAAGTAAATCTCTAAAACCAGCTGTTTAATTTAGGATGGCGAGGCCAAAAAAAAGCACTAATGCATCAGAACCCTGTGAAGCGAGTCTAGTTTAGCAGAGCCGATGGCAGTGTCTGCGTTGATACTGTTCACCGAGCTTGCACAGGTCATGGTCACAGCTGTCACTCTTTCTGAATTCTTTCCGTGTCCTGTTCTCCCAGGGGATTCCAAACGCCTGGCGCACTCGCTCACAGACCTGTGTACACGGTGCCTGCAGAAGAAACGCTTGTAGTCCACTGAGCTTATAAGAACCTGCGTACAAGCGTACATTCCTGGCAAAAATAAAAAGGGCTTCATGTAATTTTCTACGGAAAAACGTGGGAAAAAACAGTAAGCTACATTAAAATAGGGCCTGTCTAACTTTGTTTTCTCTTTGTCCTGAGGTACTTGCTTTATTATTGTGTTCTATTAAATGTATCTTTCTACATGTCTCCTGAAACACACGTCTGTTTGTTTTTTCTTTCTACCTTTCAGTCCCACATGTTCATTGATTGAAATCCTGAAATTATTTTTTTCGTCATTAATTGTAATTTAAGTGTTACAATTGACCCCATCCACATGAATCTTGCACTGAAGGAAACAACGTTCATATTTGTGGCTCAGAGCGATATATTCTTGCTTGATAAGGCCTATCATTTTAGGGATGTTAAAAGGGATTGCCTGTGAACATTTTCATTTTTCAATAAAGATATTCCGTTTTTGAGTTAAATAAAAACAAACACTTTTGCTTCTGTGAAAAATGATCTTATGCAATGAAACATTCCATTCTTGAGTTAAATTAAATGTATTTATTTTATCATTCTTCACAGAATGTTACATCTGACCCCACCCCCATTACAAATGACCCTGGCCATGGGGTCAATTGTAACATCGGACACCTTACATTTAGCACTCTTGCCATGTGTATATCAGCTCTTAAAACAGGATAACTCTGGGGCTTGGTAGAGGACAGATATTAGTTGTTTGTATCGAAGTCTGGTCAAACTAGCTCAAATCATCTGTGCGTAATGGAGAGAAACGAAAAAAAATGTTACAACTGTCCCCGGTCTCCCGTACTGCACTGTACTGTGTAATGCTATACTGTAATATAAAGAAGAAAGTACTTTATAAAGTAAGAAAGCAAAAGACAGCCATTAAACCAATGTATTAAATCTTTAATATATTATATATTATATTGCATGTGCTGTATACGTTTTAAAAACAGTTCTGTATAACAAAGCTTTGGCTAATTCTGTGTTGAGTCGTGGAGTCATTGTCACAGTCAGCTTGAATATAAGGAATGAGTCGTCAAGGAGAGAAAAACCAGCTTAGTGTTTCAGCATTCTCACTGTCTACCAGAGCGGAAGACAAGAACACAGTGACCCGGGTGAGAGCTGGCCGTGCTGTGAGGGTGGTAACAATGGGCAGCGCTGGCCGAACAGATTCTGCTGCATACTCCCGCTGGCGTCCTGACGTCAAAATATTAAAAAATTTTTTTAACGCCTCTGTTTTTTTCTCTCCTGTTAATATCGCAGTTGCTAATTGCAGTTTATGTAACCGTTGCCGCTGAGTTTCTTTTGTTTCCCCCGCTGTTGATGCAGTGAAAAGCACAGTGGAATTGTCTCCAGTCCCTGGCGATCCCAGACGCTGCCCTGGCACAGTTTGTCTCACCGCGGAATAAAAGAATTAGCTGCCGCTGGTGCAGCGCCCATAGAGAAGACATGCTCTTTGTTGGGTGTCTCCAGGACTCCCTGCTAATGCTGGAACCCTGACAGAATGCTTTATATAATCTGTGTGTTATTATACTGTGCGTTTACTAAGCAGCCCCTGCCCTGTGAGAACACAGCACACTATACTGTAGGTCAGTGGATGGGGAGCAGTGCCCAGATCATCACTGTACTACTCTCCACTGAGGGCTACACTGAGACCACCAGCCTTGTGATGTAAGCTAGAGAAACTACATCAGCTGAGGGGCAGAGCCCTATTATCAAGACCCAAACTCTGTCCCGTGTTCATAGAGGTGTACGGCTCACAGCTTCTCAATGACTTCACAAACAGAGCCTGGATATCTAGCAGTGTTGCCCTGCTGGCCTGTCTGCATTGATACAGCTGTCAGTGTGGTTCAGGATGTGGGTGTGGCTGGTATAAGATATCAAAGAGTCACACAGGTGTCTAGTCTGTAGCGCCAGGTGGATACCACAATGGCTAAAAGAAGCTGGATGGGGTTCGGCACCACAAAACAGACAAGCCAAAAGAAAGGCTTTGCCGCTTGAAAGGATAAAGCTGTGATTGTAAGGCTCTTTTGTTGCTGATCTGCACTTTTGTTTGTATTGTACCCGTTGGCAATATTAGGGCTTCATCTGTGTAACAGCATTTGACTGTCTCTAGAGTTTTATACATGCCTGGGTAAGCAGCAGTGGGTCACTTCTCATGTAGCAAGTATGTCATTATATGGACATTTGATGGGTGACACTGTAATTGAGTAGGTTTTATACATTCTTCCACTGGGACAGTATTGTATTTTCTTATATTGAAACACAATGGCATTGTAATGTATTAAAACACCCCATGAGATTATTATTATTATTAGTATTATTATTATTATTATTATTTATTTCTTAGCAGACGCCCTTATCCAGGGCGACTTACAATTGTTACAAGATATCACATTATTTTTACATACAATTACCCATTTATACAGTTGGGTTTTTACTGGAGCAATCTAGGTAAAGTACCTTGCTCAAGGGTACAACAGCAGTGTCCCCCACTGGGGATTGAACCCACAACCCTCCGGTCAAGAGTCCAGAGCCCTAACCACTACTCCACACTGCTGCCCTTGTATTAGTAGCCCTTGTACAACGATGAGGAGCGACACATTCGTGCACATTGTGCTACAGATATTTTTCCTGCCATAAAACTCTGCGTGGCCCTGCAGCCCAGCAGGATTTACACCAGCCTCGTGGATTCAGCAAACAAAACATTGATTTGAGCGTGCGTGAGAGCACAGCTCCGAACTCACGCGTGTTAAAAAAAGGGGGTGTATGCTGCCCTCTGCTGGGTGAAATAATATGTATCTCTAGAGTGTCCTCATGTATTTTGACAGGGGCCTCGGTCCGGTCCACTGGGTTTCCAGTAGTGGTGGGCAACGATATGAAAATTGTATATCGATATCGTGCACGTATTTAGATATCAATATAATACTGAAGTCTTCCAAAACACAGAAAAATATAATAACATAATTGCAATGTGAAACATATTGTAGCGGTCTCGGTCAACGCTAGCAGGTGCATCACACAAGGCGAGCCAATCCACACACTCGCGCTAAAGCATAGCGCCGATACCACTGTACAGAAGAGCCGGTGAGCAAGGATATCGGGCTTATGTCTTCGTGTGTGATTACGTCACCTACCAGTCCTGCTGCTGCCTTCCCCCGTGCACGCTACACTATATAGACGTTAACAGATATTTACACATGAAAAACAACAACTTACTTTAACGTAGTGGTGCTTTCCTTCACAATGTCCAAGGAGAAACACAGGGTCTTGTTATAATGTTTTACTATTCCATCATCAGCCACCTCAAAGCCGAAATATTTCTCTACTTCACTGCGCACAGGCTTTCTAGCCAATCCGCAAGTAATTGAATCCTCAGCTGCTCTGCGTGTAAATGCTGATCCACACCTCTAAAAGTTTAGGTGTTTTGATGTTTTAAAAGTACATCTCATTTATAATACCAGAAGTTCACATTTTCAAAATGCATTAATAGTAATCACAGACAAAATGCAGCATGCAAATAGCGTTTGGTACCTAAACGCCAATCAATGGACTAGCATGATTCAATACTATTTTAGTGTGTGCTGTTTGCATACGAGGCTGACTGGTATGTATAGGGTTTCTTGTATATTAATATAAAATAAACGTGGTTATACTGCGTTTGCATTTTTAGCAGTATTAGCAAAAAAAAAAGTATGTCTGTGTGAGTGGGATTTTTTTTTAATCCCAAGCAATCGCGATATGGAAATCATTATCGATATCGAACGATATCATATCAAAATGTGGATATTGGTGCCGATATCTAGTTTCCAGTGTCCTAGAGCAATGCAACAGTGCAAAAGTAGTCCTTTCTGTTCAAATCAACTCCAGGGGTCGTTTTAGAACAGGGCCGCTGACTACAGTAACGCGGCAGTGTGTTTGCACGGGTTTAAAAGGCAGCCCTGGCCACTGCTGGTATTTCTTTCTAAGCACAGCGCTGGAATCGAGGTGAAGGCGGGATGGTAGATAGGGGTGTCCAATGCCGCCCAAAATTCATTAGGCATGGCCCTCGTGCTAG
The DNA here is from genome assembly GCF_902713425.1 of Acipenser ruthenus. Lineage (NCBI taxonomy): Eukaryota > Metazoa > Chordata > Actinopteri > Acipenseriformes > Acipenseridae > Acipenser > Acipenser ruthenus. Next base: position 10,134,144 of record NC_081218.1, read on the forward strand.
TGGCGTGCGATCGCCGGCCAGGCTGCGGGACGTTCTGTACTGGATCGGTCACAATGTCATTCATGATGAGTAAGTGATGTAAGTTGGACCTGTTCTGTGGAAGAAGGGGCGGTTTGAAATGTGGGGGCGCCTAGCGCTTCTTTACAGGACGTTTATTCTAACTTGGCTGTTGAAGTATGTATTGCCGTCACTCACTGTGGGTACACTTGTCACATGTTTCCTAGCGACGCTATACTTTGAGAAATGCCTGTTTGTTTTTTCGAAGTCTTGGCATCAGACCAGGCGAGCTCCCTCGCTGCTGCTGCTGCCTCTTCTCTGTAGTTGCGTCTAGCTCGTCGTAACATGGGCGATTTTAAGGATCTTAACAGCGTCGGACCAGAAACCATTTCACGATGCAGACCGATGCTGCTGCTGCCACATCCTGTTCAATGACTGTCACTCTGTCACTTCTTTCATGTCCAGGATACAGCGTCTCTTTCTAAAGACATTATGAGAATGAATAAAGGACATAGTAATGAAATGCATCCCTGAGCCTGGCGCAGACTGGTCCTCATTCATATGTATCACAGCGCTGTTTGAGAGCGCAGCTTTGCACCACAGCGATACTCCTGTAGTTGTGCGACAGGTTTCTTACCTCCTTATTGACATTATCAAACAACTTGAGACCAGGAAGGAAGCAGCAACAACTTGTCATTTCTAGCGCTGCCTTTTAAACACAAGCAGATAACGAATATACTGTGTCTGTCGAGGGAAACCAGGGCAGGGTGCTGTTAAGAGGGGATAGGCAATGCAATGCCCATTAATAAACGCTATGTTTTTTTCAATTGTAGCCGGGGCATCCATTTTCAAGTTTATTACCATCAGGTTTTTGTGTCAGGACCATGGCTCTGGTGCTACTACAGTATACTCCCATAATGTATTACACAGACACCTTTCAGAAGTAAAATGCCACGTTGAGCTTTTATTCTGTCAAATAGTGATTTTTTTTATTAAAAAAAGAAAGAGATAAAGAATAAAGTGCCACTTTCATTTTGAACCGCATCTCCTTCAAACCGCAAACACAGTAAGACCACACATCACTTGTCTTAAAGCAGAATGCATTTAACAGAACACCCAGCAGAGGGCAGTGTTTTATAATACATACAATACAGTACCATGCCCTTCTTTATTTACACAAAATAAAACATCACACAGCTCTCACAACCATCCTTCACTCAGTTCAGTTTAGATTTCTTTCAGACTTTTTCTTTTAAGTTCATTGAAAATACATTCAGCTGGCTTCAAACAATACCATTGTTTATTACAGATTTAACCCTTTAGACCCCTTGACAATGCAAATTGACATTTAACTTCTGTCTGCCCCCCCAGTCCAAATACTGCCCTTCAGGGTTTCTGAAGTTTCAATAGTCGTTTCGAGTCACTTCAATTTTTCAGGAGGATCTTCACTGAGAAATGCAGGGGGGGGGGGGGGGGGGGGCAAAGTGAAAATGACAGGGGTGAAAATGACAGGGGTATTATTGCAGTGATTTTCAAACAACGTTTTACTCTTTATATTCTGGACAGGTTTGCGATTCCTTGCAGTTTATGAAACCAGGCAGAACTAGACACGGCTGCAGAACAGCTGTGTTAGGAGTGTGTTGCTTCACATGTTTTCTTCACTTATGTTCGCTAGTTTGATTTGTATTTTCATTGGAGAAAATACCTTTCCAAAACAGAATGCTTTAAATACCAAACAGATTGACAGACAGGTCTGCCCTCTTGTGGTCAGCCAAGATATATACCTGGTAGCCCAAGGTGATTCCAGTGCCCAGACAACCCCTACGTCTTAGCGTTAAGGGTTTATAACTTTCAAAAGACAAATTCATACAGGACACTTGTCAAGGGGCTCATGGAGGTATGAGTGTTGAGCACGCCACAGATATGATACTTTGTCAGGCTGTACTGCAGAATACTGTATCACCATCTTCCATGTCATGTAAAACATGGACCAAAAAAAGACCTCAGTCTTAACTATATATAAGGTTCTTCAGCCATGTTGTACTAATATATACATTTCTTAAAACATTTACACAACCAACCACCCTTGCACAAACGAGCTGACTTAAATACAAGAGTGGAACACTGGTGATGCCAGGTTACCAGGCTACTCTGTTGACTGACCCACAAGGCAGTTACAGTACTTTGATTCCTTCACATTGTCCACGCTCGGCCCACGTCGGGCTCATATTTCATGGAACACCCCCCTCTTGTGGTAGTTTAGTGGCACTGCGCCTGCCCTCCGGATGAATTCCAGTGTTCCTCTAGATGGCTCTTGCAGCGGAGACCATGCGTTTCCACGAGCACTTTTCTAACTCTAAGATGACTCAGGGAAGGCACATATACACACACACACACACACACACACACACACTGCCATGCACAGAGAGCTTATTCCAGGGACCGTGGCAGCCACTTTTAAACCTCACTGAGACTAATGGACTACCACAAGGGGGTGTGTGACCATGAATGAGTCTGACACAAGTATTCAGACAGACAGACAGACAGGCTGCTTGGTTTAATAACAGCCTGGGAAAATTAAACAGTAGTAAATCATAGTATCTATATGTTACTATATTGGAAACGTCACTCCTGGCCTCACAGTTTCGTAGTTTCAGACAGCTCTCTTAGAGAGCAGACATCCCTTAGCCTGCAGTGGAGCTGTAGAAGCTGGGAGCTGCGTCACTGCCCTGGAACACAGAACACACACACACACACACAAATAACCAATTTGCACTTATCCTTTTAGAAGAAAACTAAAAAAATAAACAAAAGCATTTCATGAATGTACGTGTTGGCTGTAACTCTACCTTCTTTACACATACACGGAAAAAAAGATAATGAATGAATAAATAAATAAATAATTTAAAATTGAATAACAACTGCAACAAAAAAATGTGTGAATTCATAGTGAGGAGGAATAAAAAGAGGTCAAGACACGCTTTAAAAAAAAAAAAATCAAACAAATAATGTACTGTACATTACACACCGGACACTGTGATTATGCTACTTGCCATTGCAGTAAGACAGTCTGTGTCCAGGCTGGGCTACAGTTTGGAGTGACCACTGATTTTAAGTAGCCCACCCTCATGGCTAGTGTCCCACCACGACCTCAATAGTCCGAAATCGACACATGGCCTAGAACTGAATCTTCAAAAGTTTAAAAATGCACTAGTAGGCTTTATGTGTTTTTTTTTTTTTTTTTTTTCATAAGATATACAAGTTTAGCAGGTGTCACTTCTGTGCTCATTAGAGTTACTGAAGTGGCTCCCAATATTTAGCTGGCTGCTGAATTCTTTTTGCTGAGTGGTGTTGGCAGCACCTCAGTTCTCAAGGATCTCCAAGCTCTGATCCCCTGTTCGATCCCCTCCTTCACTCCATCGCAACGTCCTTTTCTGCTCCCCTGTTCTCTTCCCATGTGCACAGGCCTCGCAAAACTGGAGCCCGAAATATGAAACGCAAGTAGTTGTTAAAAAATTTGTAAGAAAACAAAAAAACTAAAAACAGCACCTGTCGTTCTAAACGTTGCTTTCCAGTGTTTGTTTGTGGTGTGACAGTGTGACATGGCAGAGGGAGGTCGTCCAGCTAGCCGTTTCAAGCCTGACTCTCGTTTTCCAGTCCCGTCCTCTGAAGGGGAGTATTTATTTATTCCTGCCTCTCTTTCAGACAGCTGAAATGGGACCAAGAAAAGAAACAAACAAAAAAAAGGAAAACAAAACTGTGGCTTAACAGTGGACAAACCCTACCCCCCTCCAAAACAACAACTGAAAAAAAACCACACCAGAGAACTCAGGAATGCCAATGCGCTCGCGGGCGCAAATTATAAAGGAATAACCTCTGTCACGGAGCAGCAGTGACGTGACCCGTTCCGGTGGGCGCTCAGCTGGGTAGCAGCCAGGGTTCGAAGACGTACACCACGCTATCCCAGTGCTTCCACAGGAAGATGAGGAAGAGGGCGAGGAAAACGGAGGCGAAGATCCGCATCCGCGTCTTCATGAGCGGTGTGATGAAGTTGGCCAGCGTGGAGACGAAGACCAGCAGCACGGCCATGAGCGCCAGGATGACGTTGATGAACTTGCCCAGCAGCGCCCGCGCGTTGGCGTTCTCCACCCCCTCTAGCTGAACCACCTGCTGCTGCTGCTGCTGGAGCTCCAGCTTTGTGATGCGGGTCAGGCAGGACTCTACCGCCTCCTGCAGGGAGAGAGGGGCAGGGTTAGAGAAGGGGAGGCAGGGTCAGAAGCTCTACCGCTTCTAGCAGCAGAGGGGTGACTGGGTCTGTGCTGGTCTGGTCTCTTTGATCTTTGTAACTCTCGCACTGTAACGCTGCACTGTAGCCAGTGCTCTGTGATTGCAGCCCCCTGTGCCCCGCGGCCTAGCCCGCACTCACCTGGATGTCGCGGGCACGCTCGTAGGACTGGTAAGCCACTTTCTCCTCCATGCTGGCCAGCTCCTGCTTTAGGTTGGTCATCTCGTTCTGGTGGAGCTCTGTCAGGTCGTTCAGCTGTTCCTCCAATCGCTCGTACCTGCGGAGATACGAACACAGGCATGAGCTGCGCAGGACCAGACCTCAAATCAGAGGAAACAAAATCAAGCCAACGGCCTGCAGCAGGGTTCCCAACGTCCACGGTGTCTCTGATTCGACTTTCAGAACTTAGTAAGCAGACTAAATATCATTACATCTGCGTGCATGCATCTGACTGCCTGTTGTGTTATGTTACAAGTAAAAACAGTTTGTGATGATCTTCAGCATGTAAAATTGCAGTAAAACCCAAGGATGGAAATTAGACTCATGTTGCATAGCAGTTTCACCATTTCCAGGTTTTACTATGAGCTTAGCCACAGTGTCTCATTAAACTCAAACCAGGACTAGATAAAACTGCTATGCAACGTGAGACTTTCTTCAATCCCTGTATCTGTAACTACATCAGAGAAAGGAGGAGTGAGGAGGGAGATATAAGCAAGGATGGCGGGAGTGGGGAGCTGTCGGCTGACCTGTAGCGCTCCTCCTGCAGGCACTGGGTCATGTAGGAGTAGTCCCTCTGAAGCTGTGTCTTCAGGTCCTCCATGGAGTCCTCCAGGTGCCCTTGGCTGTCCTTGATCTCGCGCAGCTCCTCCAGCAGGGTGTCCAGGTTGTTGTGGTGATGGTGGTGGTGGCTGTCCAGCGTGTTGGACTTGGGGCTGCCCATGCCTGGCCCTGGCCCGAGCCCGGGGCCCCCCGCCCCGGAGTTGCTGCCGGCCGGCGAGCCTGAGGTTGCGCTGGAGCAGTCGTCGTCGCTGCCGTACTTGGGGCTGGAGACGAGCGTGGCGCTGCCGCTGAACGGGCGCTGGCTGTCCTCTGGGTGCGGGTCCTCCAGCGTGTCCTTCAGGTGGGCGATGTTGTCCGCGCTGCCGAACTTGTTGCGAATGAGGCTGGCGAACTCGCGGGGCTTGGAGACCACGGCGGTGTGGGACAGCGCGGACACGCCCCCCTTCACCCCCTCCACCACCCCCCCTCCGAAGCCGCTGATTCCTGCTCGCACGTTGGCCCCCACGCCCTTCAGGCCCTGCTGCATGTCCCGCAGCACGTCCTTGGGCTGCCGCGTGGGCCCATTCTGAAAGAGCCAGAAGGAGAGAATACTGCCGTTCAGAACAGTATCAAAGGGGGAGATATATAGGGGTAGTGCTATAATAATAATCATTGTTATTCATATATTATGCATAGGCTTCTTAATTACTTTAATTGGGAAGTCTCTTCTTTAGGTATAATTGGACTTTTAAAGAGAAACATTATTGGAAAAATGCAATTCTGAAAGTACACAAAACTTTGTAAAGTATAATCCAGTTTATTAATAATTTACAGTTACGATGCTTACCTCCTTACAGTAACAGTGGTTGACAAAAAAGCTTTTCACAAAGAAACGTCATTGTAATTGATTGTAATAGTGTACTGTAATGGTTCACGAAAGAGTGCATGTCTATTCTCTGTGTCTACAATGGGAAAAGCAGCTGGGACGCTCTCCTCCGCACCTACCTGCTCAATCTCCTTTAGCTTCCTGTGGTAGTGCTCGAGCTTCTTGTGCAGGTGGGAGATGGTCTGGGCAGACTTCTGGTTCTTCTTCTCAAAGACCTGCTTGATGCGGGAGGCCTGCTGCTTGTCGGCGTTGTGCGCGAGCTTCAGGTACTCGGCCACGTTCTCGTCGCGCGCCTCCTGCTCGATGCGGATCTGCTCCGTGATCTTCAGGATCTTCTGCTGCAGGTGCTCGATGGCTGCCTTGGTGCGCTGCGGGTCGGGAGCCTCGGGCACGTCCAGGCTGATGTTGCCGTCCGAGCCAGCGTGGCTCGTGTTCGGGGGCAGCCCCAGGGTGCTCACCTCCCCCTTCTCCAGCTGTAACACACAATGAGAAGACAGGCAACCGCATCAGAGGAGAGGCTCAATGCCAGGGTCTGCCCCTGAGCAAATTGTAAAGTCGCTTTAAGAATGACCCCGTCCGCCAATAACGTGTTGGGCAAGTGAGACAGCAGACAACTGAACAAATAACCAGGATCAGGATATGTGCAAGTTACTGGAAGACAATTAAAGCAAGTAAAGTCTTTTACGTTATATATACATGGATTTATATCACAGTTAAAACTCTTTACAGTCGACTGAACTTCTGTTACCAGCCAGTAAACCTCTGCAGCAACACGATGTGCTCTGAAAACCTCGTAGCTGCTTTGGATATCTTTACAAGACACTGGCTAGTTGCTAAGTGAATGGGATTCCTGTATATTGTGAGCCTTTAGGGGTTGTGTCTTTCAAATGAGACATTCAAGGGGAGGTGTGCTACTGTGGTCTGGAATGACACTGGCAAATTTTACATTACTCATATAACAAAATATTACAATACTGATTTGCTGCATTTCCTGTGCTGTATATAGCTTGTGTCTATCTAGACATTGACACCCTTCCTTATGCAAACACAGCGCCTCTTCTCTACAGATGTCAATACTAAAAAGGTTAAAGGGAGAGAGAGAGAGAGTTTGGGGAAGCTTCTCTGGATGAAAAAAAGAACCACCAAATCTGCTGACATGTGCTTCTACTGCAGTTTCACAAACTGGCACTCCACAAAACTCTCATGAAAACAAAACTGAAAAGCATGCACACACTTTTAGGGCTTTCTGTAGTTCAGCTCCAGAAGCAGACAAGTGGCTGCTGTACGCTGTGAATGAGCCGCTTGGCATTAGGCAGACAGCCCTGTTACAACAAGTGCAGGTACAGTAATGCTACACAACAGGAGGATAGTGCACACATTGTAACAATCATTTGATATCAATGAAACAGACGTCTCTCAAGTGCAGATGCTTCTGTGCAGGACAGACATCTCCACCCCAGCTTGGTTACCCTGCCTTTACAAGAGGGGTCAGTCTGGGGAGAAGTGCCACTTTCCTGCCCATACAATTCAGTAGCTTCTAAAGTACTGCATGGTAGGAGGCAAACAAGAAAAATACTTCAGTCTGAAATAAAATCAGCCCACGGTCTAAACATTCTGGACCCTGTATTGATCTATAAAGTATAATAAAAAGAGAGTGTGTGAGTGTGTGTGTGGGGGCAGGTATTACTATCAACGTGCGGACAACAGTTCAGAAAATGTCCCCACAAAGATAGTGAAAAAAACACGTTGTGGGGACGTCCCCATTTTGTAAAACACCTTTTTAAGAACTAAAAAGTGCCAAAATATTTAGTTTGTTGTCGACTTTCATCCTGCGTGGAGTTTTGTCTGACTGGAGTTAAACATAGTAAATAAAAATATAGTGAAAGTCAATGGGAAGTCCTGACAAACATAGGAAAGGAAAGGTGGAAAGAAGATGGGTGAGGAAAAGAAACGTATGAAAAAGCATGTATTTACCGTTCTATTGGGGCTACGTGGAGAGGCATCATTCCTTCTCATTTGCCAGCGTCCTGCTCACACAACGAACACGCAGCCCAGCCCAGTCCAGTACTCTATAAGCGACGTACCACTGCTACACTAACCCTGCACTGCAGGCACTGCCCTCTATACAGCCTTCCGAGTTGAGCAACAGCAGGAAATGTGTTTCTCACACTGTAAATTCTTCCTCAATGTAATCTACGAAAAGCAGAGCGCTGAAAATACGAGGCTCAGGAAGCCTGAGTCACGACTGAAAAAGCAGTGGGGGGTTGGGGGGGGGGGGGGGGAATAAGGTTAGCTGCTCCTTTATAGATGTGTCCCAATGCAGAGTGTCAGGTCCCTAGTGTAACGACTGTGCTTGCCTGGCATGCAGTCCCTTCAGCTCCCCTGCAAACTCCAAACTTCTGCTGTCATCACTTGCGTCAACTCCCAAATGTTCCAGTGTTAGGCTACCTGTCACAGCCTGAGATACACTGTTGTATTAAGTATAATATCTATAATAACATGCATGTTTTTAACTTGTACTTGCTGAGTTCACTTGACTATAATTCTTCAACAAAACATGAATAATCTTTTGTCATGCCAATAAACCTTCACATTTTAAAGTGAGAGAGAAGGAAGGAAGGAATGAGAAAGGGGTCTGATGAGAAGAGTATTTAAGAGGAATGGAGGAATATGAAGAAAGGGGATTACTGCAGTTCAGAGCAGGACAAGAGCAGCCGTCGAGGGCTGCAGTACATGCTTGCGTGGGCGTCTGTCTGTCTGCATCAGGATCTCAATTGACTGCACAGTGCAGAAAGGATATTAACTCTTTTAATGCACTATTTGTGTACGGACAGGCAGCGCGTCAACTGCATGGCTATTGCTTTAGGAGAAACTCACATACTGTACTGCTCGTTAATGAAAAACGGATGTGGTACATTATGGTGTTAACCATTGGTCCTTTGAGTCTGAGGTGCGATTGTGTGTGTATCTGTGCCTGTGTGTGTGTGCAGTGAAGTGAACCAGGCCTGTACAGAAGCGTTCTGCCAATCTGGGTCTGCAGCTGCATTTGACATTTTTGATTGTGCTGCTAGGAGGGACTAAGCATTATATAATGAGGAGAGAGAGACGGGTTTGCTTGAAGGGGTGGGGTGTGGGGTTAGGAATAAATCATAGAGAGAGAGAGACTTGCAGCCTCGGTGAAGGCGATGTACTGAATTTACTGCAGAACAAAATGATCCTGAGCATCGCACTGACAAAGTGTTTAAGCTGCACTGCCCTGGCTGGTGAACCAGCAAGGACGAGACGGAGAGACTGTGTGCAGTTAGTCAAGTCTAGTACGCAGCTGCACTTGACGCCTTGCAGAACTATATCGGCTCATACTATGTCTAGCCATTTTTAATACGTCAATGGGGAAATAACACATCAGTAAGTGACCCATCCCAACAGCGCCAGAGCCTTTCTAAATGTGGTGGGACCAAGGTCCGGGGGATACGCAGAGTATAACCACAGCTAAACACTGGGTGCAGCATGCACTACTCAGAATACTGTACACTCAAGATAGTCAGCAGTCTTTGGCATGCCTCGTGTGAGCTCAGAGGCATTCTCTCACTTGTGAACCAAGGTAAAAGCATCAGAAAATCTTATACAAGGGTGGAAACTAGACTCCCATTGCACAGCAGTTTCCTCCATTCCACATTTTACTACCAGTTTCATTATCCACAGTGTATAGGTAACAAGCTCAGGTGCGTTCTGTTAAACTCATAGTGAAACCAGGAACGGATCAAACCGCTATACAATGGGAGTCTTATTTTCATAGCCGCTATAGCAGGTGTTTCCAGCCCTGGTCCTGGAGAGCTTCTGGTTTTTTGTTTCAACCGAGCTCTCAATTACTTAATTGCACCAATTATTACAGACAATACCAAGTCCATCTACTAAAAGACGAGTCAATACAGAAATACAGGAGGACGCTATTTGTTTTCTGCGTGTGCTGTTAAGGTAAAAACAAAGACTGGCAGTGAAGTACAAGTACTGAATAAGGACTTGCAAAGCATTTAAACACACACACACGCTTTACATCTTTGCTATGATGGGGGAGTCCAGGGAGTGTGTATCATTGTGGAATAGGAAGACAGACATAAAGCAGGTCTTTAAACTGGAAGTGAAGTGTAATGCACAGAGGAATAGAAAGAACGAGAACCAGAGAGAGAGAGAGAGAGAGAGAGAGAGAGAGAGAGAGAGAGAGAGAGAGAGAGAGAGAGAGAGAGAGAGAGAGAGAGAGAGAGAGAGAGAGAGAGAGAGAGAGAGAGAGAGAGAGAGAGAGAGAGAGAGAGAGAAGCGCTACAACAAGCACTCCCCCACTCCTCCTTACTGGAGCTCCAGCACAGAGTGCATCAGACAGCAGCACACAGAGCCGGAGGCTGAAAGAGCCTGTGTCCGTCTCTAACCCCAATAATACAAGCCTGCCTGTTTAAAGAAGCACTTTACAAACCAATGCTTTACAGTCCATTTACTAACCTCTCCTATTAGCTTAACATTATCACAGATGCCCGCTTTTAGTATGCTTTCAATATTTTGGTTGGCTAATAAGGCAGTGTGGTACCCGAGATTCTATTGTTGCTCTTCATCGCTGGTCTGGCATGGAAATTGAGAGGGACCCTAATCAGCCCACCCCAACTACCACCTTAATTCTGCTTACAACTCTACCATCTGCACTGGACTATTTTAGATTACATTTTAGGCTACTGAACAGCTCTTAAAAATGTGTTTACAGTGGCACTGCAATCTCGTCCTAAATTAAAATAAAATACTACAATTAAAATGCAGAAGGCTTGCAATAGTACTAGTAGTAACCTGCTAAATCTCACAGCTCTTGAATAAGGGGGTCGCTAGATCAACCCTGGGTTTAATGAAGCTTTTAGGGTGGCAGTATTAAGCTCCACCATTGTTTCACAAAAATACACCCCATAATAATTGTTTTAATCGAATACAGCAACCACAAAAAAACCCTTGTGTGGAAGACGGTGCTGCATCTCAGCGGAGCAGCCCTGTAAACAGCATTTTAAAGAATCAGAGGAATGATGGCAACGAACTGATCGGAAGATGCAAACCCCTCGCATTCCAGCTATGAACAAAACAAGAAGAGAAAGGCAGTGTCTGCAGCCACAGCGTCTCCCACTACCTCAAGCCAATGTTCACCATGCTGGGCATTGTGTCTGTTTGATCAACCATAAACACACAAACACACCCAGCAGTGCTATATTTAGTTCCTTGCATTGATATGAACACAGGCGCTTGCAAAATAAAACAAATCAATGAATAAATAAATCAATAAATACATGAAATGCAATGCAAACTAGATCAAATACAATGCGATAAGATGAAATGCAATGCGCAGGCAGCAAAGCCGTGTAAGATCTGACACGTTAACGTTACCATACTGTTTTATCCCTGGCTGAAGCTTTCGCTCTGTCCTCCAGGTCTGCACGTCAATCCCATTCCCCCCTCGACAGCCCAGAGCCTGGCTGGATAAACCTCCTGCCTCCCTTGGCTCTGTCCGTCAGCGTTGAACACCGGCTGAATCCGGACATTCAGGAGAGACTACCCACAGCCTCTCTCTCTCTCTCTCTCTCTCTCTCCTTCACGCAGCGGCAGACTGCAAACTCCGTGAGCTGCGCTGTCTTATTATTTTTGCTGTGTCTTGAAGCGCGGAGCTGAGAGGGAGAGGGGGGACGACAGGAGGACGAGAGAGCAGGCTGCTACTGAGAGCCTCTCAAACTGCTCACGTCACAAGCTCCCCAAACGTAGAGCGACGTCACGGAGCATTCTGAATTCAGACTATTGGAGGTACAGTGCGGTGCAGCGTCCCAGCGGCTCGTGAAGGCCTGCTTTGGGGAATCTCTTCCTAAAAAGCTCCTGCTGATGAAACAGCAACAACAAAGACAACAAAAGGAGGAGGGGGGAGGGTATACAGTGCATCCAATTAGGCCTACATTTCTTCTCCTGGTCACTTTTCTCTGCTAGGTCCTTAACTACCTCTATTTGAGAGAGAGGGAGAGAGAGGTTCCCACTTTAGCTGCACCAGTACTCAAGTATCTATTATATATATCCCCCCCCCCCCCACAATTTAAAAAGATGAAGGCAGGGCTGTCAGCTTCTCTGGACAGTGTATTGTCTGCCCACAGTGAGACTGGCGCAGGAAAGCATGAAACGCATTGAGGGAGCAGCCATGGTGAGGCTCTCTTTCTCCTCTTCCCTCTATATTCCCCCACCCCAGCTCTGTACCAGCCCTGATAAGAGGCTGCATATCTCTTCCCCATCTCCCCAGAGCACTGCGCTATTTAAACATGCAATCTTGCACGTTCTCATGTTGTGAAAGGCAGGACTATTCCATCCTGCAGAGCACTGTGCAGCCAGCCTCGTCACGCTCCAGCAGGGAAGCCCTGGGTCTTGCAGGGAGGCGGAAAATTGGTTAAGCCACAGCACTACCTTATAAATCTATATCTCATAGCGACAGCTATTTGTAATATTCGATGTTTCCACAATACAGCACACCACGCTGGCTGCATGAAAAGCAGTAGTTTACACATGCAGTACGGCACAGACCTGTATTCAATTATCATTCCATGCTTAAATAATAATCTGCTGCATCACACCCAAAGGCCAGTTCAGGGTTCCGACTTCCGATGACATCTTCCTAAGGGGAGGGGAGAATGCATTAACGACTGAAAATCTTTCCGACACCGTCTTGTTTACACCTTCTCGGTCTTGTGAACAACACTGACTTGTGTTTGAAATGATTAATTCAAGATGACATCCTGTGCTCTATCACTTCTAACCTCTCCTTATAAAACCGTCTCATCAAGCCTATATATTATTCACTAACAGTGAAGGGACAACTAAGCCTGGAGAGTAATTCACTGTCACTGGACGCTGTTAAAAACGACAGCATAATCCTATGCAGATGAGGCAAAAAAAATCCAAAGAGTGGAGTTAAAAATATTGATCTGTCAGCATTCCTGAAATCTCACTGATGTCAGTGAGGAAACCTCTGTGGAATACAGGATTTTCTGAGAAACCCTGAGCTTCTACTGTGCTTAGAGACAGGCAGGCGAATCCGTGTCTCTCCCCTCCATTCTAAGTTTACGTACATTTGGGGTGCTAATACCAAATGCCGCTAGTTTTTTAAAAGCATGTTTTTGATCTTCCCTTCTAGTTGTCGATTTATACAGTGTTCGTTTGTAATGTGTTGTGTGCTTAAAAACTCTAGATTGGAGTCTGAAACTGGCCCAATTTTTTAATCGATAGCCCCTTTTTTTGGAATCTAGCCCAGTTTTTGGAATCAATGGCCCATACTTCCCTTCGGTCACCCTGCCCTGTACTGTACCCCCACAGTGCTCCACTCTGGGCAGTGGTGTGTTGGTGTGGTTTCTTCCTCCCCCGCTCTCCTTCGCTTCATTAGAAGAGGCAGACAGCTTTTTAATTCACTGCCGATCCCCTCCTCTAAATCACGATTGCTCAGCGCTAATCTGCATAGCAATGACTATCCCCACCCCCCGCACCGTGCTCCACGCTGCACTGCATCTCATTACCCAGCCATGCGCTTCACATCACGTTTATTAAGACATGGGCTACAGCCTGAGGTTTGTCTGCTTTCTTCAAGGTCACCTCAGTGTCTCAGATCTAAGAGGGGGGGAGTCTGGATGATAACTGTATGCACACACCTCAGCCCTGGCTGCGAGAGAAATGGCTTTGCGAGTGTGGGGTACTAAGCTGCAGCTCTCTCACAGCCTTGGTTCTGTACAGTCACAGCTTCACACACTGCTGCGAGGTGTTGTTTATAGCCTCCTTTCTTCTTCCGTCGAGACGATCATGTGCCTGTTTCAATCGAGAAGGGTGTGAGAACCATCAACACCCCCGCTCCCCTCAGCACACCATGCTGACTGATTTCAGAGCCGCAACTCGATATTCACCACTAGCCAAGGACAATAACCCACAGACGCCAAGGTCAGAATGGAACGAGGTGATGGATATTAGTGAGGGTGACGTAATACTGGGTTTGAATTGCACCTGTTTACAGCTATATACTGAACTACTGGCAAGCAACGCTTAAAGAGATTGGATCATCCACCATTTCCTATTATTAGATCATTACTTACCAACTATTCCAGCAATAAACTGCATCTGGGAAGGCTCCTCAAAGATGAGGAAGTGAGGTGGGGAAGCATATCAGTGTTGCACAGGCTTCGGTGCACAGCGCAATAGATATTTCTTTTCTGAAACACCTTTTGCTTGAACAGTTAGAAAGTGCTGAAAAACAACAATCTCAGAATTGATACAGCAGTAGGAAATTAAACAGGCTTAATATGAGGGACATATATCTGATAATAAAGAACAGTGCAACCGCTCAGGGGACAAACAAAATGTGGCCTTGATATTGAAGGTCTGGTAACATTGAAGTCAATGGACTAAGGACTTGTACTGAGGTGTCCTTTAAGCGAGGCTTCCTTGAACTGACTAGGCAGGCCCTGGGATAAGGGCGGCATCCAGTTTGTGCCCTCTCACTGATCCTGCTGAAACACTGTGCTGAGGAGGAGCTGCTGCTACTGTGCCTTGAAAGCACCTGGGTGCTGCTGAGCTGAATGCATTGTCTCAGTTCAGAGCGGCCCCCTCCTTCACTCTCATTAAACACGGCTAACAGTGCTCTCCCCATGGGCTGCCAGCCCCCATCATACTCCCGACGCATTACCATAACAAAGACGCAGTCCTCTGTGTGCCAGCCAGTGAGCGACAGAGAGGATTATGGAGTGACTGAGTGTGTGCTTGTGTGTGTACGCGTGCGCGCATGACCGTCTGTGCATTATGTTTGTTTTTTTAAAAGTTTAACTTATGTGATCATACATGATTTATATTTCTATACAGAAGATGAATGTCTGTATTACAAACAAACAAACCAACCAACCAACCAAATGCAAAACCTAAACGGAATATGCAATATGTGGAGATCTGTCCTTTTTCTAATGCTTTTCAATGTACAGTAGCTATCACTATTACAGTAAAATACCTGCAGTACATTGCATAGATTCAATAACTGTTGCGTTTATTTTAACTGCCTGATGGTTTTTATTAAATCAGGGTGGATATTTTGTGCATTTACTATGTGTTTGTGTGCATAGATCTGTGTCTCTTATATACAGGTCTGTAGGGTGTATAGCTGTGGCCAATAGTTTTGCATCACAGGTCTGGTATTTTAGGATTGTGACAATTACAAAAAAAATGTAGATCTTTTATTCAACATTATGTAATCAAAGAAACTACTAAATGATCACAGAAATTGGTTAAGTATATGGAAAACTACAAAGCGGTATGTAATTCAATATATTAACAGTATTCAGAAGGTTTTATTCGACTTTATGAAGCAACATTTGTTAATTCTATAGGGTGATGCAAAACGTTTGGCCATAGCTGTAGGTGTGCTTGTGTATGCATTTATCGGTGTGTGTGTGTTTAGCATACTGTATGTTTGCCAATATGGAAATGTACTACAGTAAATTACTGCCCCAGTCCCTCTGTTCTTTTTACATGTTGTGTTGACTGCTGAGCTGCGATGCAGAAGCTCATTTCACTGGTGACCTGGCTAGTGCATTTACCCACTAGCTGTGCCCAGACCCCCCCCTGACATTCTGACCTGCAGTTAACTTAGCGCTGCCTGGTATGGGAACACGATCCACCTGTTTAGACCAGAACCAGCGTTCAGTATGAGACCCCCTTGTGCAAGTTGTTTATGTCCAGGTCTGAACTTGCACCTAGAAAGCGTTACAGGGTAACTTTCAGAGCTTGCACCCCAGGGGCCGCTGACACAAAGTGCCTTCGTTTCTAATTTTAGCCCAGGCTCCACATTAAGGTGTGGCCGGATACTTAAAATAGAACCCGTCCATGCATGGGACCAAACAAACCTGTTCCAGCACACGCATTCCTAGAGGAATTAAAGGACTGAGGCCATCCCTGGCTTGACTAGTCAGCAAAAAACCACAGCACAGCCCTGCTCAGGACAGCGGCTTATCATAGCAGCCTCTCGGGACAAAAGGCACATGGCATCTTCACTGCAAAAATCCAGGGTTTGAGATGAAGCACTGCAGGCACACGTGGGCCTGAACCTCCCCTTATGAAGCTGTGTTGAAAATGCGGCTTTGTTTGGGTTATCTATCCCAGTGTAGGGGACGTGCAGTATGAAAATACATCAAATTCAAGAGCGAAAGGAAAACAGGCAGTTATTATTACAGAAAGTGCGATTACAGCATCAATTTAAATTAAATAAGTCATGCCTTTATCATTACAGCACAGAGGAAAGCTGGGTATTATGTGAGGCAATCATGTGCGAGTGGTACCCGAGTATAGTTGTACGATGTGAAGAGGTAAAGGCAGTGTTTGAATAGTTAGTGTTTCCCCCAGATTAAAATGCAAGCACTGCTGTGTCACATGTCTTTAAAGGATGGTAAACAACTACTGAACACCTGCTTCTGCGAGGGAGGACTGAGATTCCTGAAAGGCGTGGATCAATACGCACAACAAGGCAAACACTGACCGCTGGCAGCGAGCGAGCAGCTGTATCGATCAGAGCTGTGCGCAGGATACATATTCACAGAGTCCTCAGGGATGAACCCCCAAATAAAAACGAGCAACCCCCAAGCAACACGGCTGCACAAGTAAGAGAGCAGTGACTTACACAAGAAAAAAACAAACAAGCAAACAGCAGACTATAAGAAATGTAAATCAAGACACATAAAATGTCACTAGAGGCAAGACATCAGTTGTGAAGATAATGCGAGGGTGTCGTGTTAGGCAGTCAGAGAGAGGGTCGGCACTAACTACTGCAGCCCTGCAGAGACAAGGCAGAGTACAGCACAGCACAGCCCATGCATCATTTTAAAATCACATCCTTCACCCACAACTAGAAAAAAACACTCAATTCAGCTCCATTTAAAAATACTAAAAGAAACTAAATGAATTCAACGACAACGACTAGAAGACACAAAAGACAAAAGGTTCCTCATTGCATAGCTAAAAAAAGATTGCATAGATAAAAAAACAGCGACAACAGCGAACTGGTACAGTGCAGCTACACAAGGCTAGCTTGCTCCCTCGCTCCGGGGTGATAGCACACTGGTATACTCACAAACACTCCCAGCACCGAGTTCAACAGGAACAAGCGTCTCCCAGTTGCTGAGCCTGGGCCTTGGGCTTCAGGCTCCACGTGGGAGACCCCATCCAAAAACAGCTGCCCCTCTGTCCGCATCAGTCCACCGGCTGGGGTGGGGGTGGCCTGTAAACTGGGGGTCCCCTTTCTCGGTCACTGTGATACTGTGGGAGCTCAGTGAAGGAATAACAAGCACAGAAGCAGCAGCAGGAGCAGCACCGAGAGGACTGAGAGAGACAGACAGAGAGCAGGAGCACCACTGAGAGGACTGAGAGAGACAGACTGAGAGAGCAGGAGCAGGGTGCACTCACAATAACTGGTTTGCGCTGGCCTCTCCGCGACTCGATCAGTATTCAGGGAGAGGGAACGAGAGGCGTTGAGACTGATTATCCCTGCACTGTAGCTGCTGGTGTGTACCTGCCTCTCTCGTTGCACTCAGTGTAATTCAACACCACGCTATACTGGTACAGTTCCAGACCGTGCTCTACTGGAGAGAGGGGGCTGTTCATTGGGCAGTGAATAATGCTCAGATTTGGGCAAAACTGGTGCAGAAATTAGAAGCAGGACGATGTATGCAAATACAGGACAATGTCAAAAATGGTTGAGGCTCAAAGGTTGGATATCTTTGGTGCACATGGATAGTTGCAAAAAAAACATCTACGAAAGCAACAGTATTTTGTAGGATTTCAGTCATAAGGGATGGCTATTTCTAGACAGCAATGTGCAATCTGAAAAACTGATTTTCTATTCTGGAATATGTCATACCCGGATACCATAACAAGGTTACAGACCGAGCCACACTCCTGAGTTTCATCGAGGAAGGGAGCCATCTGTAGATTCATCATGTTATCTGCTATTCCAGTCCTCAGTATTAATGTCTGTCGGCATAATCGAGGACACTGTGTTCGGGTGCGAAAGTAGGGCATCCCCTAACTGAATAAACCAGCTGAGCTGCTCTAAGGCAATATTAATAATCCCAGGACACCCAGACACTGCCTTTACTGTGACACCAGTCCTAGCAATCACCATTGCAAAACCTCTTCCCCATCTGTCTCAATACACGCTGCAGGGTAGTGTTCGCCCTGGTGGTCGGGCACAATTCCAAAACAGGACGAACATTCAGGTCTGTCTGCATTCCCCTTTTCCTGGCTAAACTCAGATTCCCACAGCTCCTGCTAAGAAGGACAGGACATCACCGGGAAGGAGATGCTGCATCTCAGTGGATCTAATTTGTACCCAAAAAAAAAAAAAAAAAAAAAAAACTGGGACATTGTGTGCTCTAGTACAGACTGCAGAATTGAATTCTGAAACCAAAGAAAAGGAAAACAGCAGGGGCACCTCTTCACAACTCCAGAGTTATGAGCAGAATGTTTATTGCACAGCTCGGTACATTCTTGAGCCAGGGTGTAGAGGATGCAAAGGGACACGCATAACAATGCATACCAGTATTGTACTTCTGATTCAGCAAACACTTCCTGCCTGCGTCTGTGACATGCTTTCTCTATTACTGGGCTGTTAAGCCACACTTTGTCATAGCACCATACAGCCCCACTGAGGCTGAATGCATTCCAGCCGGCTTCACTCTCCCTGACAACTGTGACACTGCTATTTCAGCAACATCCTGTTCTGGGAACAAAGAGCTCTGAACCCATGGGGTGTGCCGAGAGGCTCCCTCACACACACACACACTGTAACTGCTAAGCCATACCTCTCTGTTCTTACAGCTGAAAAGAATCTCATTATCTCAGCTGAACATTTCATACTGGGGCTTGGGAATTAAGACACAGGACGATGGCACTGGCTACACCTGATATTACTGTATAGCATGCAAGAGACACTCATAGATCCGCCAGTGCTGCTTGGAATCCTGAGCTAAATAAAAAAAAAACACAACTCCTGCTAATTCAGTGCTGGGCCTCTCCCTCTAGAACAGTCCACTGAGGGCCACTTGAGACCACCAGACCAGACCATGGCACTCACGCACTGGTATCTTATTCCAAGGCATGTCCCACATTTCCAAACTGATCCGTTAACCTCTATAGTATGTCATGCGATATTCGTCCGCTGTTATTACAAGTGTATCTTACAGTACACGCATAGTGACACAGTCTACAGATTCTCACACCAGCAATCAGCAACAGATACTAACACAGTAGTGGTGGCAACAATACCTTACAGATCTAACGTATTTTGCTCTATTACTTCCATGCACAGTAATAGTGTTGGTTACACAAGCTACCAATAATGTGCTTTCCCCTTGTCTCTGTGAGGCGCCAGACCTGGAGAAAATGACAGGACTGATACCTGCCCTTCACTTAAACTGTAAGCAACAATCACAGAATTCAATCGGAGATCTACAAATACATGATCCACATTTAAAGGGATGATAATCATCATGATTGTAAATCTTCTTATTAGTTTTAATCAGAATCCTATTTTTTGAAGTGCGTGAAGTTACACAAATAAAAGTATTGCAAGCAATCACAAGTGCTTCTGGAAGTAACTATGTCTCTGTCATGCTACAGTACTGACTGTTTCACCTGGGATAGCCTCTTCTGCCTCCAGATCCCTACATTCACAACCAGGTCCTCTTAATCACAATCTCAGGAGACGCAGCACCCAGTGCGAGGACTGAGAGAGCACCAGCACTTAAGAGATGCAAAGACAAGGATACATGTAGCAGCCGTAGCTAAGCAACCAGGTCACCGGGCGCAGCGATGTAGCGTTTCCAGGGTCTATAGCACACCAGAGCACCAAAGCGCAATGTAACCCTCTCCACCTCCCCCTCTGCGCAGCTCCGGGGCTGAAGAAGGCTCTTCACTGCTTCACACAGCTCTGGCCCCAACGCCAGTTAGTGCACAGAGCTGCACGGCTCTGTCCTGCTCAGTCCAGCTCATGACGTCAACACCCCCTCCCACAGCGCATAGCCCCAGCTTGCTGCCTGGGATTGCTGACTGCAACAAGTGTGAGGAAACTCGATCCTGTTTTAAACATCCCGGGGCAAAGAGCAAGGACTGTGGGACAACAGCTGCATCAGGGGGATGTGCCACTCGTCGGGCTGTCTCTGTGTCTGAGTGAGCAAGTCTCTCTGGAATGTCTGTCCGCTGAACCGTCTCCTGGTCTTTGATCCACTCCGCCTCCCCACCCCCCCAGCAAAGCAGAGCTGCTTGAATTTCTGACATGGGAACTGAGACAGACACACAGATGTATTGTGACACAGGTGAATCTGGAACCATTCAGCTACCGCTAGAGACTGTGCTGTACATCTTCAGGCTACAGAACTGCAGGGCACCGTTTCTCCTTCCCTCTACTGCCACCTTGTGTTCAAAGCATGGCACAACACCACCTCTCAAACCAAGTTTTTTGCCTCCTATATATTCTCATTATCCCTAGGCTCCGTGTTAAGGACACATTGTACTACTGCAGGTGTGGCGAATGTAAGAAGCTAACTTGTGTAGGGAATGTGCACACCCTCAATCAATGCCATTAGCTATCCCTGCTGCGATGTAATGTATTCATCTTAACTGTACCGCCTATGCAATAATCTACATACACATTTTAAAAGTTTTATTTTCAGATATGCTAGGTCTATCAATTAATAGCAGTTAACTTGCGATTAATTCATTTCCTTGCGCACCATTTTAATACACTCGAGTGCATGCCAGGATTGAATGAATGATGTCATCGTTTGAGTATAAAATGATTCACGGAACCGCAGCAAAGCACTTAAACTTGTGAGGACTTGTGAATGGGAAGTTGATTTTTAAAAAACATTCTGACGGTTCATTGGATGGAAAGAGAGTTACTTGTATCTGCTGTCAAAGTGAGTTCCAGTATCACAGAAGTGCGTCTAGTCTGCTGTACCACCTGCGTGCTAAACATGCTTTCACTTCTCAGAATACACTTTCTAGTAGTTCTGTTACAGACAACAACAATATAACAACAACTGTTTGTTTCAACAGAGTACTCTCTTAGAAATTCAGGATCGCTGTAAACCCATGAATCAAGCCAAGTACGGTACTATAACCAGTGCTGTTGGATAGCTACCGACTGCAGACCCGTTAACATTGTAGCTTTGTTTTATTTCAATAACCACATTTATTTTTAAACAATATTATTTACAATTATAGAGGATATAACTGTTACTTAATACATGTTTTATTTTATTTAGGCAATTTCAAGTTATTAATATTTTAAATTATTATTATTATTATTATTATTATTATTATTATTATTATTAAAACGGCAATGAAAAACATCAGTTTATGAGTAAAGGAAACTGATAATTGTAAATGCAGTAAGGTGAGTAATAAACTGACTCCATTGTGACTTAGCATTTTAACAACAAATGCTGGATTGTAAATAAATATAAAAAATAGAATTGAGAAATAGGAAAACAGAGTTTTTATGCAGGGTTGTTTTTTGGATGATGATGATGATGATGATGATGATGATGACGATAATAATAAATAGCATTAGTTTTAAAACAAGCCTAAATGAGATGGGTGCAGTAATTGTATCGATTAAATATGCAATTAAAACCAAGATTAACTCAGATATATATTTTTTTAATCTCAAGATAATTGATTCATTTTTTTTAATCGCTTGCCAGCCCTGATATATGCATATAAAAAGGTGTGAAAACCCTGTGCTCCCTAGTCAGTGAAGAGCCTGAAAAGGTGCCCTTCTTGTTGGGTAGCACTGGCGTGCAGAGATACCAAAGAAGAGCCCACAGTCTTGCAGTTACAAAGCTCCCTTCCTATCACATCCAATTTCTCAAATGTGCTCCATAAATAAAGACAGACACTCCTAAATTCCCACTGTGTTTAATCCGAGTCGCATTCTCGGATGCGTGTTCAGAATCTGAGCGTGCTCCTGTGTTCTTAACTCCGTCACATGGAGGAGATTTTTCTTCCGCGGGCAGCTGTCAGGCTGCTTAACACTGCTTGCTGTCTTCAGAATGGGATTTGTGATGCACAGCAGACACTACAAACTGAGCAGCACCTCATGATGCCAGCTCGGGGCATTCACTCCAGCAGCTAGCCAGCCCTCACCCAACGGGAAGGCGGCAAACACCACCAGAATTATTGGGTTCATGATCTTTCTTGAGAGCAATTCCAGTAGGTATGACAGCGAACGAGTCTCCAGCCACAGTTGAAGATCATTTTCAATATTTTTTTTTCCTTGACTATCTTTTATTATGGTGTGTTACACCCAGTGGAGACCCAGATCTGTCGCTCTAGCTAGTGCAGTATTACAGCCTGTTTGAAAACTCACGAACGCACTTTGGAAAAATAATAGATCATGAGAATATAAAAACATAAGAACAGCATCATTCATCCATGCCCTAGCCACTCTCTGTGCTACTGCACTGTCTATCAAGACTGTCAATTTTCTACAGTCTTAAGGCTATTAAGGACAACTACAGTATGGCCTAAACGTTTGCATGTTTCTCCCTGTATCTCTGTGCAGAAATGCAGAAATCAAATATACCACGGTATTCAAAATACACAGTACAGCATGTGGATTCCACTTAAAACCGTTATACCGTATATACAAATAAAATAAATGCAATATTTTAAAATTCTCCAAAAATCTATCCAGATGCTAATAATAAATATATCACAATATTTTTTTTTAACAATACCCTCAATCCTAAAAGACAGCAGCGCTAATAGAAATAATGAATTCAGACCTACCTCTTCATGAACCATTCCAGCACAATAGAGTACAACATGAACTCGGAGGGACAGCTCACTGCAATGGCAGCCCTGGGCACAGACACACACGCAGACACTGCGCAGCGCCCAGCCTGCTAGTCTGCTGAGACTCCTGGAACAAGCTTCTTACCAACACAGGCCTGGCTTGTACAGCCAGTTCTTGGACTTCATGTTTTTGAGATCCGAGCAGCTACAGACAACATATATAGATTTAAAAACAATCCTAAGACACACAAAGCAGGAGGCAGGGCAAAGCTGTCACCCCAGGCTGTGAATGCTCTCTAGTAACCCCTCACTGAGGTGGTGCTCGCTCGCTCTGCTGATTCTGCTGGAACTCTGCTGGGTCAGGCTGTGTTTAACAGACTCACAGCTGTAATCCCCTTCTGTCAGGACCACAGCACAGTACAGCACACATGGCAGGCTACCAACTAGGGAGTCTCCCTCCTGCAGAGGCACACTGCATTCCATTTATTATGCTCAATCAGCAATATCGTTCTGATTTTGTTTGTTTAACCCTTTAAGGTACAAGGGAATAAAATGGTGCTAACTTTTTTTTTTTGCAATGAGGTGCACAAGACTTTATAATGGGGTATTGTGATTGTGGGCTCGCCTCCAAGGCTGTACTGTGCTGTGCAGAAACATGCACACCGCATGTGTACTACAGCACCTAATGGCATTTACAATACCAAGGTTATACTTTTAAACTACATTTCTTTCCATTTTTACATTATAACAATCTGATATTGATGTTTACTGAAGCCTATAGAGGTAAAGTGGATTGCTCATTCAATTAATTCCCTCTTGCTTTCCGCAGGAGACAGATAAGAGACAGCTGATGGGCCTGTGTCTCTGTGCCTCAGCCCCACCACTGGAGGTATTGATCCTGGACTGTCTGCGATGGGCCCCCTGGAAGAATGCTGATCCCTGGCACAGAGTGCTAGTTTACAGCAGCATGCTTTCCAATCACACTACAGCTTTCTAGTGGGCTCATTCAATAGCCTGTCATGCCTTTCACCCACTCCGGATGACTAGGTTTGAATACACCAAGCCAACAATCACAACCTAACAGTCCCTAGTTCCTGGTTCATCGTTGATTCAATTGTTAAAACATGGATACTGTAATAAAGTGTAACTATCTTGGCTTAATCACCGAGTTGCAGCGTGTCCCTAGCTAGCCTACATCACAAAACCACCCCCCCAGCCTCTGTTGGCTTGTCAGGTCTGGATCCCCCCTTGCTGTGGTCCTTCAGTATAAATGACAGTGCAGCACCCTGCTGGTCTCAGCCCTCCCTAACACGCATGCTGGGAGGTTTTCTAACATGCTGAGATGGCTCCTTGTCAGAGTGCATTCCCTATAAGCAGGGCAGCCAGTCAAAACATCTGATCCAGTTGATGTTTTGGATCAGATGGCATGGAAGTATTCCATGAAAGCTGGCTCCCGACGGTGGTCTGTTCAGGTGTTTTACAATGTATTGGACCTAGCAGCCATCGACTCCTGGGTACTTTATAAAGAATGCATGGAGCAGAATTTACCAAGGAGAGAATATGTTTTACAGTTAGCACAGGAACTTTGCAAGAAGCATTTGGAACAGGGGGAGACTGCCAAGCGTGTACCCACAGCTGAAGCTGGCAACCCCGCTGAGAACCGCAAGAGACGCCAATGCCAGGTTGGCATGTGCAATAAAAATAAAACTTCGGGCAGAAAGGCGGCGTGGAGAAATATTGATTGTGAACAGCCTTAGACTCAAGGTAAAGGAATACCTTTTTGTCGAAAAAAAGAAAAGTAAATTACTTTTTTTTATAACTTCTTGTACTGTGCGCTTCTGTAAAATTTCTTCTAAGTTTATTTATCTATGTTGTTCAGTTGCTTTTGCTCATCTGATAATAAACCGATTGCTGTTGAAAAGTAAAAAATGTATTGCTATCGTTTCAGTTTTATAAATATGTATGTTGTAAACCGATGTCTGTTAAGATGTTTATTTATTTACATTGTTTTGATTTGTAAAATAAAAGTTCATATATATATATATATATATATATATATATATATATATATATATATATATATATATATATATATATATACACACACATATGAACTTATACAGATGTTTATGTAAAGTACTCAATAAAAAAACAAAAAAAAACTAATTACATCCGACTGTTTTTCCTTTTGTTATACTATTTACAGTGTTTTGAATACAGCCGTCAGAAAGACTGCTGCGGGGCTTAAGGTACATCTCCGGTCCTTCTAGTGTTAAAGGATGAGGCTGTCAGCGGCCCTCTGGTGGTATTTGTTTTTAAGTAATACTGCACCTGGAAAGGAAATTTCGACTCCCTCTAGTGGCTTTTAAGCACTACTGCACCAGGTGTGTGTGTGTGTGTGGAGGTGGTAAGATCTCCCTGTCCTGGCTTTTCATTCATACTGCAGACAGGTTAAAAAATAAAAAACAGCTCTATTTATTGGTTTTCATTCATGTTGCAGCTAGAGGACAGCTTTAATTGAAATGCCTAGCAATGCTCCACTTACCTCAGTTTCAGGCACTATGGGCGATACAGCGCATCTAACAGGCATTGACAGAGGGGTTGACAGTGGGTGCTCGGTTGGCGGGTGATTCCCTATCCTAGACTGCACACATACTGTACTGCTGTCAGTCACAGATCACCTAGATCTGAAAAGCTCAACCACACAGCACCAGGGTTGTGGGGCTAGAGGGAGACATGGGAAGTGTTGAGAGATCCTAGCAACAGCACTGTCTCTGCAACTGTGAGGATGCATTCAAGCAAAGGATGCCCAAGCACCAAGCACAACAAACAAATAAATCACCCATTCCTGGAAGTCAGTTTACAGGGAAACAAACGACATGATACATCAGGATTGTTGAGCACTGTCGGACAGTGTGGGATCACAGAGTCCTGTGATCAAGGAAACTCTGAAGGTCTTTCTACTCAGACCTCATATACTCCTGGAGATCATCACTGTGTCATGTTTTTCAATGTGCACACTGTGGGCTTTGTGGAAACTTTGACTGAATCCCAGATTGATTTGCAATGTGGTGTTGCGGAACAACACGTGTGGATGAAGGAACAATCACAGCATCTAGCCAGCAGCAAAACAAACTAGCTAAACACCAAAAACAAAGCAATTAAATAACAAATCCTGTGGTGCAGTGGGTCCACGCGCTGGCCCCTTCTTCACCTCTAGAAGTTAAATTAGACTGCTGTAGTCAACGCAATCTGGCACAACTGGTAGAGGGACAAGGACAGGAGATCCCATAGTGACAGAGTGATCCTTCCAGGGCAGGTCTTAACAATAACAATACAAACATAATCACATCAACTGTGCTCCACATTTATTTAGTTATCCGACTTGCCCATCAAAAACATAATTAGCGAAGGCCTTGTTCTTGTACAGTTTCCTGTTAACAAGGCCAAACTGAATAAACTAAATTTGAGAATAACTGAATTGTGGAATACGGAGGGGGTTCTGCACTGTGTCCACTGGGATAAGCCAGCAGAGCTACATCCCTTGGCTACGCTGGTCACCCAGCCCTCATCCCCCAGCTACACTCCGGTCACCCAGCCCTCCTCCCAGCCGTCATCCCCCGGCTACACCCCGGTCACCCAGCCCTCCTCCCAGCCGTCATCCTCCGGCTACGCCCCGGTCACCCAGCCCTCCTCCCAGCCCTCATCCCCCGGCTACACCCCGGTCACCCAGCCCTCCTCCCAGCCCTCATCCCCCGGCTACACCCCGGTCACCCAGCCCTCCTCCTAGCCCTCATCCCCCGGCTACACCCCGGTCACCCAGCCCTCCTCCTAGCCCTCATACCCCCGGCTACGCCCCAGTCACCCAGCCCTCCTCCCAGCCGTCATCCCCCGGCTACACCCCGGTCACCCAGCCCTCCTCCCAGCCCTCATCCCCCGGCTACGCCCGGGTCACCCAGCCCTCCTCCCAGCCCTCATCCCCCGGCTACACCCCGGTCACCCAGCCCTCCTCCCAGCCGTCATACCCCGGCTACACCCCGGTCACCCAGCCCTCCTCCTAGCCCTCATACCCCGGCTACACCCCGGTCACCCAGCCCTCCTCCTAGCCCTCATACCCCGGCTACGCCTGGGTCACCAAGCCCTCCTCCCAGCTGTCATCCTCCGGCTACACCCCGTCACCCAGCCCTCCTCCCAGCCCTCATCCCCCAGCTACGCCCCGTCACCCAGCCCTCATCCCCCGGCTACACCCCGTCACCCAGCCCTCATCCCCCAGCTATGCCCCGTCACCCAGCCCTCCTCCCAGCCCTCATACCCCGGCTACACCCCGGTCACCCAGCCCTCCTCAAAGCAGTCATCCTCCGGCTACACCCCAGTCACCCAGCCCTCCTCCCAGCCCTCATACCCCGGCTACACCCCGGTCACCCAGCCCTCCTCAAAGCAGTCATCGTCCGGCTACACCCCGGTCACCCAGCCCTCCTCAAAGCAGTCATCCTCCGGCTACACTCCGGTCACCCAGCCCTCCTCCCAGCCCTCATCCCCCAGCTACGCCCCGTCACCCAGCCCTCCTCCCAGCCCTCATCCCCCGGCTACACCCCGTCACCCAGCCCTCATCCCCCAGCTATGCCCCGTCACCCAGCCCTCCTCCCAGCCCTCATACCCCGGCTACACCCCGGTCACCCAGCCCTCCTCAAAGCAGTCATCCTCCGGCTACACCCCGGTCACCCAGCCCTCCTCCCAGCCGTCATCATCCGGCTACACCCCGTCACCCAGCCCTTTATATACATCTCCTGAGAACAATGGGGCTTTTGAATATGCTCTTTATGCAGCTGTGTGGACTGTATTGTTTCCTGCTAAGCAGAGAGAAACAACAGAATGCTCTGCTTATAAAAACTGGATCCCAGCTATCCAACAGGCTTTGACAGTGTTTGTTTTCTAAAGAATCTCATTAGGAATAATAATAGTAATAATACTAATACATCTCCCAGCATAATGCTGCTCTAATGGACTAGTTTGGGGAACAGAGCGTTCTGTTCTCCTCTGCTGAGTCAGTTTCACAACACCAGCTCCACACAGAACACACAGCTGGCTCTGCTTGTTTAATACTGGAAGAGTGAACTGTCTGGATTACACATGGCTCCAAAGGGAACACGTTTAGCCCAATCGAAGACACTCACAGAATGCACCTGCATATAGCATGTGCATACAAACATACTGAAGAATTTCATCTCAGATCTCAAGTTCACAGATACACATTTAGACGGATGAAACAATCACACTGTGAGCTCGCTGTCTGCAGCTTCCACATCCCACTCCTGTGAAGCCCTTACACAGTCGTGACTCAGGTCTGTATCTGTTCTGCCATCGGGGACTGGTAGAAGCATGCTGAAAGCATTGTGGAGGCTGCAGAGGGACTGGCATGCTCTGCAACACTGGCTCTCAAATCATTTCATTATCCTAATGACACTCAGACAATAAGACTTCATCGCTATCCCCGTTTATTCATGGAAATGCATCCTGCTTGTGCAGGAAAGAGCATTACGCTGCCAAGTCGACCCGGATACCAGGAATACTGAACAAAAAAACAGGCAAGCGGAAGGAAAGATATCGGAAATTTCAATAGCCTGGCTAGCAACTTCTGCTGCTTCAATGAATTGATTGAAGGTAGTAAAAATGTTGAAAGTAGCAATGCCGGGCACCTCTATCCACATTTGTATTCAGGAGGGTAGTTTTAATCAGGGAAGCCCAAATCAGAATCCAAGTTCCTCTGTGGCTGTAAAACTAGTCAGACCTGCCTGTGATTAACCACTGACAGTAGATATAAAAGAGCAGGTTTATCTTCAGTGGATGCTAGAAGCAGAAGCTCTACCTGCAGTTGAAGCTGCTGTTCTTTCAGAATAAGAAAAAAACACATTAATCAGCAGCTTCGCTTGCAGTTTTAATATTAGCATCAATTCACCCCTGCCGGGCCACTTTATTCATATTAGAGGCCACTGTCGCTGAACAACACAAATCAACGTGTATATCAGCACCTCTGTAAACACAGCCACTGCCTGCTGTGTTGGTGCACTACACCACCGTCAGCAGTCACACCACCGTTGTCCCACACAGGATAGAAACACCTGATATTTTTCAACACGGGCTTTTAATCTTCCTTGTAAATAAGTAAAAACAAAAAAAACGCCCCTGAGGGTTAGCAACGCCTTTCACAGCTCCCAGCGCGACTCCAGCTGGCTGTACCGTCCCTCTGCTGCAGCTCGGAGGAAGCAGGAGAAGATTGAGCTCATTGAGTTTCCATGACATCACCACCAAACAAAAGGGGCTGGAATCACATTACTGCTGCCGTAGTCGTTTGAATAGAATGCATTGAAACAGGCCCCGAGCAGGAGACATGGAGAAAGCGCTCACCGTATAAAAACACACACAGCAGAGTGGGGAAAGAAGGCGAGGAACAGGGCTTGCTCGCATGATCGCTGCATGGATCACAGCGGCTGGTGAAGTGTGGTCACACGTCATGAAGTCAAAAAGGCATTGAGAATTAAGTAGTAGAAGGCTTGATATGTACAATTTTGTCCTGGAGGTCTGAAGCCCAGTTTTTCTAGGCATCATTGAATAACTAGCAGGTGAAGACCTAAATCATGGTACAATTAAGTAATTTAGGGATACGGGTGGAATGAAGACCAGGATGCCATAATCCCCCAGCTACGCCCAGATCACCCAGCCCTACTCCCTGCCCTCAATTTTGTTGTATTTGTGCATATTCCACACCGATCAAATATTAAACACAAGCAAAGAACGAAAATATTGTCAAAAGAATTAAATTGTCAACAGATTGTCAAGCCCACAGCCGGAGCAGCGCCCTGGTGCAGAACAACCGTCAAGCTCACAGCCGGAGCAGCGCCCTGGTGCAGAACAACCGTCAAGCTCACAGCCGGAGCAGCGCCCTGGTGCAGAACAACCGTCAAGCCCACAGCCGGAGCAGCGCCCTGGTGCAGAACAACGGTCAAGCACACAGCCAGAGCACCGCCCTGGTGCAGAACAACCGTCAAGCCCACAGCCGGAGCACCGCCCTGGTGCAGAACAACCGTCAAGCCCACAGCCAGAGCACCGCCCTGGTGCAGAACAACCGTCAAGCCCACAGCCGGAGCAGCGCCCTGGTGCAGAACAACGGTCAAGCCCACAGCCGGAGCAGCGCCCTGGTGCAGAACAACCGTCAAGCCCACAGCCGGAGCAGCGCCCTGGTGCAGAACAACGGTCAAGCACACAGCCAGAGCACCGCCCTGGTGCAGAACAACCGTCAAGCCCACAGCCGGAGCAGCGCCCTGGTGCAGAACAACGGTCAAGCCCACAGCCAGAGCAGCGCCCTGGTGCTGAACAACCGTCAAGCCCACAGCCAGAGCAGCGCCCTGGTGCAGAACAACCGTCAAGCCCACAGCCAGAGCAGCGCCCTGGTGCAGAACAACCGTCAAGCCCACAGCCGGATAGTGGGGTAACAGAACCTTTACGGTGGGTGTTGCACTGGTGGCTGCAGAATTTGGAAGAGTGTAATTTTGTTACCCACAGCTGAGCAATGCACAACGAAGGGGGATGTGATCAAAAAAGGTGAAAAAAAGGGCTAGTCTTTTTTTTTCATGTGACAGGCCAGGCACAGAAATATGGGACTTGTGCTGCAGTTTAATATAGAGAACACAGATTTGATATTCTCACAAGAGAGGCAACATATAAGTGTGCAGAACATATTACCTGTGTTGTGTAGGATTCTCCTGTTGTTTCTGATTAGATTATAGCCCCATGCTTATCAACTATTCCTTTAAAAAGACTCCTTGGGGCTGAATGTTGGGGCAGTAAGGTGGGTTAGCATGTTATCCCTACACTGTGCACTGAAGTCCATAGGTGATCCACTGTGCACTGCAGCATGTGTATTAAATAAACAAACTACTTTTTTCAGCTATTTAAAATAATGAATGGATGAAAGCGTTAATACAAACTTCAAAGTTTGCCATGTAGTTCAAGTGCAACTAAACTGACAGTACTGTCAAGCTAGACTCCAGCTTCAGATCACTTCTCAGTTTCACATTGCTTCCCCCTCCTTTGTAAATGAAGCGTTGGTCTTAAATGTTGTATAATCTGAGTAAATAAACGCACAATTCAAACAATGCATTGGAAACAAGCCTCAGTTTGGACCGGAGCACCATTGAGCCCTTCAGTGTGACAGAGACTGAGCTGCCTGTAGCTCCAGTACTGTGTTCAATCTGTCACCCTCCACCCCTCTGTGACCTGCTCCCTCTCAGCCAATCAAAGTCTCTGAATGTAACTTGAGTGGATCCTCTCTGTATCCCGGTGTCTCCATCAACTCTATTGTTGTTTTATAACATGTGGCAGTAATTGAAGGTGTGCTCAATCACACTTGTCTGGTCAGCCACACCTGACATTGGAGCTGTAATACAAATACCAGCTTACTGTACCTGACACATGAGAACCACAACCCTGCTATCTGTCAAATACAACCTGCTATTAATTCATCTCTCAACAGTATTTCATATGCTCAACAAAACAGCCAACCAACACACAGTTGCTTCATGAAGAAAATGAACCTCTTTATCAAGCATGATAAGACAACCACCATGTAATCTGCATGTTCTGACATCCCGGTGCTGTATAATCCTGTACAGTCCAGAGCAGTACATCATCTACTACAGGATGTGACTGTCTCCACCCAGACCCAGAGGGTAATTATCAGAACATTTCCTGCACAAGGCCATGCTACACATTCATGGGAATTTCATTAGCAGACAGATCTTGCAGGATTAGATCTCAGGCACTAACATCAGACTATAGCCTCACAGTTCTGGGCCACCACGCGGGTTCTTGCCAACTTCAGCAAGTGCGGACAGAAGCAAGGTTCAGAGTGATGTCAGTTGCCATGGTGCAGGTTCCAAACAAATAACACAGTGCCTTGAACAGGTAGGGTAGCTGCCATTCAAAATAAGAAAAAGTGGATTAAAGGATAAAATATTTGTATTCTTTTTTTTATTAAAGCATGGTTTCACTGTAACAGGATACACATTTAGTTATATTTTTGTTATCTTCATACTGCGAAGAATTTACAAGAAAGCGCTGAACTCAGGAGGCACTGTTACCCCAAAATCTAAACAAGGACAGGATTGAACGCACTAAGCAAGAGGATCTGCCCCGACACACCTGCGGGAGGAAAGTGCAAAACCAGCAAACCACAGCAAACCATGCAGATAGACTGGGACCCTGCGCAGCGGCAGGAGGCTCACCCTGTCCGTGACGCGTTCCGGCTCCTCAACGGTCCAGTGCAGGGTGGGCTCTCCGGCCAGCAGCGAGGTGTCCGTGGTGGAGGAGGAGCGGGGTCTGCCCTGGTGCAGCAGAGCGGTCAGCGAGCTGTCCTGGGGGCCCTTCCTGCCCAGGTGGGGGCTGCTGCTCTTCACTGCCTCAGAGGCGGGGCCACTCTTGGTGCGCCGGCTGCTGCTGTGCAGGCTGCTGCCCCTCTTGATGGAGGGCCGGGCGCGGATCTGCTGCAGCACCCTATTGAAGGCGGTGGGGCGGGCGGGCAGGTCCTGGAGGGACACGGCGTAGGACACTCGCTGCATCTCCGGGGACCGCTCCTTCT
This sequence comes from Acipenser ruthenus, assembly GCF_902713425.1. Classification (NCBI taxonomy): domain Eukaryota; kingdom Metazoa; phylum Chordata; class Actinopteri; order Acipenseriformes; family Acipenseridae; genus Acipenser; species Acipenser ruthenus. Next base: position 10,166,583 of record NC_081218.1, read on the forward strand.
CGTCCGCAGAGTCGTGGTCCGAGTGGCCCCCCGGCCCCCCTGCTGCCCCAGCAGGGTATCCCACGCTGAGCTGCGGGGCCTGGGCAGAGTCCGGGGAGCTGTGCTGCTCGCGCTCCCTGGACCGCCGCCGGCTGTGGAACAGGTGCTTCAGCCCGTGTCCGAACACAGAGCCCTCCGACAGCTGCTGGATTTTCTGTGGATCCAAATAAATAAATAAGAAGCATTCAATCTAGAACGGAACATAGATGCATAACCCAGAATGTGCAAGCCAGAGCACTTTAATCTTTTCCCATGTTTTACTATGAGCTAGCTGCTTGAATCAACCGTAGGTAACAATAATGTCTGTTGAATCAAGTTCACAGCAAAACCTGGAATGTGCCCAAACTGCTATATAATGGGAGTCTCATTTCAATCCCCGGTACAGTAAGGTGTCACTTAGCATAAATAAAGTCACCCAGCCATTTTCTGTTAACTAACATTTTGCAAAATGGATCACGGCTGAAATAACCAATTGTCCAAGGCCGACACAATAAGCCATCAGTAAAGATAACCTCATTTGAAACATCAGTAATTTGTGCAGTCTTGCCTATTGTGACTGAAACTAGCATTGCAGCAGTGAGAAGTATTATTATTATTATTATTATTATTATTATTATTATTTTTATAGAGAATGCATTCTGTAATTAGTAGGGATTCAAGTCTTGTAAGAGATGAATCAGTCGAGGGAGAACACTAAAAAGTGTGTGCTGGATAACGCAGGTGCATTTGTATCTACCCCAGATTAGACAGCACAGTCCACTAATAAAACACAAACATTGAACAACAATAAAAAAACAATAATGATGAAGCTAGTGCTGAACACACACACTTGTTTGACTAAAGAAGCAGGGCAATGCAAAAAAGAATTAGACACACCACTCAGAAACAAGTCAGAGGTCGTTTAAGGAGGAGCCTTTTCTCTGCAAGGCTGTTACTAACACGACCGGCATTTATTTGCAAAAAAGGACGGGCATTTGGGGCAAAACCAGTACACTAATTCATTCGGTCCGCTTTCGCTTCCTGTGCACCACGGCTTAATTAATTCACTGCAGGTGCACCCTCCAATGGCAAGCGCGCAACACTTAGTTTAAAAAAAGCATGAAAATGGCTTTTTATTACCTTTAAGTCCGGAGGTTTGCTGCGGGCGGTGGAGTGAGAGTTTGCGGTACCACCCGCACTGCTGGAATCTGGGGTATCTCCGTGTTTTACCTCCACAATTAGGACGCTTGGGGCATCTTCACAAACTGCACTCAGTCCCGTTCTACCGCCCTCCTCGTCGGGGGTCAAATCGTCCGATTTACACCGCTTCATCTTCACTGTGCAGTTTTGTTTTGTATAAGAATAAAATGTAAAACAAATAAATACATCATTAAAATAATGATAAAAACGGTCTCTCTAGCGGCTGGTATGATGTGTACCGTGTCCAGCAATGTACAAATCAGTTTGAAAAAAAAAAATTCTTAAAATCCAAAACGACACATGAAACAAAAATGACTAATAATAAAGACTTGGATCTAGGTTGGAAAAAAATAGATTTGTTTTACCAACGCGATAAAACTTTCGCTTGCAATTAAAAACTGCATCGCTATTTAAAAAAATAAAAATAAAAACTCGATGCAGCTCCAAGAAAACCAATTAATGAAGCTGGAATGGTAATAACAATAAATAATAATTAAACGGAGCGATAAAAAATACTCGTTTTTTTAAAGAGCACGCCACATGCAAACTACCGTCAGCTTTTAAGAATAAAAAAAGACGATTCAATACACACGTTGTGATAAAGACTGCAGAACATAGCTGCGTCCATCAACACACGAGCCCCGTGTTAGCTGAACAGCCGGACACAGGTTTATTTCCCTTTCCGATCCATCTATAAATTTGACAGAAATTAAACTGCATCACACTTGCATACACAACCGCAAGCCCTGGTATCTGAAGCAAGCTAGGAAAAAAAAAACGAGAGCCTCTTCGATTTCATTCAAACGTCTTGAAATGTTTAACAATTTTGAATTCCTTTTTTTGCAGCCGGTTTTATTTTTTTCCTATCACACACAACACAGTGCTGTGGACGTGTTTCCCCCCCGCAAACCCTGAAACGGGCGCAGACTAGTTTGCTTGTGTCTCTAGACTGACAGCCCTGGTAACCAATGAATTACCAGAACGGTCAGCTAACGGGTTTTGCTAACCAATAACACTGTGACAGGCGGGGGCCGAGCCCGTTTCAGGTGTGGTTGTTCGCGCGTATCTGGGAGCTGTCAATGTGGTACTGGTGCTGCAAATAAAATGAGGGTGCAAAGCGTTCAAAAAACATTACGAGTAGACAAGCTGAGTAAAACATGCAAACGAAACAGGGAAAGCAGTAGCACAGACCTATCCAAACGTACTGCACGCTTTATGTGCACCTTTTACATATGCAAATTGTAAACGGAATAGTGCTGCTTGCCTGCCTGCACATAGTCTCCAGATATGAATGGGTTACCATAACACCAACATTGATAACTGTATTTGTTTGAGAGTGTCCACGAAATGATTTCACACCTATAGCCGCACGTTTTGTGTGGAAGGTATTGGGTATATTGGAAGCTATATATCTTAAGGGAACAGTTTGGAAATTCACCCCACCAGTTATTGAATCAGTATCTGGGGATACAAACCTGTCTGCAGTGTCGTCATGGTGATGTGTGTATTCATGCTCTAACATGCCTGATCATTTAGAACACGTGGCTCCTCATCAGCAGCCAAAATACATTTGTGAAGCATCAGGGGTTAACCTTAATTCACACCCCGCCAAAGACACAGATGTGCATCCATACATGAGTACTTAAATGTTAGGAAATGCTTTTATTTGATATATTGTTTTTGTATTGAAGCAATGGTTATCACTGAAATGTATTTATGATTATCATCACCTCAAAGGTTAGTGATTTGCAGAATGCAGCTGTAAGGAATGTACATCGCCATGCATCCTGTGAAAAAGAACAATAATACTCAGATGCTGAAATGTTCTTTTTGCTTATTCACGACTGCTTCCCTATCTACGGTCAAAACTGCATTTTACACCCACTGAAAAACTGTGGGCGTCGAGGAGGAAACTGTGGAGACAGTATTCTGAAACATACAGTCAGATAAGACACCAATCGCTTTAACAGAAAGCATATGGGGAGGAACACTAGTGGTGGAAGTGGGAGGAAGGCAGCCAGATCTGTTGTGTAACACACTCTGCATACCTATATATGATTTGTATGTGTCTATTAAAATATAAAAAGAGAAAGAAAGCAATAATAATAATAACACAAATGAGTGCAATCAGGTTTATTTTTGCACAGTAGCTTTGCAAAGTGCACGCTTTATACTTTATATTAGATACTGCTTCATGTGTGCATGTGAATGGAAATTGCAAAATAAAAAAATAAAAAATCAAACTTGCACAACTGGGACAAAAATGAAAAGAAAAAGAAACCCTCTGAGATTGTTTTTCACGCCTCTGCTGCAAGGTGTTGGATTAGCTAATAAAGGTCTGCTCAGGTCATTGCACCCCCCCCCCCCCCCCCCCCCCAGTCCTCCTCCCGTCCCCCTCCCTGACTGCTATATACTGTGTGTCAGATTAGGTCTCTATAACCTGGCTCCAAGCCACTGCTAATCGTATTTAACCATCACTCTAATGAGGATAAAGTGTACTTAAAATTCAATTTCAAACAGAACAGTGCATTCACAGAGACCACATGACCCACTGCAACGGGGGTGTAACGTCCATGGCCTGTTCCAATTATTTTTCTGTGTAACATGTTTTAATTGCCACGTTTTCCAGTTTATACAGAGATGTGCTTTTTTCATTTCTCTGTGAAAAGTAAGCAATCCTCTTAAGTCTTTTTTTTTTAAATAATATATAACATTCATGGCATGGACGATGAAAGATTGCCCAGTTAAAAAGTGGAGATCAGAGTCTTAGGTCATCTTCAGACATCGGTTATGCTGGCTGTGTGTTAGGTCAAGGGTTGTGGAACGAACACATCACAAACAGACCTGTTCAACAGCTCAATCACAAGCATCTCAGGGCAATCGATAGCCTGGAAAAGCCACTAATGGTAGAAGAGATTACCATCCCACACCCCTAGTGTGCCCTTAGTGACCCATTTTATAATGGCCTGATAACACAAATTAACTTCATTGTCTTGCCCAGAGACAGTCCTGCTGACCTCGATTGGCCGATTAAGAATTGCTGCAGCAGGTAACCCAAAATGTGAGCCCTATCACTGAGGTGTCAGGCAGCAAAGTCACTTAGAGGAGTTGCTGAGCGGGTCGCTGGAACTGTGCACATGGATGCATGCCAGACAGTCAGTTACATGTGACACCAAACCCTCCCTTTGAATGAATTATTAACACAGCCACACTGTCTCCCCTTTTGAAAAGCTGAACAAAGCTACAATGAGCGCCATTAATAATTGATCAACCATATAGCAATTTATGTAAAGGACTATTTGCAATACAAATAAATAAAAGAGACCTAATTAGAGACCCAATTAACTGAAATGGAACAAAGTGAGCTCTCACACAGGCTGCACATTAAACTAAAGAGAACGACAGAAGTATGGCCGCCTTCTTCTTCTTCTTCTTCTTCTTCTTCTTCTTCTTCTTCTTCTTCTTCTTCTTCTTCTTCTTCTTCTTAATTTCTTAGCAGACGCCATTATCCAGGGCGACTTACAGTTGTATACAAAAAATACATATCAAGAATTACAGTACAATTAAGAGCATGATACAAAACACAATGACTTCAGTCCTAATAAGAGCAAATATAAAACACAGTATGATTTGATATCGGGGCAGTTCAAGAGCAGATAACAGTGCTGATAGTTACATCAGGGTTAGATACGAGTGCAGGTGAAATACAAAATACTACAGATTGGGTTCAGTGCAGGATTAAATACAGTAAAATAGGGAGCAGATAAGTGCAAGTTAAAGTACATTAAAGGCAGAGTGCTATATTGTCCAGAAGGGAAGAGTTGAGTTTTACAGGTGTTGTCTGAAGAGGTGTGTCTTGAAGAGGCGCCGGAAGGTGGTCAGAGACTGGGCAGTCTTGACATCCGTAGGAAGGTCGTTCAACCACTGCGGGACGAGGGTGGAGAAGGAAGGGCTCTGGAGGCAGGGGAGCCCAAAACACAAAGGTGACAGATTGGTTAAAACAACAATAACGCTTTTATCAAACGGACACGTTGTTTGTAGAGAATGACAGCAGCTCCTCAAATTCTTCCACGACTCCACGGGTATGAAAGACGACTATCCTACTATCTGTCAGCTACTGCCTCAAGCGCGACGCCTGCCGGAAGCTTTTGGTACTGCACGCGACTGGTCTTCTGCATGTCAACCCAGATGTTCGTACAGTTACACGATTCAATCCCGGTTCAAAGACCGTTATCACTTATAAAAATGTGCACATTACAAAGCTGTTGCATCCACTTGGTTATGATATATGATATTAGTAAATTGTACAGTAGGTTTATATCACCCCGAATTGATTCCTATGTGCAGGACAGCGTGAAGCTCGGATGGAGCCCTACGATTCCTGTTGCACATCAGTTGTATTTACAGTGTGGTAGTAGCAGGATAAATGGCGAGAGGTGTGCCATTCAGATAACTGTAAAAAGGGACGTTGTCAGTGCCTACGCTTAACTGGAAAAGACTACAATTCCCAGAATGCTCGCATGTTACGGTTTCCCCTCCGCCTGGACAGGCCCCGCCCTACCGTACTGCGGACTGTGTTTGTTGATGTCTGCGCTGACATGTAGCTTGCTCCATGTCAGTTTATGTGCGGGGGTACGTACTTAGCAAACTTGGCAGCGGGCGTTCCCCGCAGGATTAATACTCGGAGCTTATTTGCCCAACCGATATTTTCTGGAGAGCAAACTATTCCAAAGCATCCTCTGCCTCCCTGCACCCCGGCGAGGGCTCACACACTTTATTTCTGTCGCTGAGGCCACCTCTTTATCTCTGTGTTGGACCGAGCGACTGACGGTGTCTTGCTTTGGACCAGGAGCGGCCGTGAAGCGTCTGAGGCACCCAAGAACTGCCCCGGCTGTGCGGATAGGACGAGCCGGGCTGCACCCTCCACCAGCAGCAGCAGTCGTTCCTTGATAAAAACAAAAGTTAAACTTTTACAACAAGACTGCGCTTCGGCAAGGCTCCATAACAGGGCAGTACTGCTATTTTTGTAAGAATACTACATTCTTACACTCACTAAATACAGTAACTCCAGCGCTGACCCGACCCGGCCCGGCTCAGCCCAGCAGAATCCTGTCTCCGCTTGGGGGAGTTTAGTGGTTTCAGCGCACGGCCGCGGATTAGCATGGGGCCTCGGTAGCACACTGGGATTGGAGACGAGCACTTTCCGGAGTAAGAAAAAATGTTTCCCCTAGATTTCGCAGTGGGATCTGTTCCAACATGCCAGTTTGAAGAAAAACAGGACTAAGCTGTCTGGAAGACTCACACCAAGGGGCATTGACAACGGCGGCCTGGGACCTTCCTGCAGACAGTCCAGCGGAACAAAGCACACAGTTAACCGGCTTGTGCAAGAGTTAGCAGTTTGCAAGTACGTTTGGCTGCGGTGTTTGCTAAGTCGCTTAAGGTTTGGGAACCGCCGAATAAGTTGCAGCTTTCTTCCAGAAAGAAGAGGCACACGCCCCCCCCGACCAGCCGTTTCTCTGCATGGGTGCCGTTTACCCTGCAGCAGCGTACTGCTTTTATTGAAAACACAAACATATTTACACCTCTGACCACTCCAGGGTAAAATGATGGACGGGACTGGGGGAAGCGGGCAAAAGATCACCCCCCTCGCCCGGGAACTTAGTCGGATCTTCAGCAACTACAACAAGCACTCGAACCTGCTGAAAAAGAACCTGAAAGAGACCAACAAGTTCTTCAGAGAGATCAAACAGAACTACAGCAACTCCTGCGCGGCGGCGGGGCCCGGTGCGTCGGTTATCGAGGCGGGTAAGTTGCGCCCCCGAACCACCAAACCAAAAACACAAGCACTAGTCACCCCCCTGGGCTCAACACGGACTTAAAGTGCTTGCTGGTAGTCAACTGAACTGATACTTGGTTATTTTGTGTCTTTATTTGTATTTTTGTTATTTATTTGACAGGCTTAGTTAATAACTTCATGGAGCAGATATACAATTGTATGGTATTTATATATATATATAGTATTAGTGTATATATGCTGATACTAGAAAGTAGCGTTTATTAACTCAGTGAAATGATTATGTAAGTCCTTCAGATCTGTGGATTGAAATACTGAACCCTAGTGTTGCCAAGCCTTCTCCAGGCAGTGATTTTGCTTCCTGATTTCTGTGCTACATAGCTAGTAGGCGTCCAGACCAAAGTTTGGGGGTGTAGAGCAAGTTAAAGAATGCATGAAGTCACTTAACTGAAAGCAATATTTGGAAATACAGTAACTTAAGGGAGTGGGGTGGGTGTAACCTTAAAATTAAAAAAGGCTGCAGGGCTGTATTTGCAGAGATGAAAATAAGCCTCCTATTGCATAACAGTCCAGTGCTGGTTTTGCCAGCGTTTGTTACCTGTACACTGTGGCTAATCAAGCTTGTATTAAAATCTGGAGTGGGTGGTGAAACAGCTATGCAATAGGAGTCCCATCCCTGGTTAATGGTGAACACACAGGACTTTCACACTGGAGCTCACACCTGTGAACCAGGCTCAGGTGTCAGTAAATAAGCGCCTAGTGAAAGTCTGAAATGGCATCATCTGCTATGCAACAGGAGTTTATTTTTCCCTGTACTACCTCAAAATAAACCCGATCAACACTCCTTGAGCCCACGGTTTTGAAAGCGTGCTGCGCCCCCTTGGTTAGGTAGGGTGAGTAGGGTGCTTGTCTCCTGATTAGGGAAAAAGGTCCTGCAGTCATCACAAACTTCTTGTCCATCATTTGTGAGCCCGGCTGGGCTCTGTATGGAAAGTGAAAGTAGCCACGTGTTGTTGAAATCGTGTGTTTTGCGTGACATCAGCTATACAGCCAGAGTTACTGATTTAACCCTCTGCTTAACCACACTTTAACCACAACCTCGAATAATATCTCTTATAAAGGTTACCTCTGTATTTTGTGCAGTTTTATCGTGATTATACGAGGCTTTTCCCCTAGTTTCCCATGAATATGCTTCACTATACCTCTGTATTCTTTACTATGCTTTTCACTGTGCTTTATTACACTGTGCTTTCACTACAGGAACATGTTATAAGGGGCTTTTCCTCCGCGCTGCATGGTGCTGCTGTACTGTAAGTGTGCTAATTAAACAGGCCATGTTGTTTTGTTTACTCCCTCTCCGTCACAGCTGATGTGATGCGACTGTAAAATCACTAAACCACCCCATCTGCGTTTAATGAAATTGTGCATGACATTTGAGATGAGACGCTGTTTCACATGCAGTCGTGGTGACTTTTCGTGGTTGAAGCCACTCACCTATTGCACTGTACATGGTGTTTATACAGGGTTTGAACTCCAGGGTTTCAGAACTCTGTTAAGTATCTTGTTTTAACAGGGATGGAAATAAGGCTCCTATTGCATAACAGTTTCACCCATTCCAGGTTTTACTACAAGATTGATACGCCACATTGTATAGGTAACAAGCTCAGGTGCATCTGATTAAACTCATAGTAAAACCAGGAATGGATCAAACTGCTATGCAATGGCAGGCTTATTTCCATCCCTGTTTTAATGATCAGGAGTTTGAGCATTCATGCCCCTGCTCAATACATTTCTCTTCTGTAGCAACTCTTAGTACACCTACAAGCTCAGGTAAGACTTCAGCCCCTTTCACACACAAATGCTGCTACTGAACCATCTCAGATGTTTCAAATATTCTTTAAAATACCCTTTCACACAGCATGAAATTGCGCAGTCTATGCTGGTATAATAGTCATAACCCTTTCACACAGCCAAAGTAGTCATGTGAGTATAACTTTCAAACCTGTCAGTCAACAGATCGTTTTCATGGTAACGGCGATTCTCCCATAAATTAGAGCATCACACACCGTCCCTTCATTTGTGACTTTACCTCCTCGTCAGCCTGTAAAGTTAACAATTCCTTAACTTATTCCAGACTCCAATTACTACCTCATTCTTGAAATGAAAGCATGTAACACCAACGACAAAAATACCAAACACGTCCGGTATACAGTCACGTGGGATGTGACTTTAAACCCCGCTATAGTACTTCAGTGCTGGCATAGCCTTTCACACAGGAGTTGAGACGGTTCAGTGCCATCTCTGAACCAACCCGCGAGGCGCTTCAGAGATGACATATAATATGACAGCTTTGTGACGCTGTAGGCAATTCGCACAGTCCAAAATGCCGCATCAGTGCCGGTTCTGAGCCGTCGTGACTCGTCTGTGTGAAAGGGGTATTAGGCGTGCTGTGATAAGAGTGAGCAGTTCAGAGTGGACTTATCAGGGGCCTGACTGTTCAAACTCCCTGCGCCTACCTGATCGCTCCAATAACACACCTGAGCAATGGGGAGCTCTGAGCCCCAGGAATGGTTGCAGCAGGGCTAGTGCGAGCTGCTAACCCTGCTCAGCGTTTATATGCTTTCAGGGAGATATTTTACGACATACCTTGGTATAATAAATACATAAACATGTTTAAGCAGCAAAAGCAAATTGGGGATAGAAGCTTTTTTTACACAGTGATGCATGCGTGGAATAGTTTGTTGTGTGTGGGTGTAGCTGCTAAGACTCCCTACATGATGTGTTGCCTCTTCTAGTTAACACGTGTGCTGATTGCATATACACTGAAGATCAGAGTACAAAAACAGTATTGCTAGACTCCCGATAATGAGATTGTATTTTTTTTTTTTTATCATCAAAGCGGCTCTCTTGCAACAAGGTCAATTGCCTCTTGTCAATTAATGTACATCTGATCTGTAGAAACGGTTACTAATCAAGAACATGCACTACAATGCAAAAGAAGATACTGTAACCACAAGAAAAGGATTGGCAAGAGCTGAAACGCTGTGCTGCTGGTTAATAAGTGTGCAGCGTTGGGCAGTTGTTGCTAAACTGATTCTTTTAAACTGTACTTTGCATTGGATCTAGTAGGCTTTATATAACTGGTTTAGTCATGCTTTGATTGTAAAGTCCAAACTAGAGGAAATATTTGTATTTACTTCCACATGAGACGGAACAGAAACGGGTGAAGGCAGTAGCTGAAACGTTGTCTGCTGAAGGAACACAAAGCCACTTTTTCAGGAACAGTGGCTTGAAACCTGGTTCTGGGAGACGTGGTCTGAGGCAACTTTGTATCAAACCCCAAGTCTCCCCTGGTGTGTCACGCAGCGGCCTGAAACCTAGTCTCTTGAAACCAAGTTCCAAGCCACAGAGTGACTTCGTGTTCCCCAGCTTAGAACCCTGTAGTTAACCCTGTCCAAAACACCAGCGTGCAACCCTTCTAAATGGCTTGTGTAATGTGTTTGAGAGACGTCTTTCAAGTCGTGCAGGGGGAAAAAAACACTCTTTTAAAACAAATCTGACCACTTAAAGATCCCTGTAGCTTTAAAACTCAGCAATGCCTGTGCTCAGTTAATTACAGTAAGATCCCAGTCTGAAGCATGGAAGCCTCTATGTCAGGGTTTTTTTTCTGTAGCTGATAGATCTGTAATGATCTCTAACAGGGGTGTTGTTCTGCTGTAACTCTTGGGACTGAAGGTGTGCCACTGCCAACATGATTCCAGATGCAAGTTAAAACAAAGGCAAGAGGATTAATCAGGCCACATGTGTACCAAGTTTATTATTGCGTAATATACAGAATGTACTCCAATAAAAATGTCAACCTCAAAGAAAATGAATATATGTCTGTTTTAGTTGAAACACAGAGGCTGGTTTTCACAGACCACAAATTAGCACTAATCCTGGGCTGGAATCCACAAAGATTTCTTAAGTTTTTCTTAACATAGATATTTTTCTTACGTAAGATTTTTTCTTAAGTTCTGTTCATGAAGGGTGGTAATAGACTTCTTAGCTACGAAATACTTCAGAAATTCTTAAGCCGTTACCAAGGAATTTCATAACCTGTTACCAAGGAAGCTAAACTAGCGAATAACACTCAATATATTTTTTAAATAGCCCACTAAGTAAGCCCAAGGCCAAGGCCCCATTGTTGACAAAAAGGGCTGTATTTTGATGCATAAAAAAACGTTTTAAAACATATTTTGAGATGTTTTTATGTTAAGCTTTGCTAAATAATTGATTGTATTTGGAGAACTTTTTTATTATTATTATTGCAGATATTTAGCAGACGTAAATAAATAAGAGTATTGCTCTGCAAAACTCTTGAACATTTTTACATAGTTCTGTAGCTTCAATTCGTTTTGAGGCATACGCATGTAGTTATATCTTCTTGTGAGGATGGCATCTGTCACGGCCCACACTGCCCAGCAGCAGCTGGACTGTGACACCTCAAGTGTGTCTCCAACTACCTGTAACATAACCGAGAATTAATAGAATGATATTCATTCCACATTCTTCTGTAAAACACATTATTTTCACGTTTATACTGGAGCAATATATAAAACTTATGTTCTTAAACTTAAAACATGGCTCGCCAATACACATAAAAACAGAGCGCAGTGAGTATGTGACGCATTGCGGAGAGTGCATTTGACCTTTTTGTAGGATGTGCAAGGTCATTGTGAAGTAGTTTCTCTAAATAAATGAAGCCATCCCGAGTAAAACGATATCTTTGTTGTAATTCGTGATATTCTAGGGGATTCTCTCGATCTATTAAACGTCTTTCAGTCCTTAAATTTTCATTTATTATGTCTTGAACCACAAACACAGCCATGATACGCAGCTACTAATGATAGAACGAGCTACGAATTTTCTTAAGTCACCTTGAGTTCTTGTAAGTTTTTTCTTATATTTAAGAAAATATTATGTCCTAAGAATCATCGTGAATTGCACTTAAGAAAAATTATGAACTTACAAAATTCTTAAGAAGTTTCCATGGTAACTAAGTTAAGAATTTTCTTAAGTTGCTTTGTGGATTCCAGCCCTGGACTGCCAAATATGACCTTGTGTAAGGTAGTGCACGGTTAGAGCTGTTCAGGGTCTGTGCAACGAGCTGCTGATGAAATGCTAATCATTTGGCAGCTGTAAACTATACTGAACACATTTAAACACATTATACCATCTAGAAATAATGTAGCATGTAGGAAAAAAATAATCTTTAGATTATTATGTATTTATTTAACCAGGAGATTTCTAAGCTATTCCCCAATACGATCCAGAGAAGGAAAGATGATCAGATTCCATCTTCATACTGTGAGGAAAACGGTGCCACGCCTTCGGGAGTTGATATGCAAAAGATAATCCTCCCGTACGCGTTTGAACCCTTGGAACAGCCACATTAACAGAATCCTAAGAGCATAAGCCATAGCCAATGCTAGTTCTTTCTACAAGAGCACTCAAATGAGAAGGTACCAAGCCTTTAAAAACATTAAACACAAAACAATACCAATGGACTTGTAAATCATCCCCATACAGTCATTTATAGTGCATTTAAATATTTATATTTGCATATTAGGAATTCTGCTACCAATTTGTGAATCCAGGGATGGAAATAAGATTCCTATTGCATAGCAGTTTCACTCATTCCAGACTTTGAGCTTGATTAGCCACAGGGTATAGGCAACCAGCTCATGTAAACTCCTAGTAAAACCAGGAATGGATAGAACAGCTGTGCAATGAGGGTCTTGTTTTCACGCCTGGAATCTGACGAGAGCAGTGTAGTAAGTTGCTTGTGTCAGCCTGTGTTTGTAATTGACGGCTGTGCAGTGCAGTGGTGCAGGCAGAGCAATGGGTCCTGTAAGAGTAAAGGGAGATGTTGGGATATGTTGTGTACAGTATGGGGAGCTCTGTAGCAGGACCCGTTCCTGATGAGTCCACTGTAGCAGCACTGACTTTGACAGTTGCTCTTGTCTGGACTGGCTTTTGATGGTCGGTCTGGGAATGTAACTGGGCAGCGAGCTGCAAACACCTTTGCTTGCAAAGAGCTGGTGAATTTGGTTTTTATTTGTGATGCAGGAATTATTAATCTGTATTACAATTAGTGTTTTTTTGTAGCCGTTCTCAGAATAGCTAGCGTTGGTCGGGCTGAATGCAGTGAACTACACAACACACGAAGTGATTAGCTACTAGGAATCAGAGGCAGCCTTTCATCAACAGCATTGGAATAAAAATCAAGCATGCATGTATCCGAAATTACAGTATAAAAACCAAGCAAAGAACCTACAGGTGCTTAACACAAGAAAAGCGAAAGAAGTGATACAGTATCGCAAGAGGAGGTCGTAAAATGGCTTTTTAAAACCACAGTCATTGCTCCTGTTAACACTTCGCATTGATTGAGTGAATGCTCTTTACAGCCTGGCTAACAACAACAAGCTGACTCATCTGTCTATAAATACTTTGATGTGTAGTACTGAGGGAAGTGAAGACTTGAGGAACTGGACCCTGGGGGTTGTGTAAGCTTCCTTCCAAAGTAATCAGTTGCTGTGCCCAGGTCTTCCTTTATTAATGCAGTGGTTCAGGAGGAACCGGAGGCAGGCTTACCAGATAAGTACCCGCTGCTTTTCCCTATGAAGTCGCTCACACGTTTTTCAATGTTTTCTGGTACAAAGAACAGAGCTCTGCATTTAAAATGGGGCTTTGTAAAAGTGTTGAGTCGTGTTGTGAGGCTTTCAGAAGCAGTGAAAGAGAAAACCAGGACAGAAGGGAGGAACTGGTTGAGTGAAGTGATTCAGCAGTGCGAACAGATTTCTTAGAATTTGGTGTTAAAATGATTCTGCAGAACTTACCAGGTGTTGGAAGTGCTTGGGGGCAGTTCAGTTGACACCTGGTAACTTCGTTCCGTTGTGTCCAGCACACAGTGGACCATTAATGGACGGGGCTCCGGTGTGTAACTGATCTCCCAATAAAACCGGAAAGGCTGAAACAGATATGAATTGGGGTCATATTTCTATCTCTGTTTTGATCTAAAAGCAAACCAGCCTTGAATTATTCTAGTTTATCTTTTTATTAATTATGTTTTAGTTTACTGCATAGTCCAAACACATGGTAAAGGACTTGGATGATTCCACTGGGTCATTTAGACCTTTGCTTTCTGTTTTGCTCAGTGCACAATGCAAGCTACTGTGCGGATGAGTCCTGTCCAGGTGTGTAAACATTTCTTGTGGTGGTTTTAGCAGATGGTGATGGCATTGTTACTATTGTTATAGTTCTGCTGCGAGTCTGAATCCTTGCATTCAGGCAATGTTGTGGAACAGGTTCAATTCCTTTTAAGCATTTAACAAGCCACACCCCTGACAGTATACTCTTTCGAATGTGTGTAGAACATACCCTGGCAGTTCTTTAGAATGTGTGAACATAGCCCCAGTACTTTAGAATGTGTGGAGAACATCCCCCCAGTTCTTTAGAATGTGTGGAGAACATAGCCCCAGATTGTCAGCAGCTCCCTTGTTAAATGTTGTTCCAAAGCTATTGGAGAGTGAACCCGACCCGTTGCATTGTGTGAGCCTGTCCCTGAGCGTGACTCAGCTGCTGTGTTTTAAACAGCCCTCCTGATCTCCAAGCCTCTGCAGAGTTCCCTGTCTTAAGCCACGTGCACATTAATAACATGGGATTGTTTCAGTGGCATTGCCCTGCTGAGACTGCATAGCAGTTTCACCTATTCCAGGTTTTACTTTGAGCTTGATTAGCCACGGTGTATAGATAACAAGCTCAGGTGTGTCTCTTTAGCAAAACCAGGAATGGATCAAATTGCTACAGCATGCAAATGGGAGTCTTATTTCCATCCCCGTGTTTTACTTCAACTTCTCATTTCTAACAAGTTTTCTGAACTTGAAAACCGCTCTCATTGTCCCTAGGGCAGGTACATGATTCCTGCAGTGCTCTGTGTGCCGGACAGAGGGTCCCTTCCAGAGGAAATGTTGCTCTGAAATCACCTGTGGTGTAGTTTCACTAAAGCAGGATGGTGCTGCAAGCATGTGTTGAGTGGAGTTCTAACTGAAAACACAAAACAGACATTAAGCCTGGGGGGACTTTAATATGCGCGGACCAACATGGGGAGGACTGCTTATAGTGTTACTCCAGAGACTGATATATGTACTGCACTGTGATCTTGTGTGTCTTAATATCATGTCCTGGCACAGCCTGGTCCACCAAGCCTCTGTTCTGCGGTTTTGCACATTTTTACTTAAACAACCAGAATGGTTTAAGGGAGACGATGCAATCTGTGCTCCCCCCCCCACCCCTTTCAGTTTAATGTTACTTCTGAGTAAATGTTTGTGTGTGGTTGTGGAATGCAATTACTTTAGACATTTCCACCTGTGTGCCAGTATAGATGTTCTTATTTCAAGGGCATTGAATGGAATTCAGTCAAAGTGTTTAAGCCAAGGCTTTCCAGTTCTGAATGGATTCCAGTTTTTACCTCACTGACCTTCCTACCCATCTCTAAAACTACGTACACGCAAGACCCCCCTGAATACGAAGGACCATTCTTCACTGGAAGGAATACGGAGGGTGTCAGTCTTATTTTAAAAACACCACAGTCTCAAAGAGCAAAACAGCACTCAATTTAAAGCTAATGAATGCGTAGCGCAGAAACCCCTCAGGAATGGCAGCACTTCGTGCTGAACGACAGCACGAAGAATTCTGTTTCTTTCTTTCTTTTTTTAATGCCATCTGGGCATGTGATGCAGAGGGCAATATTCTCTAAAGCGTTTACCAACAGTCTGAACACTACCCCTGCTTTTTTTAAAGTAAGATTTACAAAACAAGGAGAGGCTGTTCGGCCCATCTGTGCTCTTCCAGTTTCTAGTAGCTCATTGATCTGAGCTTTGTCAAGTCTGGTCTTGAAGGATCTCCTATGGTTTGTTTTTGTTTTTTTTTTTTTCTCAAACATTAACAAGGATTTTTTTCCTCTTTCGGTAAATGAGTAAATTACAAACAGCTTGGACAATCGGGCTCTATTGAGGCGTGTTCCTTGATCTTCCATGAATGCCTTGGCTTTAAATCCCTCATTTATTTTCTCTTGAGCAATCAGAAATGCCGGAGCGTGACGGATTCTGCTGCCATGTGACTCTCAGAGGCAGCCTGTCTCAGTCTGTCTAAGGGGTTCCGCGTGGTCCCATTAAACAGGGAGGGCATTTCATCTGATCATAAAAAAATAAAAGAATAATAATAAACACAACCGGCTGATTTATTATAGGGAAGAATGGGGGAGAGGTCTGAAAGATTTATTATACATATATATACTTCTGACATAATTGAACCCTTTAAAGGAGTGATGATCAAGGTTTTAAAAACATGTTTTCTTCTGTACTTACGCAATCTCTTTTCGTTGTGAATGAAAATACCTTTTGGAACTATAACATTCCAGCTTTTGTTTTCAGTGCGGCCAGGTAGGGCGGTCTGTGATAAGCATGTTGGAGAAATCTGAAACCTGACTTCAGACTGATAACTCCATTGTTCATGGACGGCATTCATACTGATTTGATTGCATTCGGTGGAAAGCTACGCAAAACCAAACCAAACAAGCAAGACCTCTGTTACCTGGTATTATCATCCAGATTCATTACAGCCGGTTAAAGATCATTGTTTGACTGAATGCATGTAAAGAGATTATTAACTTAACTTGACACTAAGTCCAGGATAACTAATTCAATTGCGTCTTGCACTGAAAAATAAAAATGCGCTTTTAATATTACTGTATTAGGTTAGTTTACTGGTCTGCTGTTTTGAGTGGAGTTCTCTTTCCTATACTATAAGTGACCTGCAGTGTTGAGTGGAGTTACTCTACCTTTCAAATATATACTTATGTAGAAACCGGTAAGCAGTGTTGAAAGGCAGTTTAGTAACTTGCACTGTAGTTGCTGTGGATTGAAGTTGGAATTAGAGGATAGAAATCCTCTCATCCGCCCCCCCTTTGCCTGGGACATACTTGTAAAACAACTTCTTTTTTTTTCATACAGTAATACGCAATTCTTTTGTTTTTTTTTGGTTCCTCTCCAGGTCACTTGGGCTGCTTCTCCTTCCTCAGCCACGAGGAGGAGTACCTGCAGGCCACGGTGGGCTGCGTCCCCTACGTCATCATCCTGGGACAGAACTGCGACGCCAAGTATCAGGTGCTGAACAGCCTGCTGGGGGAGCGGCTGCTGCCCGTGACGCGGCTGGGCCAGGGCTGCGGTGCGGAGGCGGGCTGCAAGCGGCGGAGGCTGAGATTCACTTACGGGCGACAGACCCGCCTCAGCCTGGCGCTGCCCGGCCAGTACGAACTGGTGCACCAGCTGGCGG
The DNA here is from genome assembly GCF_902713425.1 of Acipenser ruthenus. Classification (NCBI taxonomy): domain Eukaryota; kingdom Metazoa; phylum Chordata; class Actinopteri; order Acipenseriformes; family Acipenseridae; genus Acipenser; species Acipenser ruthenus. Next base: position 10,183,972 of record NC_081218.1, read on the forward strand.
CTCACCGGGGACGCTGGGAAACCATCCCGGAGGAGGACCTGGAGATCGGAGAGGCGTGCGAGGATCCGGCGCACAGGGTGGCTGAACTGGAGGTCACGCTGCATCACCAGCTGCTACAGGTAGGGGGCGCCTGGTCACACACTTAAAAGCGTTTTGTTGCCTCATCAGTAGCAGCAGCAGGTCCTTTATGCCGGGGAATGCAGGGAATTAAGAGAACAATTCAACCCAGGGGTTCTGTGAGCTCACATTTTGTTTCTTAACCTTAAAATATGAGTTGTGTGTAAAATATTCAAGTCTGATGCCTTTCCCAAGACAGAATTAGATGAACTATGTAACCCATATTAAGAACAGCCTTCCCATGGCTGGATCATTGTACCTCTGTCATTCTTTCTCTCTTTGCCATCATAAAAAACTGAAACAAATAGAAATGGATTGGAGTTGATTATAGAAGGGGGTTAATTATAGTAGAGTTTGGTGTGATTTCTCAGGAAAGAAGAAAATATGGAGGGCTTTACCTAGCAGGGTGCTGAGTGTCGCTGCGTCTCGCTGCCCCCTTTATTTCTTTGCACAACAGATCAGCTTGTGATTTTATGAAGAGCAGCAAACTCCTCGCACCTCTCTGCACATTTCACAGGCACACACGACAAGCAGGCCCGTGTTCGGGATAGAGTTATTTTTGGAAGACCGGGAGGAAGCAGAGACTTGCTAATTAGTTTTTGAAAAGGAACATTTTCATATAAAAAATAAAAAAATGCTGCACACTGCTTTGTTTTGGGGGGGAAACAAAAACAGACAACGTAACATTAACACATCCTGAATCAAATTGATGGCAAATAGCTTCTATCCAGTATTCTTGTTTCTGATCTTATTGATTTGTTATTATCCAGATTGGGACTGCCTGCATGCTGTCCTGGGGTTACGGTATCTCTTGCTGCCTTTATCCCGAATAAATAAATACATAACCTCAACATTCCTCAGCTATAAACAGGCTGGTAAAAAGATAGTAAGCCACTTTGTAACGCTGTTGTGAAAAGAACATTCACTCTAAAGAGCTTTGATGAAATGAAGCACAAGGATTCTAACACCAACGACAATGTGGATCACAAAACGCACTACTAAAGTATAATGTACAAAACTCTGAAACATCTTTCTGTAGTTCTGCCAGCTTCCCCCGTCCCAGAGCGCAATGGGCAGACCCGCCCCTCTGCCAGCTTCTGAACAATTGGCAGTCTCCCCATTAAAATAGCGCCCATGGGCCTCCGTTCCCATCTCCTAGAGACAGCGCTGACTGTCTCCATTGTTCACACGCATCCCCAGTGAGTCATTCTCTGCTGCTGTCAGCCCATCGTCACACGAAAATAACAGCAGGCTAATTCGATTAGCCCTGAACATCCCTGCGCTGCGCACCGAGAGATGGGACAGGGGGAGAAGGGGAATAACAATGCTGATCTGCTCCCAGGATTTCAAAGCATTGAATGAGGGTCTAGAATAAGCTTGGGTGAAAAGTGATATTAACGTTTCATCTAGAAGTAAAGAAGAAATGTCTGTCTCTAGTGTTTTTGAAGTTGTGGATAAGGCCCTCAGTTGGTAATTGGCTTTGCATACTGTTGGCATGGCTTCATGCGGGAAGCTGCTGTTCACTTAGTGTTGGAACAGTGAGCGATTATCATGATGATATCGTATTTTGGGTCTCTACTGAGATATTTCTCGGTTTAAAATAAGAAGTATTCCATTTATTGTGAACTGCGTGGGGGAGAATGCATTGACATTCGTAGGAATAATACTTTGCAGTGATCACAACACAGACATCCTGTATACAGAGCCCTCTATTCATCTCTTTACCAGTTCATACTGGAAGCGTGCCTCAATCTGAAAACACAATTCCAGTATATATTTCTGACTGGGGCCAGTAAGTTACAAAACAAATAAACACTCAATCAGAACAAACAAAATAATGCTGCGAAAAAAGTCAATATATAGCTTGAGATTGCACATTGTAGATCATACCCCACAATGACTGCATTGTAAATTCTATACATCAGCATACAGCATGGTGCTGTCTGTCAATGTCCCTACAAAGCAGTGCTGTGAAAGGGCCCTCTGTTGTAATGTAATGCAGCTGTAGGCCTGGAAATTCACACACACTTTTTGTAAACTTTGCTGTCAACTTTATCATGGGATCATTTTCCCTTTCAATTTGAAACTTTTTTAAAAAATGTTATGATGCTGTTTTCAAAATGTTGTAACTACAGACTACCAAGGATTATGCTTTCTTTCAAAGAAATATAGATTTGAATCTGATTTTCTCTTTCGATTTGTCTTGCTGGTAACCCCACTTGTAAAGGAGAACACAGCAGTAATGTTGCAGGACATGTAATACGACAGTCATTGAATGAATCCCCACTGGTTTTGTGGCATGGCCAGTTTTATTTTAAAACAGTAGGGGGCAGTGATCTGTACCACTTTTAGCTCTGTTTGAGGCTTGCTTGTATTGAGGGGGCTGGGGAGTAACCCTGGATTCATATTCTGTTTCCGTCTCTCTCTGCTCCGTGCTTAGGAGGCTAAGATCTTGGTGGTGCCTTGCCCTGAAGTGCAACTAGTAGAGGAAGCACTGGAGGACTGTTTCAGGAACATTGTGCCTATCCTCGTCTACGCCATAAGCGAGGAGACGCTCACGCAGCCGCAGCTGGATGACATCCAGCGGGTCAAAGACAATATCGCGTTCCCCGTGTGTTTCGTGAAGGTGCCAAGCATCTCCCAGCCCGACCTAGACTCTTCCCTGGAGCCGACGGGCAAGACGGGCAGAGCTGCGGAGAGGGAGAAAAGCGCCCTGTACCAGCAGCTGGCCTCTGACGGCTTCCTGGGCAATGGGCCTGGCAACTGCTCATGCGGGGCCCCTCCCCAGCAGCAAGCCCCGGCCGCCAAGCCCCAGAGCTCCCTGTGCGAGGCCTTTGAGAAGCTGCCCCGGCTGCTGGCTCCCTTCGCCAAGCAGGTGCTGCAGAACCAGCAGGTCGAGGCAGCGACCAAACTGAACATGGTGCACTGCCGCTGCCTGGACATCTTCATCAACCAGGCCTTCGACATGCAGCGCGACCTGCAGATCACCCCCCGCCGGCTGGACTACACCCGCGAGAAGGAGAGCGAGCTGTACCAGTCCCTCATGGGCATCGCCAACCGCAAGCAGGAGGAGATGAAGGACATGATCGTGGAGACGCTGGCCAGCATGAAAGAAGAGCTGCTGGAGGACGCAGCCAACCTGGAGTTCACAGGTGAGGTTGTGGGTTTTTGGCGCGACGCCCTTTAATAACTGGAGGAACAGTGCAATCCCTTCCCCCTGATTTTTTTTATGTTGGCGTTTTTGTAGAACAGGTCACAAAACATCTTGGCTTTGTCCCTGTATCATGAATCCTTGAGTCCTGGTGCCAGTACTTTTTGATTGTCTACACTGTACCTGTCCTAGGTTTATGTTAATGTCAAAGATTCCAGTACCTTTTTATTCTGCTATATGTGGCGTTGATGAACTGACGCAAAGTGTAACGCGGAAGTATGGGTTTTTATACAAAGTAGGGAAGCAGACAGTATCTCTAATTTCTCTAAATTAAACCGTAAAGCTGTAAATAAATATATATCTCAATCTTGTCTTTTATGGTTTTATAACTATTTCACATGTGCAGTCTCTGACATGAGAGCCTTCCCTTGTACAGCATGCTGATCTGACACATGCCCAAGTGCCCATGAGAAGACCAATCTAGGAGACTGGGTCAACTTCACATCACTATCTGCAACACAGAGAGAATCCCTGTCTGTGTTACACCATATTGTGATTGTCTCTTCCCCCCTTTCAGATATCATTGTGCCCCCGAATGGCGAGCCCATCAGCTCCAAGGACATTAAATCGTGTATCCGACAGATCCAGGAGCTAATTGTGCTGCGTCTGAACCAGGCGGTTGCGAACAAGCTCATCAGCTCGGTGGATTACCTGCGGGAGAGCTTCGTGGGCACGCTCGAGAGGTGCCTGCACAGCCTGGAGAAGCAGCACCAGGACACCTCGGCTCACAACGTCACCAGCAACCACCTCAAACAGGTAGGATTCACACTAATCCAGCTACAATTTCATTCATTTTAAAACTCACACTGATCGTACCTGTCGCAGCATGAATACGTTAAACTCCTGGCTCCTGATCATTTAAATAATAAACTCAATTAAAGGTAGGTCTGAAACTCAGGATGAAGGGCTAGTGTGAGTTCAAGTGATTCACCCACAGTTTGAAGTTACCCATTTAATAACTGCAGGACAAGTAGCACCCCTTTCCTCTGATTTGGCCACAGCTTCTCCACCGTATCCCATATCTTGAGTCCTTGAGCCCTGAGGTACCGATCCTCCACCTCCAGTTCTGTTATTGCCTCTTGCGGAGCTTGACGGGTGTCTGGTCCCCTTGTCCTTCCAGATCCTGAATGCTGCTTATCACGTGGAAGTCACGTTCCACTCTGGGTCCAATGTGACACGGCTGGTGTGGGAGCAGATCAAACAGGTACGGTACCTGCTGAAGATGCGACTCGGCACTCTCTAGGAAATAATCGCATGCTTTAATGACTAACTGCGCTTCACAACTCAGAATCCTGTTCGTTCCATTCCTTTATCTTTGACTGTTGGAATTGGAACCCTGGTATGCTGAATACTGTAAGGGCATTGACGTGACAAGTGTTTGTTTCCTTCCTCGTAGATCATCCAGAGGTTGACGTGGGTGAACCCCCCTGCCATCACTCTGGAGTGGAAGCGCAAGGTGGCCCAGGACGCCATCGAGAGCCTGAGCGCGGCCAAGCTGGCCAAGAGCATCTGTAGCCAGTTCCGCACGCGGCTCAACAGCTCCCACGAGGCCTTCGCTGGCTCCCTGCGGCAGGTACACACGCCACCGTGGGTCTGCCAAAGGGATCCAACCAGTAACAAAGGGATCCAAATAACAGGGATGGAAATAAGACTCCCATTGCATAGCAGTTTGATCCATTCTTGGTTTTACCATGAGTTTAATAAGACACACCTGAGCTTGTTACTTACGCACTGTGGCTAATCAAGCTTGTAGTAAATCCTGGGATGGGTGAAACTGCTGTGCAACAGCAGTCTTTATTTCCATCCCTGAATAACAGGGTTTGTTAGTTCACTTCAGAATTGTTGTTCTTGTTGTAGTATGACGTGTGAACCATATTTGATTGAGCCTGAAAGTAGACCTGGGATCAGTTGTAACTGTGCAATTTGTAATTAATTACAATAACCAAGTAATTGAACATACCTGCATAATTGTAATTATATTATAGTTCAATTACGCATTTATTTGTCATTTGATCATTATTCTTGTACTTTCAATCACTTTTAGTGACCCCTTTTTAATTGAAAAAAATGTGCTGCATAGTAACTCTCTGTACCTACGATTATTGCTTGGCTATTTAGAATACATAGAGTAAACATGTTATTTTGGGAAGTTATGTTACTTTTTAGCAAACAATTGTGCTGTAATTGTAATTATGATTAGGGCTTCTGGTTTTCGGTTTTAACTGATAAATGTAAAACACCCCCGATACAAACAACATAGTCAATAAACACTGGAAATGGTTACTCAGTTAGTTGATTTGACCCCTTTCCCCGTGACAAAATAAATAAAAATACAGTAACCTACAAAAAAAAACTTCCCCAGTGCAGTTGGTCAAGTCCCTCCTTCCTGACTTGTATCTATCATTGATTCGTTCTGAATACTTTAAACCCGCCCCAACTACTGAGTGGCAGCACATTCCTACATTTCTGTTTGAGAATTGTAATACGCTTGCGATATTTAAAATAAGATTACAATTACTTGAGAGGAGAGTTGTTCTTTTTGCCTGCCAGATTTAAAGCTGTATTGCAGTTCGATAGTATTTTACACGCTCGTGGAATTTAAAACAGAATTGCAAATTGTGGCGAAATGTAGAAAAATGCCTAAATACACAGAAACCCCAGAAGAATGTGCCTGTGATCATAAGGATTTCACTGTGGAAGACAGCAAAGGAAAGAAGGTACAGCTGAAGAGTGCCAGTACTGTCCAGTTAATATTGTGACAGAACCAAAAAAGTGCCTATGAACTTTGGAAAGTAACCGAAAACAATAATTTTATACAGTATAGAAAAAGCCAAAGCCCCGAAAAAAAAATATTTACATAAAACTCAAACATAGCTAAAAATAAGCACCGAAAAATGAAATTCATAAAAACAGACAAACAATCCCTATTATAGTTGATCCCATGACTGCATTAAAGTCTGTTGGGTCTTTATTGTCTTACTTCCTGACAACAGGATTCAGTGTTTTGGATTTTGCAATTCTGAATGTTTCTGTGAACATGAGGCCCTCAAAGCTAGTAGATTATTGGTCGCTCTACAGTTTCAGAGAAGAGGAGGTGGAGAGGAAATTGAGTAGCATGAAAGATCCTGCACTAGTGTCTCTGTGGAAATGGTTCATTCTTTCTGTCTGCTTGTCTTCCCACTCGCTCCTGCAGCTGGAGGAGGGGCACACGGGCCGACTGGAGAAGACGGAGGACCTGTGGCTGAGGGTTCGAAAGGACCACGCACCCCGACTGGCTCGCCTGTCTCTGGAGAGCCGCTCTCTCAGAGACGTCCTGCTGCACGGTACGAGGGGAGAGAGGCTGGGGGTCGTTGCACACTTGCACATTGTGCAAAGGGGGTTCGTTTATTGCAAAGGCTGAAGATGGCTGTAGTACGTTGGCCACTGAAAAAGCACAGCGTGTGTGTGTTTGTTAGTAGAACTTAATAAATGAGTCTGGCAGACCATTGTTTCGACCAAATGTGTTTTTTCATAGGTGGTGTTTGCATGTCACAGGTTATTTTGTTTTATTCAGATTTTCCGTAAGAAATTAAAGGTAATGATTTAATCTGGATCTGTGAAAGCCGCTAATGATAAAATCTGTATAAAAATAATACCAAAAAGAAAAATGTAAAAAGTTTTTAGTACTGGGAGCAGCAGTTCCCACGGTGCGGTGTGGGGTAATTGTAGCACTCCTGGATGAATGGGAGTTTGATTGGTTCTCGTTTGTCCCGCAGGGAAGCCCAAGTTGGGTCGCGAGCTGGGTCGGGGTCAGTACGGCGTGGTGTACCTGTGTGACAGCTGGGGCGGACACTTCCCCTGCGCCCTCAAATCAGTGGTGCCGCCTGATGACAAGCACTGGAACGACCTGGCTCTTGAGTTCCACTACACCAGGTGTGTCCAGACTTAAAATACTGCTAATCTGGGTGCATCCAGTAGAGAAGGATCTAGACACCACTAGAGCCACTCTCGACCAGCTGATTGTTTTATTGTAGTGTAGCAGGGAGGAAATAAGACTCCTATTGCATAGCAGTTTCACCTGTTCCAGGTTTTACTACAAGCTTCATTAGCCACTGTGTACAGGTAACAAGCTCAGGTGTGTCTTGTTAAACTCATAGTACAATCAAGAATGGATCAAACTGCTATGCAATGGGAGTCTTCTTTCCATCCCTGTTGTAGTAATAATAACCTGGGAAGAAAACACTGCAGGAGTACTGCACAGTTAAAGAGCTGCATGATTTCCTATGCTGTTTAGGTCAAACAGACCCAACTGATATTGATGGGACAATCCACAAAAGAAGCCTTTCATGTCCTTGAAGATAACCTACACTAGCACCAAGCTGGATGACCTTATAAATACCAGTTTAGAAGTGTTGTCTGCATTTTTTTAAGCTCAGTAATATAATAGTTTACCTGCTGAAGCACTGAAGACATGGAGAAAGATATTCGAGTCATCGAGACAGGTCGATATGTTAGTCATTGAATTCAGTGTTTTAAAATAAGCCCCTAACTGAGCGTGCTGCCCCCGCAGGTCCCTGCCGAAACACGAGCGGCTGGTGGACCTGCACGGCTCGGTGATCGACCACACCTACGGGGGCGGCTCCAGCATCGCGGTGCTCCTGATCATGCAGCGGCTGCACCGCGACCTGTACACCGGCCTCAAGGTAGGCAAGCACAACCCCCAGGCCTTCTCCTGCAGCAAGGCGCAGTGCAAGGTAATGTGAACATTTCACCCTGAGCACTTTGGGTGGGCAAGAGGATTCTGAGGACAGGATTCTCTTCACTGATTGGAGGGAGCATGCTCGGAGGGTATTGGTGGAGCCTGAAACCTACCCTATTCCTGCTCTCCTCCTCTTCTAGCACAGTTTTGTGGTACTTCTTTCCTTTCTCTCCTGCCTACCACAGTCTCCCACTATCTGTGCCACCAGGCTTAACTAAAAAAATACTATTTGCACGTGGTGGTAATTGCTTAAACAGTATAATGCAGAATAAACACCTTGCACCCTCTCTATTTGTCCATTTCTCGGCTCCCCTTCCCTGGTCCCCCTCACTCACACTGTCTCTCCCTTCCCAGGCTGGTCTGACTCTGAAGGAGCGACTACAGATTGCCCTGGATGTAGTGGAGGGGATCCGATTCCTGCATGGTGAGGGGCTGCTGCACAGAGACATCAAGCTGAAGAACGTGCTGGTAAGAGAATCCAGCCTCTTTAACATTATTATTATTATTATTTGTTTATTTAGCAGACGCCTTTATCCAAGGCGACTTACAGAGACTAGGGTGTGTGAACTATGCATCAGCTGCAGATTCACTTACATCTTTGCTGCCTCGCTTAGGCTCCTGCCCAGAGAGTCTGTCGTGAACCAGTACAGAGACATTCCTTTCCAGTGCTGTGGAGTATTTCAGTTCAGTCTTGCATAGTGGGTGATCTCTTAAATGATATTGAATATAGTTGACGCTTATATTGAAAGGGGTGCTCTTTAGGATTATGTGTCCATAAATAAGAAATAAAATGCATGTCCCACCCTCCCGTACAGCTGTCAATACAAAATGTGTAGATTCCCAAATCCCCATGATCTACATGTTCTGTATATGTATGTTTTTTTTTGTGTGGTGGTGATCAAGTCTGCGTCTTTCTCTCTGCCCCTCCAGCTTGACAAGCAGAACCGGGCGAAAATCACCGATCTGGGTTTCTGCAAACCTGAAGCCATGATGTCTGGGAGCATCGTTGGAACTCCTATACACATGGCCCCAGAGCTCTTCACGGGTGAGTCTGCGGCAAGCTCCTATATTTCGGGGACGCAGCAGGTTACTGTCAGGAGCCTCCTGTTTAGGACAGGGCTGAGCGCTGGATTGCCAGGGCAGCGCGCAGGATTAAAGTGTGCGTGCAGAGCCGGGGAGTGAAGCCAGCCCCACTGTAGAGCGAGGACTCCTTGCGGATTACTGTGTCGTCTGCGTGACAGCGGTGTTTCTCCTTTCAGGTAAATACGATAACTCGGTAGACGTTTATGCCTTTGGCATCCTCTTCTGGTACCTGTGCACGGGCTCTGTGAAGCTGCCCGAGGCGTTTGAGAAGTGCTCCAGCAAAGACCAGCTGTGGAACAATGTGAAGAAAGGTAATCCTAAAGGGCATTTTATAATGTGGAAGTCCGGGGGCTAGGGGGGCAGCGTGCATGCTGTACAGTACTGGTACATAAAGGAAATTCAGAGTGTGAACTGGGGGGTCTGTGTACTGCCGCTGTGAAGCGAGGTAGAGGAATAAAATGCCTTCTCGAGATCCAGTTGTTCCAGACTATACTTTCAGATAATATGCTAGCAGTGTAACAGTTTCCTGTTGCATAGCAGATTTTTAGGCTTAGACATATTTTGAACTTGAATAATATTGTTGTCTGGGCACTAAGGATGTCATAGTTCAGAGTTGAAATGTTTGCAGGTAATTGTTAACCAATTCAATCATGAAAGGTTTGCAATAGAATGGACTGGAAGTGTCTAGTTTCCTTACCGCTGTGCTAGAAGCACATTTTAAAGGATAATACAGTGAAAAATGAACAGTAATATATATTGTGTGTGTTTCCTAGGCGCACGGCCGGAGCGCCGGCCCTTGTTTGATGAGGAATGCTGGCAGCTCATGGAGTCCTGCTGGAACGGAGACCCCTTTCAGAGACCCTTGTTGGGTATAGTGCAGCCCAGGCTGCAAAGCATCATGGACAGGCTGTGTAACACACACTCTGAGAGGAGAAGCACCCACCTGGAAGACTCTGCATGATGGGAACACGGGCTGGAGGGAGGAGCCTGGAGCTTCAGAGACCAATCGGAAGAGCCTCGGGCTGGACTTCCTGATCTTGCACTGCTGCTTTCTGTATCTGAGTTGGTTTTCAAGTAATCGAGAAAAGCTACATTTTATATGAGAACTTTCAAATAATAAACGAACAAAAAATAAAAAGACAAGCAAACATTATCGATGTCCTATATTAGCGTGCATGAGGAGGATGGTGGTGCTTGCTTCTCGACGTAGATTATTATTATAGAGAGAAAAGAGGTTGTTTTTAAAAGAAATGAGAGGTCAAGTATTAAAACAGAAGAGACACTTCATTTCTTTTAGCTGGATTATTGTCTGTATTCTAAAAAAAAAAAAAAAAAAAAAAAAAAAAAAAAAGCATGTGTCATTTTCTTGTGTTTTTTCTTTTTTTTTTTAAATAAAAGACTCTAATATAAAATGACTTGGAGTGTCCTGATTTATGCATTACAACTGCAAAGGAAAGGGGGAGGCGGATCTGGTCCAGAATCATAAAACATCAACAAAAAGGTGTGTTCTGTATTTTGGTGTGCACAACATGCATTTTATTTAGAGAAATGTATTGGTATTCCTGCTGCTGTGTTTGTAGCTAAATGGTTAATTGGCTTCAGCCTGTGGTCATTTTGCAGCTTTGAATTCCTTACCTGTGAGATGCGAGGGGTCCAAATAATATAGGGAGGCAATTCAAGCCTGGCCTTGTTTTACAGAGGGGAAACAGCACCCTCTAATGGTGTGTCAAGGAAGTGCTTCCCCTTTTGGAAGGCCTGTACAGAGATCAAACAGCCCTCCTACCCCTTGTCGGCTTGTATTTCAATTGCTCATTTTTAAATCCGGGTTAAGAATGCTCCAATCTGATTAAATATATAGACCTTGTTTGCTACCCTGTATTTCTTATTTGCTTGCATCAAATCCGACTATTAGCGTCAAGAACATCGCTGGTCCTGTTGCGCTCAAAATCATTTCAGTTGTTTTTGCTTTTTTTTAATTGTTCTTTTTAATTGGTGTTTTTCCCCCAGGTTTTTCAAGTACTGCTGTATAGATTCATATAGGCAAGTCACTGCTGCATACCCAGTCCCTCCCTTTGCTGTAGATCACATGGTCTGATTGTAGGAAGACCGTTGCGTACCTCAGAAGCAGTTGAAACCTTTTAATCCTAAGTGTTTGTATAAAATCAATAAATGATGCAATAATGTGCAACAAAAGCAATCTGCATGAAAATCTCTTCAGCACAAGAAAAGGTGGGACCCCACGATGGTGCTTCCAGCGCTAATAGGAGGTAAGAAAGTGGATTTTCAAAGCCTGTGGTTATCTCTTTATCTGCAGCATATACATGGAGACAGGATGATGAATGCTTCCACAGTGTGTTAAACCCTCTGCGAGGTTGCCATGGCAAACTAGCAGAGACTCAGGACTTTAATTATTGGAGAGCGAATCACTTTGTGCATGTGGTCACCTGATGGTCATGTGACAGCAGCCTTTCCTGGCCCAAGTCCTCAGCTGGTCATTTCATTGTTGCAGAGAAAGCAGACCTGATGAAAAATGCTGCTTTTGATTAATCCTCCCCCATGTTATTGTACAAGTACAGGGCACTGGCAAGACTGAAAGCAGATTATATAGCAGTTCAAAAGCATAATACTAATGAATTTGTGCATGGTTTCATTTCTAGTGAGTTTGCTAAACTTGACACTCAAGGTATTGAAAAGCCCTCTCCTCCATGTTGGTATGCAGGAATTACAGGGGTGCACATTTGGTGCCAGTAGAGTTAAATTCTACTTGGGGGGGGGGGGGGGGGGTAATTTTGCACCAGCAGCCTGTTTGGTGATAAAGTTTAAAAACAATTTAGCACCAATTTCCAAAACTCTGCACCCTTGAATTAGTCCCCAGTGCACAGTTGTGAAAACTAAAACTGAATGGGGACCTTGTTTCATTAGGAATAGTTCTTGTGGTTAACACGTTGCCAGCGCCCCTTGATGGCTTTGGACCCTTATTATTAAATATTAGTATGAGTATTACTATTACTATGTGTTTTGTTATTTGCATTATTATCCATTACAATAATCTAAAATGTTTTTTTCCCCCGCTTTCCGTACGATTTCAATGCACCCCCTAATGTTAACTGTACGGCACAACACCCCCTTCCCACGATTCCAGTCCTCCAGCGCTGCGTTCCTTCTTGCCTCTCCCAGCTCCTTGTCTCCGAGTCAACTCTGCCCCGTTGATGGAAGATGTCAAGCTGAGGCCTGGATGTGCTGCAGGAGGGGGGTCGGGGGGGAAACATAACAAGATTTTTTTTTTTCCCGGTTACGATTGCAGGAAAAAAAAAAAATATTCAAATAAAATGTAACGATTGCACCACCAAGCGCAGCGGATTGGAATTGGGAATAGCAGCAGCAGCCGGGCTAAGACCCCGAAGGCCGTTGCAATGTTGCACATGTGAGTGCTTGGTTTTCAAACGGGGTTTTTGTTCTGCAGTGAGCTGTTAGGAAATGTAAAAGCGAAGCTGTGTGTGCGTGTGTGTTGAGCTGCAAGTAGATGTAATCAAACCCGGTAATAATCATAAACAGCAGTAACACCAGTCGCGATTTCGTTTCTTCCGACATATTATTATTATTATTATTATTAGTATTATTATTATTAGTATTATTATTGCGCAGTTCAGGCAATGCATTTTTTCCCCACAGAGAGGAGCGATCACCATTTCTTTCTGCAATACAGATTTTGTTTTCCGTATGTTTGGGTTTGTGCGTCATACCTTTGTTTTTATTGTTGGTATTGTTTTGAAGATGTGAACCGTGTTAAACTCGGGAGGCTATATTGTTGTTATCGTTGAATTAAAATAGCAAAACTCTGAAGTGGATCGGCGAGTTTAGACGTCAGAATGCAATTGTGATAATACATGCATTCAGTTTAGTAATATCGTATGTACAGCGCGGTTGCCAGGCGTTTCAAGCTAGTTTCTCTTATAATACACAATATAATACGGAACATTTTTTTTGGAAGATAAACGATAATAATCATTGTCGTGCACTGGGTATAATCGTTTTGCGTCGTAGCTGACGTTATGCGTTAATATATATATATATATATGTATATATATATATATATATATATATATATATATATATATATATATATATATATATATATATATGTGTGTGTGTATATATATGTATGTGTGTGTATACATGTATATATATATGTATACATGTATAAGTTATGCAGTTTATCGCATATTTTTTCATCATATTGGTGATGCTCAGTGAAACACTAAAGACGCCCTGGCGTACGCACTCAAATAAATGCGTTATTTGTGTTTTTTTTTTTTTTGGTCAGGAATAAGAAAATATAGGATGCAGAGAAAGACATTAGTTGTGAATCAATTAACCGAGGCGCCTTGATTTTGATACCTACCTTAATGTAAACAACGAGTGTACTTGTCATTAGTACTACCAGCGACTGATACAAGTTGGCAAAAAATCTAGTCCCGTACTTCCTTACTATTACAGTCTAGGGTGAGAGGTGGTGATGGAGTTTAGAGGATGGGACGGTAACCTGGGCAACACGGCACCAGCTTGCGATACCCACTTGCTTACCAGAGGGGGGGGTCAACCACAGCGAGACCGTCCTGTCCACAGCACAGCACACGCGAATGTATTGTTTTCAGTGTATTTATTTGTGACTGGGGGCGCCGTTAGGGTCCTGGTTTTATTATTAGATACATTGCACCCTTTTGACCAGCTCTGTATTGTATTATTCTCTTGGTACCAAGTGCAGTACCACCAGCCTTTCATTGCATTGGCTGAAATGGCTTGCCAGATCCGAGGACTTGACTGCTTTTTTGAGCACAGTGAGCCAGCCTGGAGATAAGACATGCAGATTGTAGCGCTGTTGTAACAGGCTCAGCAAAAAGGTCTAAAACAGGCTGGAGCTGGGCCCGGATCTGGAGATGCACTTTGTACCAGCTGCAGTCTGGGTACAGGTTGCAAGTGTTGCTGTATTGCTTTGTATTTGTTTAGGAGGAGGGGGGTAATATGACTAAATAACATTTAATAAGTAAATAGAAATAAATAATAAAAAAAACCACTTTTTATAACTGTTCCGTTTCTGTTCCCGCAGGTGAAAGAGAGACAAGCTCACCATGGAAACGCACTTTGAATCTATACGTTCCTGTTCACCATGACGCCCAGTAGAGGATTCTGGGATTGACGCGGGAATATTTCCCACTGATGGCCAGGACTGGGTAAGGAGAGGCGGGTTTGGGGTTTGGGGTTTGGGGTCTGGGGTATTGTCTTCCAGCAATGTGGTCCGCAGCAGAGATAGAGAGGAAGTGGAGCATCCACTGTTGAAACCCTAATTCTTAATGGAATATTAATCATTTTCCAACTCTGACCCCAGTGATTTTTGTTTGACCGCTTGATCATTTAAACAAATGCGGGTTAACATTCATAGAGCTATCGGCTATCAGCTATCAGCTATCGGCTATCAGCTATCAGCTATCAGCTATCAGCTATCATAGGGGCAGCAGTGTGGAGTAGTGGTTAGGGCTCTGGACTCTTGACCGGAGGGTCGTGGGTTCAATCCCAGGTGGGGGACAATGCTGCTGTACCCTTGAGCAAGTTACTTTACCTAGATTGCTCGAGTAAAAAAAACCCAACTGTATAAATGGGTAATTGTATGTGTAAAAATAATGTGATATCTTGTAACAATTGTAAGTCGCCCTGGATAAGGGCGTCTGCTAAGAAATTAATAATAATAATAGTAATAATAATCATAGAGCTTCCATATGTCCCTATATAGACGAGAAGTTTTTTTTATTTTGGATTCGTCCCCAGATGAGGGCACCATGCATGAAAGGGTTTAACTATCAGCTAATGCTGGTTCCTCTCCTAACTAACCGTGTGTCTGCTCCAGGTGTCAGCCGCTCTGCTGAAGCAATGGGAAGCTGCTATAGTTGTCTGTACAGAGACACAATCCCAGACAACCACCCAACCAGATTCAAGGTGAGCTCACTGGAGACTCAGCACCAGCTCCTCCATCCCCTGCACTTCATTGTAAATCAGCGGAAATAAGACTCCTATGCCAGGTTTTAAAATGAGCCTGAATAGCCACACTGTATAGGTAACAAGCTCAGGGGTGTCTTATTAAACTCGCAGTAAAATCAGGAATGGATCACACGGCTCTGCAATGGGAGTCTTATTTCCATTCCTGGTTATTGCTCTTCTGCATTGTGTTGTATTTACGAGGGGTTATTTACCTGATTGAAAAGTGTATCTAGATTATATCGTAAGTCAGGGTTGGAGTCTTTTTTCCCTGTATTATGAAAATGAGACGGATGTCTTATTACATTTCCGCCCAAGATGGAAGTAAGACTCATGGCGTAGCGGTTTGATTCGTTCCCAGGTTTTACTGTAATCGCAGTAGAAAACATCCAAGCTGGTTACCTGTGCACTGCGGATAACCCGAACTGGGTCAGACTGCTAGGCAAGGGCAGTCTAAATCAATCACAAGTCATTATTTCCATGCCCGGTGATGATGCTTTGGGAAGCTGTCCCCTCAGAGGAGATCTTTACCTGTGGTTTGCCAGGCCTGTTTGTAGTTTTGTAACGTGTGGTTTGTGCTTGCAATGCCCGTGTCAGGTGACGAATGTGGACGATGAAGGGAACGAGCTGGGCTCCGGCTCCATGGAGCTCACTCAGACTGAGCTCATCCTGCACACCCGCAAGCGCGACGCTGTCAGGTGGCCCTACCTCTGCCTGCGCCGCTACGGCTACGACTCCAACCTCTTCTCCTTCGAGAGTGGCCGTCGCTGCCAGACCGGCCAAGGTCAGTCCCGTCAGAGCGGGTTCATAGAAATCACATGGCTTCCTGGTTCTGTTGAGATATAAATCACATGGCTTTCTGGTTCTGTTGAGATATAAATCACATGGCTTTCTGTTCCTCCTGAGATTTCTCTCTGTTTAAATGTGCTAGGATCTGGAAGGTAGATCCCTCTCTGTTTAAATGTGCTAGGGTGTGGATCGTAGATCCCTCTCTGTTTAAATGTGCTAGGGTGTGGATCGTAGATCCCTCTCTGTTTAAATGTGCTAGGGTGTGGATCGTAGATCCCTCTCTGTTTAAATGTGCTAGGGTGTGGATCGTAGATCCCTCTCTGTTTAAATGTGCTAGGGTGTGGATCGTAGATCCCTCTCTGTTTAAATGTGCTAGGGTGTGGATCGTAGATCCCTCTCTGTTTAAATGTGCTAGGGTGTGGATCGTAGATCCCTCTCTGTTTAAATGTGCTAGGGTGTGGATCGTAGATCCCTCTCTGTTTAAATGTGCTAGGGTGTGGATCGTAGATCCCTCTCTGTTTAAATGTGCTAGGGTGTGGATCGTAGATCCCTCTCTGTTTAAATGTGCTAGGGTGTGGATCGTAGATCCCTCTCTGTTTAAATGTGCTAGGGTGTGGATCGTAGATCCCTCTCTGTTTAAATGTGCTAGGGTGTGGATCGTAGATCCCTCTCTGTTTAAATGTGCTAGGATCTGGAAAGTAGATCCCTCTCTGTTTAAATGTGCTAGGATCTGGAACGTAGATCCCTCTCTGTTTAAATGTGCTAGGATCTGGAAAGTAGATCCCTCTCTGTTTAAATGTGCTAGGGTGTGGATCGTAGATCCCTCTCTGTTTAAATGTGCTAGGATCTGGAACGTAGATCCCTCTCTGTTTAAATGTGCTAAGGTGTGGATCGTAGATCCCTCTCTGTTTAAATGTGCTAGGGTGTGGATCGTAGATCCCTCTCTGTTTAAATGTGCTAGGGTGTGGAACGTAGATCCCTCTCTGTTTAAATGTGCTAGGTTGAGGAACGTAGATCCCTCTCTGTTTAAATGTGCTAGGATCTGGAAGGTCCATCCCTCTCTGTTTAAATGTGCTAGGATCTGGAAGGTAGATCCCTCTTGTTCACCTTTTCTCTGCTCTATCATGAATTAAGTTTATTCAGGGCATCTACACACACTCACACACACTCTCAGAGAGGTCACGCTAGCTTTTCTGTTCATGCGTTCCTGAAACGCACATGCCCAAAATGTTGCATCGCATCCATCAGATACTAAACAGTCAGCTGTTAACACAAAGGCTAATAAACTCCAAGGATGTGCAATTTAGTACATTTTTATGAATGCTTAAACTCAATGCTATATGATAGTTTAAACAGCCTCTGTGTATATACATATGAATACAGACACACTTTTCTTTATGGTAGTATATACTAACAGTAGACTGTTTCCATGACAACGAGATGGGATTCTAAGCCGTGTTCTACGTGTGTGTTCATCTTTTTCTGCATTCCAATAACAGCAACAGCATCGCTGCGTCTGTGTCTTTTAAGCGAAAATTCTTGAAAATCTGTACATCTGCATGTATATGCATTTTTTTGCCCAGCAGCTTTTTCACACACACTACAGTACTTCTTGCTGTCTCAATAAACAAATAAATATGTATTACTTGTCATGATGCACGTGCATCAACATATGAAATGAACCAAGTAAGTGTGTATGTTAATAAACCATAATAATAAAGTAACAGACAAACTAACGTTAATAAACTAACTGTCAAACTAATTGACACACCACCCCTACACACAAATGCAGCAGCAATATACAAGACATGCACATTATTTAACAGAATGGTGAAGCAGCTCATCAGAACGAGAAAACACCAAATTGCTCAGCGGTTCAGGTTTTTTTTCAAGAGCTTGAACAATTTCTAACTTTTTGTAGCAAGAGAAACAGCGGCGCATTTTGTCGTTTTGTTTACTTGCCATTTTGTAGCAGTGAAGCGCACTCGTGGAAATCAGAATACACAACGAGACAATGATATGCCAGCGGTTCTGGAAAGATTTAATGAACCAATCAGTGTGGCTCAACACTGAAAAAACTGAATAAACCATTTTAATTTCAGTTTGATGATAATGAGTTATCAGGTTACTAAACAGTGCTGTATCAGTTAAAACAAGCTTTTGTATTAAGCCTTTTCTTAACTGACAGGTTATCAATGTTTTTCAGAAAACAGTAACACAGCGAGCGGCCAGTACACCTCGACTATACTTCTCGGGAACTAAATTGGAAACAAAGCAACATCCTGTTGGGCTTACGTCAGTGATAACTCTGTGATCGATTGATAATAATAACCACGTGGCTTCCAACAGTTACTGCGCAGATATAGTTTCTTACCTGAAAAGATCAAATAAGTAGCCTTTATTTAAAAATAAATCAGCGAATAAATAAAGCATTGTGAGCGATGTACCCCAGAAAACAGATTTGTGGCGCACCTTAAATAAGTGTGCTAGTCATGTCTTTCTCATACTAACCATCGATTAACACACTACAGTATACGCTAAACTGATGTGAAAAATCATTTTCAAACATCTATATTAACCATGCTTTAAATGAAACTTCTAAATGAACGAATAAATCCATTGCTTAACATAGCCTAGTTGGAGGAGATGTTTGTGTTGAAGATGTTTTAGCAAAGCCCTTGTGCCTCCTCCTTTTGAATGAAATATTTCCCTGGCAGAGTTGGCAAATTCCGTTTTCTCCAGTTTGGATGCCATGTCTTAAAACCACAACACAAAGAATCCCGCAGCGTGAAGCGCATTTAACATGAATAACTGTATTCAAACTGAGATGGTTTTTGTTATTATCATTATTATCCCGATGTTTGCAGTACTTGAAAAGGCTACTCAAGTCTACAGATCAGAAGGGACTACATGTGTACGATATAGTATTTAAACATGTATCATGCACTTTGAACATTAATATTTGTGATTTATTTTTTATTACCTGAAAAAGACCCGGGTATTTTTCCCGGTGGGTACCTGGTTCTGGAGTCTCTACCCATGTCGACCTCAGACATATATATGTATTTGTTAGGGCTGTCAAATGCTGGGATTTTTCTGTGTAAATAAATATAAAACTCTAAAGAAGGGGCAACAATATTAATCCAGAAATAGGACAACAGGTTTTTTTTTACGCTGGGTTGTTTTTTGGATAATAATAATAATAATAATTTCACTTTTTAGCTCTCTTCATGCAAGCATTCCAGGGCGCGTTACAAAAGAAATATCAAAAATCCTGCGTCTAATATATAGTTCAGCTACAAATAAATACACTCAAACAAATCTGTTTTCAAACAGGATTTAAAGACTAATTTGTGCTAGCATTCATGATATGAATCGGGAGCTCCAAAGACGAGGGGCATTGTAACTAAATACCCTGGATCCGACAAGAGTTCAGACAAATTTTAGGGGCTGTCAGAAGATTAGCATTTTCCGATCTCAGGGAACGACCCGGGACATATGGGGTCAGCAGATCTAGATGATAAGAAGGGTCAAGACCATGTAAGACCTTATAGGTAATAAGAACTACTTTATTATTATAATAGTAATAATAATAATAATAATAATAATAATAATAATAATAATAATAGCATCAGTAATAAAACAAACACATGAGATGGTTGCAGTAATTGTATCAATTAAATATGCAATTAAAACCAAGATTAACTAAGATTAAAATGATTAATCATGATTCATTTTTTGAATCGCTTGACAGCCCTAATATATAGTGACGTGTTTTTTTTTTTTTTTGATTAACACAAAAGATTTAAATGAGTTTAAAAAATAAATAAATCATTTATTTCAGGATGTTTCGGACAGAAGTCCTCTTCATTGACATATATATATATTAAAAGTAATTAAAAAGACACACCTTGATATGGCAGCAGAAGATCCGTGCCACAGTGATGAATATGGAAATACAATATTAGTAGAGAAAGATGGTAATTGCTTTTTTAGGTGTTTCAGTAGTTTTGTATGAAACACAAGACAATTATAGATTAGTAAGGGGGGATATTACTGAACACCTGAGCAGAAATGAAAACAGAAACAAATGTTACCTTGATGAGGATTATAAAGAACACATAGAGAAAGTGAAATGAAGCCGGGGTGGCACAGAGACTGGGCTTCAGAGGCAGAAGTTGCTGCTGTAGATATTATAAATAGACCAGTACATGTTTATTAAAATGTTGTAGGCCAGGAATGCTTTAAATATGAAGGAACAGAAACTTCAGTCCAATGTAATGGCGAACCAATTAATCCTCTATATAAAAATAATCATTTTGAATGAATTGTACTTAAATGTAACAGCAGTAGATACATATCAAATATATTAACTGCAAGGAATCATGATAAACAAATACACACAAAAAGAAAAGAATGCGGAATAGGGATTTAGGAAAAGCATCAAATAATATTAGTAATGAAGAGGTAACTAACAATCTGGTGCACAACAGCAAGAATATCAAAGAAGATCCCGAAGGGTCATGAAGTGGACACAGCGTTTAATTTATCTGATAAAACACTAACTGCCTCACAGAAAGCATTTCTATGCAAGGGGCTCAAGTTTGTTCCGGCAAGAAGATACATAAATAAGGAGAATAACAGAATTAAAAGAATGGAAAAGACGAATGAGGCTAGCGGAGTACTGTTATGATAACACACACAGAATCAGAATCGGTGCGTGAACATGGAACAGAAATGAAAAGAAAGCACCACTGGAATCCTCCAGAGGGAAGAAACTCATGGGTAGACATGCATATGGAAGTAGATAGAAATGAAATATTAACAGAAGCAGAGCTAAATGAATTAATAGAGGATGATGGTATCATTCTAAGAGCAGCAGATAAAGGTTTTGGGGTGGTAGTCATGAACACAGATGATTGTGTTAAAGCAGTCGGGAATGAATTGCTCAATATAAATGCATACGAAGAAGTAAAAACTAACAATAACGGCATCATAAAAGAAGTGAGAATATTGACAGGTAGATTATCTAAAAATCCCTGTAGCCCAGTGTTCCCAGGCATGAAACTTTAGAAGCATGTGAAGAGGCGCTGGAAAACAGATGAGAACATGATACCTGCGGAAGAAATATTAAATGTGATCAAGATATTTTTAGAAAATAGTTATTTTACATTTAGAAATAGAAGTTACAAACAGAATGATGGCACGGCAATAGGCTCAAGAATGCATTTTATAGGCAAACAGGAGGAAACGTAACTGAGTAAACTAGACAAGAAACCATTAGAATACATAACGTGCGTGTAAGTCTGATGCATCGTGTAGTTTGACAGCTATCGACAGTCAAGCCTGTGCATCGTTTTTGTGTAAAGGGTTTAAGCAATGGAAAGCTTTTATTTTCTGTTACATTTGGAATCGGCAGTTATTTTTTGCATTAAGCGCAGAGCTTCTCGGCTCTCCTCAGGTCTGACTCACTGAATTCAGTAATGCTGGGCAGATTGTAAACAAGTGCCAGTCATCGCTTATATTGAAACAACTCTTGTACAGTTTCATAAATTAGCAAATTATATCAACCCTAACATAAAAGAGCAGTTCTAAAGGACTAGGTATAAGGATAAAAAGAACCTGTTCTGATGACTGCAAAAAAACAGAGAAAGGAATTACAAATACATCTTAGAAAAGAGGATATAAAGAACAAGTTATTGAGAGAGAATTGAGAGAAGTTGACATACTCAATAGGAATGAACTACTTGATTATAAGAAAAGGGAAGAGAGGGTTAAGAGAGTGCCATTAATAATGACATAGTCTAAATTATTACCCAACATTTCAAAAATAGTTTTGAAGCATTATAATTCAGAGAAAATGAAAAAAATATTTCTGAATGCACCGATCGTAACTTTTAGAAGGGATGCAAATTTGGCTGACATTTTAGTCCACAGTAAATATAAAGGGATCATAGATACATTAAGGGACTTTGAAACCTGTAAAAGCACATGTGAAGTGTGCAAATATATTGGTAAAGTGAAATCGTAAATAAAGAAAATAAATATTCAGTCTTAAAAAATCCCTCATGCAAGGATAGCAACCTTGTAGATGGTATGTTTTGCATAAAGTGTAATAAAATAAAATCTGTAGGAGGGACAGGTACATCATTATATATAAAAGAATACAGAACCACCTATCAAATACAATAAATAAAAGTGAATGAACCAATAGTTCAACACTTTACAAGGAACAGACACACCATGGATGTCTGTGGTTTCAGAAAAAATAAAATTAGATAATGTACAGTATAGAAGAATAAAATAACATACATGGATTCATAGACTAGATACCAGGATGCCTGAAGGTTTAAATAGAAAGGAACAGTAGATCGTTACATCATTAACTATGTAGTGAATGACATCACAAAGACATTAGATTTAAAGAGAAATAAATGTGTGGTTACCATG
The DNA here is from genome assembly GCF_902713425.1 of Acipenser ruthenus. Taxonomy (NCBI): domain Eukaryota; kingdom Metazoa; phylum Chordata; class Actinopteri; order Acipenseriformes; family Acipenseridae; genus Acipenser; species Acipenser ruthenus. The sequence continues at coordinate 10,206,390 of NC_081218.1, forward strand.
GCATCAAAAGCCTATAAATACCTCCAATGTTTGTTTTCAAACACACTTCCCCTTGACAAAGGTCAGTATTTTCTGTCTGGAAGTCTGTGAGCTTTAACTGCTACAGACCCCACGTCTAAACTTGTCTACCAACCCGGCAGATCCCATAGCTGATTCACTTGCGTTACTATTAATAAACAGACGGTGGCAGCAGAAGTTTAGGTTTCTCTCATGGAAACGTGTTCACCTGTCATGTAGCACTGGGTTTGCACAACATGGCAAGGGGTCTGGCAGCAAATTGAAACTGCGATAGGGTTAGGACATGGGGACACTTAACCCTTCGTGTCCTAAAAAGCCCTGTCTACTCCTGCATCCACATGGCCCATAGAGTTCATGAATGAGATGCTCTCAGCACACCACACCTGGGCTCAATGCCAAGTGTAATTGGGCAGTTCATAATTCATTGCAGTCTGTATCTGAGGCTTGGTGGTTCAGTGGTTAAAGAAAGGGGCATGTTACCAGGAGGTGCCCAGTTCAATCCCAGCTCAGCCACTGACTCACTGTGTGTGTGACCCCAGAGCAAGTCACCTAACCTCCTTGTGCGAAATACTATTGTCATGAAAGTCATTTGGTTTGATGTCTGCATATGAGTGCACACGATACCAGCTGCTATGTGAGTACGTTTCCATTTATTGATTCCAATATTCAATATTCAAAAGGTACTAGCATAAACCTTTATCATTCGACACAACAAGTGTGGCACCTAGTTATGAACGGAAATCAGATAGTGATCAGTTACCTAATGTTCTGGGAGAAAGCTCAGGTATGGAGATGGTCTGTCATCAGGAGAGGATTCAGGGAGTGTCTCGCTCGCACTAATGAGCGCCTGTCTTATATATCCTACCTAACTGCGTGTGTGTGAAACTTTGTGAACTCTGCTTACAATATCAAAACATCAATTTGTGGGCGTGCGGTATAATGTTGTTCCACACACAGAACATACGCCAGGTCAGAATGTACCTCAGTTTATCAGTTCCTTCCTCCTGGGTCCAGGCTGGTTGGATTGGAAAGCACCCTCCCACAACTGCAGCTGCTTAGCCTTCATTGACATTGCAATTGTAGTGACTCTCTGTTTCTGCAGGTATCTTTGCCTTCAAGTGCTCCCGTGCAGAGGAGATCTTCAACCTGCTGCAGGAGCTCATGCAGTGCAACAGCATCAACGTGGTGGAGGAGCCCGTCATCATCACACGCAACAGCCACCCCCCCGAGCTGGACCTGCCGCGCACCCCGCAGACCCCCAACAGTCAGTACATTAGCAGAATACATCGACAGCAGCGCTGGGCAGACGTGCTTTAGCAAGGAGTGTTTATATGCACTGTGAAATACGCAAAGCAGCTGCCTTTTTCAGCTAGCTTCTCCTTTTGTTTTGCGTAAATGTTTCTGCATGTTTGATGAATGCACATTTTTGTGTGTTTAGAAGTGTCCGGTGACCACCTCTGATCAAGTTGAGAGTTTATTTCTCACGCACTCTTTGCTGTTTCATAGAGAGTGCAAGAGAAAGTGCATTAGAAGCTGTTCAATCTAAATAAAACACAATCTGATACTAACATTGTAGTTTAAAGCACTTGTTTAAAAGTTAATACTTTGTCCTTGAGATTCTGAGTGCGAGATCTAAACTCTCAGTAAAATGATGTGTCGTTGCTGCAGATAGGTTCCAATGGGGACGTGGCTTCTAGTAATAATTGAATGTCAGTTCCTGCTTCTTGCCACTAGAAGGAAGTAGAGTTTCTCCTGTGTCCTGTAGTTGGGGTTAGTTCAATGGTGCTGTGGTTCTTTGTTTTCTCTTTTTCAATTGATTAGTAAAAACAATAACTATGACAGTGTTTTCAATTGCACCAGCTAGCCATCATACTAATTGAAAACATTTGCATGAAAAAAACAAGCACCCTTGGCTTTATTGGGGCCATTCCTGTATGTACATAAACCTGCATGCTCAGTAGTGTTTCAGTAACACTATTTACCATCCATAACTTCATAACCCTCCATACAAATCAGTATTAGAAACTTAGCTGACAAACATTTTGGCTAGTGCCTTTTTCAGTGTACTATTAGAGAATAGTATTGAACAAGTATTGAAATAGTGGGAACACTTTTACTGCATACAGCATAAGCGATGGGAATAAGACTCCTATTGCATAGCGGTTTCACCCATCCCAGGTTTTAATTCGAGCTTGATTAGCCACAGTGTTTCGGTAACAAGCTCAGGTGTGTCTTATTGAACTTGTAGTAAAATCAGGAATGGATCAAACTGCTATGCAACGGGAGTCTTCTTGCCATCCCTGATACACGATGCACACACATTTTAAAACTCGCTAACGAATGTTGTCTGTTGTTGTTCTGCCCCCAGCTCCAGCCTACACTGTCCCCGGATTCCCCAATGGATACCCTGGATACCCAGTGGGAGGGGACGGCTCCTCTCACCCCTCAACACGCCACCCCTCCCTGGGAGAGGACTCCACCCACGGGCTCATCGGCATTGAGGACCAGGTGACTTGAAAAAACATCCAGAACCACGAAAGACTCAAAAGCATTATAGTTTTTGTAATTTAAAAATGTCTAGACTTATTGTCTAGAAACGTTGGTCATTGAATTAGTATTTCTTAAGGTATTTAAAAAAATGATTTTAAAAGAAGCAAATAGCTGTAACTTGCTTTACTGCTGTTTTGTGAGTCGCAAAACTTAAATAAATAACTTTGCATGGTAATTTAAGAGACTCTGCATATATCATGGTAGTCCTGTATTACATTATTACACTATAATACAGTATAACTGGTGCAAACTTTGCAGCACTGATGTACAGTAAATGTGTTTTTTAAATACAGCCCTTAATTGGAAATAAGCAGCCAAACCCTGCACAGACCCTTGCTCTGACCCTTGTCTGTCTCTCGCAGGCCCATACTTACGTGAACACTGCCAGCGCAGACGGGGAGTCCCATGGGCGACACTGTGTCCACTCCCTGCCCGAGGTGCGGCCCAACCCTTACCCGGAGAGCGCCAGGGGGGGTGTCGGGCCTGGGGGTCACCCTGGCATCCACTGCTGTCCTCTGGAGGAGCGCAACCCCCAGGTGTTCCTGCAGCCCCCCACGGGAGAGGTGAAGTTCGTGCTGGGGCCCACCCCTGCCCAGTGCAGGCTGATGGAGCGGGAGAGGGAGGCCCTGGCGAAGCAGCTCCACGTGCACCACCACACGCACCTGTCCGGCGAGGCCGTCCCGGAACTGGAAGGGCCCCCCCCTCTGCCCCTCCCCCACCCCCACCACCTGCACCCCTCATACCACCACCTCCACCCCCACCACCCTCACCACAACAACAACAACGAGCACAAGGAAGGCTGCCAGAATGCCAGGCTGACCTACGAGAACATCAACGGCCTGGGAGGGGGAGGGCTGAGGAGGGGAGGCAGCCTGGGCGGTTCTGGAGGAGGAGGTGGGAGGATCAAGCTGTTCCCTGGCAGCGTCTCCCTCTCCGGGTGCTCCAGCAGCAGCAGCAGTGGAGGGGAGGGTCCCCACTCCCTGCCTCCCTCCTCCTCCTCCTCCTCCTCTCAAGGGTTCGGCTGCATGGGGGTCGGCAGTGGCCACCGCAAGATGGCTCTTCTGAACTACGAGAACCTGCCATCGCTGCCGCCGGTGTGGGAGTATCGCGCACTGCAGAGGGAGGAGGAGGAGGAGGAGGACGAAGAGGATGAGGAGGAAGAGGAGGAGGATTACGAGGAAGAGGAGTACGACGAGTACTCGGAGGGGCCCGGAACGCCTAACGGCTACCATGACGACGGCGGCAACGGGAGGGAGGTCATGCGGAACTATGTGAACACAGACCGCCTGCCTCAGGGAGGCAGGAGGCCGGCATGCCCCCCAAGAAGGCAGCACAGAGCTGGGTATTTCCACGGAGGAGGAGGAGGAGGAGGAGGAGGAGGAGGAGGAGGAGGAGGAGGAGGAGGTGGTGGTAATGGGGTCTTTAGCTTTGATTTCAGGAGGGGCGACCCATCCCAGCAGCGACAGCTCAACTACATCCAGGTTGATCTGGACGGGGATTCAGAGCGTGGGATGGGAGGGGGTATGGGGACAGGAGGAGGAGGCGGCAACCCCCAGCAGCAGCCCATGCCTTGCGTGGGCCCCCCGGGCCCCCAGCCCCCCCGCCGCAGCGAGTTCTATGCCGTTATCGACCTGAAGAAGACCGCCGCCATGTCCAGCCTGCAGAGGGCGCTGCCTCGGGATGACGGGACGTCACGGAAAACCAGGCATAACAGCACTGACCTGCCGCTGTGAGGAGCAGGGGGTACAGAGAGGAGAGAGAGCAAGAGGTGGAAGGTGAAGTGACCCCCTCTCCAGCCTCCTTGCGATGGTACGGCAGTATTCGGACCCCCTTTCCTTCCTCCCTTTACTCAGAAGAGGTTTGACCCACGTCGAGCAATGAGCTCTGTGACTTGCCTGCGTGCAACTGTCGGCGAAACTACGAAACGTGACTCACAAGCAGCTTGACGGTTTCAGCTGTAACTGACAAGTTAGGTCAGCCTGAAAAACGTGAAAGGAAACCTGCCGATGTGTTTTTGGCCGGCCGTCTGTTCAGGATTGTCCTGGCTGCTCCTGATCGAAGCTGGTGGCATGTTGGAATAGCCGCAGGGACAACTTGATGTAGGCAGGGCATGGCCCTCGAGCGAGAGGCGTGCCAGCTGTTGTGTATTGTGTGTGACGTACCTCCCATCTAGCCTTGTAGCTCTCAGAAGATGCAGCATCCCCTTTTTACTGTCACTGATTGCGAGCTCCTGTACCTCGTTAGCTTGATTGAACAGTGGGGTGAGGGTAAGGATTATTTGGTTTTGTTTTATAATGGAGTGAATAGGAAACACACAGATTGCCACAAAGATCCAGGAAAACGCCTCTCAATGTATTTAGCATGATAGCTAATATTATTATTATTATTATTATTATTATTATTAGTATTATTATTATTATTAGTATTTTTATTTAGACATTGCACACACACAACTGTAAGATCAAACATGTACACCGATATTGAAACACAGTTCATGCATGCAGACATACAAACATATATTCTACGTCCTTTAGTTGTTTTGTTTTTAATTTGGAAAATAATAAACACAAAAAAACAATTTCACATCACTTCCAGAACGCAGGGAAGATCAGTCCAAGTTACGTTTGTTTTCTGTGGGTGGCGGCTGTTTTGAGATACATATTGACAAAAAACAGAAAGGGGGTGCTGCATCGTTACCATTTGTGACCATTTTGCTTGTTATTAAAATAAAATAAAAAACATATATATATATATATATATATATATATATATATATATATATATATATATATATATATATATATATATATATATATATTTATCCATTCCGAAACTAAATGCTACAAAAGGGAATGGCGCTTCGCATTAACATGCAGTTCTACAAAGGTGCCAAATTTCCTTTACTGTACAGTATGAGTATAGTGACTCAGATTTTTTTCCATGTGCCATTACATAGTCTGGGAATGTGAGGGCTAAAAAACCTAAGAAGAAGAAGTCTTAACTGTGAAGGTTTTTTTTTTTTTCCTTGTGTTGAATCTGCAGCAAGTATTCTGTAGAGGTTTCAGGCTCACTGGACCATGGCAGGTAGTCTGTTGGGTATTGGGCAAATGAAAGCTACACGCAGAAATCATCTGGTTTAATTTTAACCAGCGTCTAACTGAGAGGATCTTGAATTTGGCAAGACTTTTTCTGCCAGCCCCAGCTGTGCTCCGGGGTTAAAATTTTCCCAGAGTTACCTCCAAGCCTTGTTTTTGAGGGTCTCTGGTGACAGAGTAACCACCAGAACTGAAAAGCCACCAATCAGATTCTGATATGCACACTTTTAGGATAAACAAAACCATGCGCACCCCACCCACTTTATAACTCCACTGTATCAGGAGTGAGCATTCCTAGGAAGGGTTAGTGGCTGAACGAATGCGATTTGGTCCTTTTGAAGCAAGGCACCACTGCAGTCTGGTGGTATTGGCGTTTGAAAACTGCCTTCTGCTTTGTTTACACATTGCTGGAAGATCAGATTAGAATAAGAGAAAGGGTTCTGAATAAGCAGGTTTTAACAAGACCCCTGGTGGAAGCAGTGCAAGGCTGTAGAATGGGTGTGGGTGTGCTTTAGAAGGAGCCTTTTTACAAAACAGATTGTGAAACAGAAACCCTTAGTGAGAGAAGACTGGAGTCTGCTGCTGCTGAAGCCAGCGGGCGCCCTGTTATCATTGCGTTTTTATATCATAAATATGCTCAACATATCACTACACTGTGCCATAACAAAAGGTGCCAACCCTACTCTTGAAAACCAAGTCTGTGAAAACTGTACGATAGGCAGGAAACAGAGGAACCCATTTAACAATGAACATATATGACGGTGTATCTGTGGGATTGCTGGCAGTTTGTAATGTTTTATTTCCGAGGTTGCTGTTGAGTACGATTTCCATTCTTCTCCTTCAGTGTTTAGTCTAGTTTTAGATCTGTCTTGCTGACGGCTTGGTTTTAAGTTCCTAAGGTACCCAGACCTCAGCGATTATTTCAGTTCAATTCAAAGTGCCAATGGTTTGGGAATTGGCTGTTGCATTCAAGTGTACTTTTTTGTTTGTATTTTTTTATATAGCTTTTAATTTCAGTTTATTCAAATGTATAGTAACACTTACTCATTTTAGAATCCTAAACTAAATAAATAAATAAACTAGCAACCAGCTGTAAAACGAAGCCTACCTGTTGGTATTTATCCTGTGAAATGCCTGGCGGGGTTACATACAAATCGGTTTTTTATATTCCCCTGTGCTCAAATAAACCCAGATAAGCCTGAAGCTGTTGCCATTGCTACCTTTTCTTAAAACACAGTGCCAAAGCTCCTGTCACATTGCCAAACCGCTAAATAAACAGTACTTCACAGTGCTTTAAAAAAAAAAAAAAAGAGCTTCAATGTCTTTCCTGTGCCGGATACAACTTCATTGATACGTGTATTGTTTGTATTTATTTATTTCTTTATTTCTTAATGTAAGTGTTACTATAGCTTTATCCTTAACAGCCAATCCAAGAAGCCTCATCTTGTTTCTAAACGCCTCCCGTCTCCATGTTCTGTTCTCACTCCCCGGCCTGCGTGCCAGCTTTAGTTTGGTGGCAAATATTCCCGATTCCCTCATTGTACCGGTTTTGTTTCATTTTGGAAACATTCCATGTGGCAGGCTTCATTGCCAAATGGCCATGCTTTATTCTCTGTAAATAATAATAATAATAATAATAATAATAATAATAATAATAATAATAATAATACAGAAGTGAGGAAGTGAAAACATTGAAGAATCTTCCGTTCTGTTTAGTCTGCTGAATGTTGAGAGTGACCCTGTTATAATCCTCACTGGATAATATATTCAACGTGACTCCAGTGTTTTTTCCCCCTTTAATTTTACATTAGATCCTTTGAATCAGGGACCCAAGAATTTCAGTAGTACAGCATAAGCAGTGAAACCAACCTAGATTTTGCAGATCGGGAATCTTTGTTAACGATTTCTAGTATTTTGTGTTTCATGCTAACTTATCTTTTATTCTCTTTTAAAGACTGATTTGTACGGTGGTTGATGTTTACAATCCCATATCCTTAACTCTCTTGTGCATGCACTTGTCATTACTTATTATTATTATAACTATTTTTTTGTATTTGTACAGACGCACGTCTCGTGAGTACTAAAGTGTTCCATTTAGCTGTAAATATTTGCTGTTTGTTCTCGTCTGTCTGTATGTCAGTCTATCTGTCGGTGTGCTATTGTGAGAATTCTTTAGCTAACGCAAGTCTTACGTTATTAGGATCCATGGGAGTGTTTAGGGTTTAATGCACCACAGCCTCAAAAGCTTTCAGAATGTATCCCAATGGGGGGCTTGGGAGGGGCTGTTTTACGTGGGCTAGCTTCAAAACACAAGGTTCGTGTGACTGTAACTATTGCTGATTTCTGGTTACATGTGTATCAAAGGATTGTGACCTGCATCATTGTATTCGATACCAGGGATTGTGTAGAGAATACTTTCTCCGGGCACTGGCCTTAATCTTTGGGGGTTCAGAATGGGTAGACACCAGTCCCTCTGAGCCTGACCAGCAGCCTTATTCTGGGCTGATGACCCTAAATGTATATCACTATTGTCCTTCAATACTCTGGGTAACAAAAGAAACTGACAGCACATTGACAGCTGCACTTCAGAACACTGCAAAGTAGACCCCTTTTTCAGGTTTAATTCAGGCTCTACATTAGATTGGTGAAAGCTAGTTCTCAATAGGATTCAGTGTAGTGCTGCTGAGCAGTTGCTGCCAGTAACAGTAAAGCAGAGCAATGATCCTGGAGCTCTGACCCAAGTTGTGTGGTTCCCTGCTGTCTGCTTCTGGACTAGTTCATATGTAGTCTTGGTGTCCAATGGTCCTTGTACAGACCCCTCCCCCAAAATTCAAAGCTGCTCTTTCTAGGATGAAACCAAGATTAAAACAAGAGTAGAAATCCTGTATCTATTTAAATGGGTGCAGTGGTGTTCTGCTGTGCTGGCAGTGTACATTTTACCTTACATGGGGTAAGATGATACATTTTTGTCCTACTCAGACATCCCACTGAGTGAATGATCTAGGCTCTAGGAGTGACATGCCTGTGCAGCTCTAAACCCCCTCCCCTAGTTTTCTGGAAGTATGAATTAACTCGGTGGATCACCTTTTTTGGGGATTTTCATTTTCCTTCGGTACTTTATAATCTCGTGGTGTAGGTTTGTGTTGGTTTTTGTGGAGTAATCCCTTTAAAAATCCTGGACAGGGAGAGAATTGGTGTCAGCAGTGGGATTAGTTTACAATGTGGGAGCTTTGTGATTTTGAGAGTGCGTACAAAAGCCCACTGTGAAAAAGACTTGAGTTTTAGACTGGATATTTCATCCAGCCATTTCCTTGAATTCCTTCTTTCGTAACAATATGTCTGTAAAATTCGACAAATAATGATGCCTTTAAATATTTGGGGGTTAAATATTTGCTAAATCCAGCGCTTGAATTTGATTGCAAATTAAATATTTGATTCCTGCACAGTTTGAATAATAAACCTATAAACCTAATCGCTGTAAATAACATGCTTGTGATGTTCCTTAAATATTTATTTTATTTCAAGGTCACTTTTGAATAGAAAAGGCAGGACAAACACAGAACGCTGTAGATTAGGTGATAAAACTGACCTTGTATTGGCATTTGCTAAGTGCTTGAGAGTGCATTTTGCATTTAAAACAGTTGCAATGAAAAAACAATGCTAATTCCAACAACGACCTATGAATTGAGCTACAGCTTTCCCTTCATAGTTCGGTAAGTGCACCCCAGTCCAGACCTCAGCACCCCTTGCCCAGTAATGTCAATTGTGCCAAATTATCTAGTGGGTTATCCTTTGTAAAGCATCAGGTCTTTGAACAGGACCAAAAGCCCTCCTGTAACTCATTCAAGTGACTCCTGTGCAGCCAGGCATTCACAGACTGGTCCTGACTTTGAGTGGGGAATGGGGAGCTGTGTCTGAACGAAGCTTTGAGTCCAGGGCTCTGAAAGGGGTTACACCACAAAGGGCTGTCCTATTCTCCCTCAGCAAACACTCAAGAGAACTAGTTCCTTACTGTATTGTAACTTTAGTACCGGTACTTGTTTCATATATATATATATATATATATATATATATATATATATATATATATATATATATATATATATATGTATGAAATATTGAGTATTTAAGCTGGACATTCCCTTTGAGGGATTACAAGATTTTTAAAAATTGTAATTATTTTGTATTTTTTTCTCTTGATGTTTCTGTTTTATGGAAATCTAATAATTGTATTATAATATACATATATACATATATGTACACTGTAACTGTTCTAGGTTGAAGCTATAGCCTCATTTCATACCATTTCTACTTTCTGTATGGAACTGTACTAAAACAGTGTGAGACCAGTCAAACATGGGCAGGAAATGCTGTATCATAATTTAATGTGCACTGAAAAATGTATATTGAATAAAGACAAAAAAGCCAGAAGGATGTTTTGTGCATTTTATTTGCTTCTCACAACACCAAATAATTTCTGCATGAAACTGAATCTGAATCAGCTACAGTATTTCTGTCAGGCACGCGTATGTGTTAAATTAGCTTTTCTCCCCCCACATATGTCTTTAAAGGTACACACGCATGCACACGTGCAGACATATATGATGTCCAGTAATGTTTTAGAGTTTCAGGACCACATTTCACCGCAGTGTGACTCCGTATGGCAGTCTGGTACTGAGGATGTGATATGATGGTGGAAAGCCCTCCATGTCTGGAATAACCAGAAGAAGAAACTGATCCTTCAAACCTGGCAGGACTTCCTTATGTTGGGTCTTATTGCTTAATCCATGTCTACTATAAGCAACTTTTAATGCAAACTCTGTCATTAGCTAAACCAACAAAAGGTCTTCCCATGTGATCTATCCAGGCCTGCTTGTGGAGTCACCATGAAGGCTCTCGCTCTCGCTCTGCTGTGCTGCACTTGACATGGGGCTCCTTCGGTGAGATGATACTCTGTTTATTAATTGAATGTATTTATTTGATTTCACTACTCGTGAATTCATACAGAGCAAGGGCACGAAGCCCTCATTAATACCCTCCAATGAAAACTCAGCAACTGAAGCCCCTGTGCTCCCCAGCATGCAGTTTACACTGCTGTGCTGAACAAGTGAACAATCATTGATGTTATAAATCACACGATAAAATAAAGCATTGAAACAGCTGTAAGTCACGTTATTACAATTCATTCAGGAGCTTAACAAATACAAACAATTCAAGTTTAAAAATATTCATTCTGTCATTCTTTTAGGATGGATGTTAAGATCATTAGACTCCTGGTCTACCGCTATGTGCTAAAGTTTAATCAATCTAAAACATTTTTTTTTATATAAATGGCTAACATCTCATACGCTCGTATTTCCATTTTGACAACATCTCCTTTTATCAATTCATGTTTTAAGAGCTCGATGTGTAGTTATACATAAACAATAATTGTTTTTCCACTCTGCACAATAATTAAAAGTCATTTCCATTAGTTATCACAAGTTATAAAAAGTTATCAATGTGTGCATGACTGTGAGCACTTTAATTGCTAGCTATCAGACGCAGCACTACCTATAGACGACCTGCTCTACAGTGTTTATATTCACTATATTAACCGATGACCCCGCACTTTTTATCTATAAGATTAAAAACATTATGTGGGCAAGTAATTTTGAACAGTCAAAAATAGGGTGCAGGTGTTTTATTAAATACAGTCGTCTGATTAGATTGGAGGGATGTGAGGGCGTCCTGGATGGTATAAAAGTGGCTGCTCAGCCCCAGTTTCAGTGCATCCAGGAACGCAGAGGAAGTGGTTGGGAAAGATGATGAAGTGGCTGATCGTTGCTTTGGCGTGTTTGACTCTGTCAGAGGGACTTATCAGGTGAGAACACTTTCATGCATTGTGTGCATTTTCCTCATATGCATCACACCGTGCTGTATGTTGCTTTGATGTTTTTATGTGAGAAATTAAAACGATGTGCGCTTCTTGCCTCCAGGGTCCCTCTGAAGAAGTTCAAGTCTGTCCGCCAGCAGATGAAGGATAGCGGGAAGCTGAAGGCAATCCATTACACTGATCCTGGCCTCAAGTACCAGGGCCTGCACCCCAATGTCTACGCCACCTCCACCAACGAGCCTCTCATGAACTACGCTGATGTACGTCCTTACATACTTGTTTCACCCGCAACACTAAAACACTCAATGAACTGCATGAAGAAACACAGTAAATTCAGTGACAACCCTTTCTCAATGCCTTCCGTTAAAGACGTTCCTTTTGAAGTTGGGGGCTGGAAGCCAGCACAGAATCACTGCAGAACCCATTTGTTTCACTCCACTTGCAAACCATTGTCAGGTCATCGGCAGCACAGATAAGCAGTCCTAATCTAACGTCGCCTCTTCCTTGTTTGTTGTTGCAGATGTCCTACTATGGGCCCATCACCATCGGGACCCCAGCACAGTCTTTTTATGTCCTGTTTGACACCGGATCCTCCAACCTCTGGGTTGCCTCTACGTACTGCAGCAGCCAGGCCTGCAGTAAGTACAGGGTCTCCTCCATATTACACTTTCCATGCTTTTGTTTTTTCACTTTAACTTAGTAATTAGGCCCCCATCGGACTTTAGATTCCTACAGGCAGTGTAGTGCTTGGGTGGGGTCATATTTCCCTCTAACACAAGAAGTGATCTTAGAGCATGTTCTGCAGCAGAAACGTAGTAGAATTATTTTGCTTCGCCTGAGTCAAAGTAAAAATGAGGTCTGCTGAACAAATAGATCAACAGCAACAGTAAACACCTTTGACACAATTCTCTTTTGTTTCTCAGCAAACCACCCTGTGTTCAACCCCTCTCAGTCCTCCACCTGGTCCAGTAATGGGCAGTCCTTCTCTCTGCAGTACGGCACTGGGAGCCTCACTGGGGTCTTTGGCTACGACACTGTCACTGTGAGTACTCCAGGCTTCAGATACACAGAGATGGGGATGTGTGAGTAGAGAAATACCCAGGGAGAATAAGAACGTCTGTTTGGGTATCTAGACACACTTATTAGTTCCTATTCAGTTCTACTATATGCTGGTGTTTTTTTTTTTTTTTAATTAATGATGCTGTTCATTAGGTATCTTGCAGGTGGCATTGGTGTAAATATTTTGTAAGATGTAATCTAGCTGCTCCTACACTGTACGAGACTACACTGACTCTCTCAGCAGTCTGGTGGAACAGTTCCCTAACTGATGGTTCTTCCTATTAACCCATTAGTGCAATTGTCCTCATCTGAGGACAGGCTACTTTGCAGCTTTTTGGAGCATTTTTAAGTGGCATCTACCTGTTATTTACATGTTCTCTTTAACTATATCGTTATGATAACTTCCTCTAATTTTGTTGACAGCAAAAGTTAAGTCTAAATGTAACTGTTAATTCTACAATTACAGCCCTTCAGATACGTTTATGACGCCTCAATATAAAATATGAAACTGAAGCCTAACTGATTCTTCCTGTAATAACACGTAGAGTAAAGAGATCCCAGATTTGACAGGTCTGCCGCTGCACAGTGCTACTCAGTCTAACCACTAACTCTCCTGCTGCTCAGGTCGGAGGCATTGCCATCAGCAACCAGGAGGTGGGTCTGAGCACCAATGAGCCCGGCACCAACTTTGTGTACGCCCAGTTTGATGGCATCCTGGGCATGGCCTACCCCAGCTTGGCTGCAGGAGGAGAGACCCCTGTCATGGACACCATGATGCAGCAGAACTTGCTGCAGGCCAACGTTTTTGCCTTCTACCTGAGCCGGTATGTTAGCCCCAATACTGTATTATTGAAGGGATAGGTAATAATTCTACAGCAGTTTATGATATAATTTACAACTTGTTATAGATGCAGTTGGACTTTCTTTTATTAATGCATTATTTTGTTGCTGTTTTCTTTCAGAAATGAGGCACAAGGCAGCGAGGTGACATTTGGGGGCGTTGATCAGAGCCGATACACTGGCAGCATCTACTGGACTGACGTTACTAGTGAGTTGTACTGGCAGATTGGAATTAATGGGTAGGTCCTCCTTATCTCTCTCTACCTTAACCTGAACCATGCCATTGCATTCAGATGGAAGCTCTACATTTCAAACAGCATTCCACAGGCATTGCTGGCTTCAATACGTCTCCAGACCGCTCCAAATGAAACCATTTCAGACTTGCTTTGAAAGCAACAACCACTTAAAGATCAAGCCTAACCGTGTTTATTTTTTAGCTTCTCAATCAACAACCAGGAGACTGGCTGGTGCAAAGGGGGCTGCCAGGCTATTGTGGACACAGGCACTTCCCTCCTCACCTGCCCTCAGCAGTACCTGGGATACCTGCAGCAGTACATTGGAGCTCAGGCTAACGAGAATGGGGAGGTGAGTACACTGGAACTCAGCATAACCAGTCTCCACTGTAACTAGGAATTAAATCACAGCTCAATCTACATACAGATTGTAAGCAGTACTGTACTTGATATGTCCTTAATTGCACTGTGTTTGCATTTTTCTTTCAACCCCTTGTGCAAATACTGGGTACAAAAGACTTTAGCAACGTCCTTATTTTTGTATTTTTTTTTTATAGTCGTCATTTTGTAATTAAACGTGAGGTTGCATTCCATCTGTGCAATGATTGCATTTTTACAGAGCAATTATAAGTGTAACAAAAACATCTCAAATAAAAAGTCAGAAACTTCTATGCAGTTACAAAAACAATCTATTCATGGAGACTCCATTTAAAATATATATTTTGGTGTGTTTTGCATCGGTCAAGGGTTTCGGTTTGATTTGCAATACGTGCTGTATAATCCTAATGTTTGTTTCTTGTTATTTTCAGTACATTATTGATTGCAACAACCTGGCTAACATGCCTACTATTACCTTTAACATCAATGGAGTGAACTTCCCCCTGCCCCCATCTGCCTACACCATCGTTGTAAGTAATGTCCCTTTCCTCTGTGCCTTACAGAGAATCCAGTGTTCTGTCTTGATTGCAGGTTATTACATTGTGTGTGGGGTGTCTCTTATTTTATAGGATGTGATTGTGCAGTTTTGTGTGAGAGAACACGCTCCACACGACAGATCTTGCACACAGAAACTATTATTAAACACAAAGTATTGTTTTTAGTAACTTTAGAATATTGGCCTGTGTTCATGCACAGGATGACATCTCTACACAGGATGAGATGCAATTAGAATTTAGAGAAATACTTATTGGCTGGTTTTTACATGATTTATAATTATCGGGATTCAATACAGGGCATCCATACCTTCAAACATTATTGGTACATGTGTGCAAACACGTTCAAGTTTAGTTTCTTTTATAAACCCTAATTCAACTCACTATGCATTGCTCTGATGTTTTCCCCCCTGACATTCTTCTTTCTCTCTTCCTCCAGAAAAACCAGAATGGACAACAGTACTGCACCAGCGGCATCATGGGTACCTACCTGCCTTCCCAGAACGGCCAGCCCCTGTGGATTCTGGGAGACGTGTTCCTGAGGCAGTATTACTCCGTCTACAACAGGCAAAACAACAGCGTTGGATTCGCCGCTGCTGCTTAAGCCCCTCCCATTCACTCCAGCCTCCGTCCAATCCCTTTATAACACACCTTGAACCGACCAACCAGAATGGCTGCAATGCTAGCCTGGGTTTCACCCTCCACACGCTGTGAGAGAGGGTGCATTATACAAATAAAAACATACATGGAGCTGATTTAAAATCATGTAAATCATAATTCTAAAAGCAAATTGTTAAATTGATTAAAGGTTATACAAAAATCTAACT
Source organism: Acipenser ruthenus (assembly GCF_902713425.1). Taxonomy (NCBI): domain Eukaryota; kingdom Metazoa; phylum Chordata; class Actinopteri; order Acipenseriformes; family Acipenseridae; genus Acipenser; species Acipenser ruthenus. Next base: position 10,221,819 of record NC_081218.1, read on the forward strand.
CTCTGTGAAGTCTTTTTTTTTTTTTAATCCACAATAATGTGTCTTGATCGTGTAAAGCGAGTAAGCAAACGCATATTGTAATGGATCGCCTCCTAGTGGGGGATGAGTAAATAACACTGACATCAGCCTAAGACCCACACTAAACCTCTCATCTACAGAGCGTGCTGCATGAAAAGTCGTTCGTCTCTGAATCGTATGGTTTGTGGTTTGCGTCCAGCCCTTGCATTTCCATTTAATTCAATGGGCTGAGATGCAAATTGATTACAATATCAAGCTGCAATCATTGCATTTGCATTATTATTATTTATTTATTAGCAGACGCCCTTATCCAGGGCGATTTATAATCGTAAGCAAATGCATTTCAAGTATCACAGTACAAATAATAATACCATTAAGAGCAAGATAAATACAATGACTTTGGTTCAAGCAAGTACATGTGTGACAAAATACAATTCAATAATATAGCAGATAACAGTGTCAGTGATAGTTACATCAGGATATGATTAAATACAAAATACTACAGATTAAACACTTGGCAGATTACAGTACTCTGAAGTACAGGATTAAATGCAGTAAAATAGGGGGCAGATAAGAGCAAGTAAAAAACATTTAAAGAAGGGTGTTAAGTGTCCCAGGGGAAAAACAGAGGAGTTCTACAGGTGCTGTCTGAAGAGGTGAGTCTTAAGGAGGTGCCGGAATGTGGTCAGGGACTGGGCAGTCCTGACATCTGTAGGAAGGTCATTCCACCACTGCTGAGTGAGGGTGGAGAAGGAGCGGGCTCTGGAGGCAGGGGAGCGTAGAGGAGGTAGAGCCAGTCTTCTAGTGCAGGTGGAGCGGAGAGGTCGAGTGGGGGTGTAGGGAGAGATAAGGGTCTGGAGGTAGCTGAATTTGACCTCCAAGACAATGTTAAGCCTCCCTTAGAACTTACACAGCAGGACCAGATTAGCATGAAGTCTATATTAGGCATCATTATTAAAGTTTACTGCAGTATACCACGGTAAAAGCACAGTGTAGTAATCGATTACAGCAGACCGCTGCCCCTTCATTGTGCTGTAGTCTATAGTCACAGTTATGAGGCTGTGCTATGTGTGTTCCACCTCACAACACGAATGAAAGTGCTGGTGGAATGGCATTAGTGGGTAAATGGGAGCCACGACCATGCTACATTACAGCTGGTATCATGGAATAAAGGGCTGCACTTGTGGTTTGGACTGGTGAATGTAAAGATCCATTACTGAGGAGAAGGACAGTGCATGCCTTGTATGCTTCATATATATTTTCTATTGATCTTCAGTTATTCATCTTATACATAGTTCATTATGTAAAGATATCACTTAATTGAACTGCTTGACCTTTTGTAGGTTGCTATTGTCAGTGCCTCAGTAATCTGCCAAGAAGTACTGCTCAATGCGACGCCCTTAACCCTTCTCCCTCAAGCATTTCTTTCTCCCTTGATGAATCTTCTGACCATTGTCGTACTTGCTCTAGCCGCAGACACAAACCTGGAGTTCCATGTTTTTACTAACTGCAGATCTTGAACTAGTCTTTTGTGAAATACTCATCCGTTTCCGTTCCTAAGTCGATAACTGTGTTGTCCAACATTGAGTCATCTTCCGCCCCTGCTCTCGCAGACTATAGGGGTATTTTTCTCTTTAATTTCTTAGAAGCCTTGGGTGGGTGTCTCCAGCATCCTGTAAACACAGAGCTGGATACTGCCGACAAGGTTAGCTAACCCTTGCCAGCCCCAATGGGGTGTCTTTCCTCCTGTCAGCTTGCTCTCCAGGCTGTTACAAGGTCTTTCCCTTGTTGCCACCTGCACTATTCACAGCAGTCACTGGACGTATCCAGATCTCCATGATTTCCATTACACGAGAGTAGATGTTAAAACTTCATGCTGATTTGAACTCGGCTCAGGCCAAGATAAGCACCAACTAAAACGTAGCTTTACAGTAAACTAATGTGATCCATCTGCGTCTCCATCCATTTGTGTTTCCTTCCATCTGATGATGTAGATATCCTTCTGCCTGGTGTTGATGGCTGAAGTGTAATGCCTGCTCCAGCGCATCAGCACACACAACGGCTGCGATGCTGGCTCCGGGGATCAACCACAGTGCGGTCTCCCCAGCGCATCAGCATGACAATTGTCTGGATTGAGCTAAGTAGGGTACATCTCTAGGGTCTTCAAGTGGGCACCTTCCATCCTCTGTATTTTGTCGACTAGCCCACGACACCTCAAGAGGGCTCAACAGTTATTCTGACGTCCCGGCATCACCTCCCTCCGTCCCACACTCAACTCAACCCAGCTTACTTACCCTTACATCAACATTTCTTTCTTTCTATTGTGCTTGAGATCCCCAACCAGAATCTTTCCGTCTCAACCACAGCCAGTTGCTGCTCCTCTCTGCTGCTTCAGATAAGTTCTTCACTGTGTGACGCAAGTCTTGGCCACTGAATCCAACGTCTCTGAGAAACCACGTTGTGGAGTGTTCCACAAATCCTTGACAACCCACCTCCACTGGGTAAACCTGGACTCTCCATCCTTGCTGTTCTGCTTCAGCGGCTAGTTGAGCGTACCGCAGTTTCTTCCTCTCATACGCCTCATCTACAGCATCCTTCCATGGCACTGTTAACTCTACCTGGTGAACAAGGCGTGCTGATCCAGACCACAAGGCAATATCTGGTCGAATGTTAGTGGTGGCAATCTCAGGTGGTAAAATAAGCTAGTTCTAGCTTTCACCAATCTAATGTAGAGCCTGAATTAAACCTGAAAAAGGGGTCTACTTTGCAGTGTTCTGAAGTGCAGCTGTCAATGTGCTGCCAGTTTCTTTTGTTACCCAGAGTATTGAAGGACAATAGTGATATACATTTAGGGTCATCAGCCCAGAATAAGGCTGCTGGTCAGGCTCAGAGGGACTGGTGTCTACCCATTCTGAACCCCCAAAGATTAAGGCCAGTGCCCGGAGAAAGCATTCTCTACACAATCCCTGGTATCGAATACAATGATGCAGGTCACAATCCTTTGATACACATGTAACCAGAAATCAGCAATAGTTACAGTCACACGAACCTTGTGTTTTGAAGCTAGCCCACGTAAAACAGCCCCTCCCAAGCCCCCCATTGGGATACATTCTGAAAGCTTTTGAGGCTGTGGTGCATTAAACCCTAAACACTCCCATGGATCCTAGTAACGTAAGACTTGCGTTAGCTAAAGAATTCTCACAATAGCACACCGACAGATAGACTGACATACAGACAGACGAGAACACACAGCAAATATTTACAGCTAAATGGAACACTTTAGTACTCACAAGACGTGCATCTGTACAAATACAAAAATATAGTTATAATAATAATAAGTAATGACAAGTGCATGCACAAGAGAGAGTTAAGGATATGGGATTGTAAACATCAACCACCGTACAAATCAGTCTTTAAAAGAGAATAAAAGATAAGTTAGCATGAAACACAAAATACTAAAAATCGTTAACAAAGATTCCCGATCTGCAAAATCTAAGGTTGGTTTCACTGCTTATGCTGTACTACTGAAATTCTTGGGTCCCTGATTCAAAGGATCTAATGTAAAATTAAAGGGGGAAAAAACACTGGAGTCACGTTGAATATATTATCCAGTGAGGATTATAACAGGGTCACTCTCAACATTCAGCAGACTAAACAGAACGGAAGATTCTTCAATGTTTTCACTTCCTCACTTCTGTATTATTATTATTATTATTATTATTATTAATATTATTATTATTATTTACAGAGAATAAAGCATGGCCATTTAGCAATGAAGCCTGCCACATGGAATGTTTCCAAAATGAAACAAAACCGGTGCAATGAGGGAATCGGGAATATTTGCCACCAAACTAAAGCTGGCACACAGGCCGGGGAGTGAGAACAGAACATGGAGACGGGAGGCGTTTAGAAACAAGATGAGGCTTCTTGGATTGGCTGTTAAGGATAAAGCTATAGTAACACTTACATTAAGAAATAAAGAAATAAATAAATACAAACAATACACATATCAATGAAGTTGTATCCGGCACAGGAAAGACATTGAAGCTCTTTTTTTCTTTTTTTTTAAAGCACTGTGAAGTACTGTTTATTTAGCGGTTTGGCAATGTGACAGGAGCTTTAGCACTGTGTTTTAAGAAAAGGTAGCAATGGCAACAGCTTCAGGCTTATCTGGGTTTATTTGAGCACAGGGGAATATAAAAAACCGATTTGTATGTAACCCCGCCAGGCATTTCACAGGATAAATACCAACAGGTAGGCTTCGTTTTACGGCTGGTTGCTAGTTTATTTATTTATTTAGTTTAGGATTCTAAAATGAGTAAGTGTTACTATACATTTGAATAAACTGAAATTAAAAGCTATATAAAAAAACACAAACAAAAAAGTACACTTGAATGCAACAGCCAATTCCCAAACCACTGGCACTTTGAATTGAACTGAAATAATCGCTGAGGTCTGGGTACCTTAGGAACTTAAAACCAAGCCGTCAGCAAGACAGATCTAACAGTCATGCACACATTGATAACTTTTTATAACTTGTGATAACCAGTGGAAATGACTTTTAATTATTGTGCAGAGTGGAAAAACAAATATTGTTTATGTATAACTACACATCGAGCACTTCAAACATGAATTGATAAAAGGAGATGTTGTCAAAATGGAAATATGAGTGTGTGAGATGTTAGCCATTTATAAAAAAAAAATGTTTTAGATTGATTAAACTTTAGCACATAGTGGTAGACCAGGAGTCTAATGATCTTAACATCCATCGTAAAAGAATGACAGAAAGAATATTTTATTAAACTTGAATTGTTTGTATTTGTTAAGCTCCTGAATGAATTGTAATAACGTGACTTATAGCTGTTTCAATGCTTTATTTTATTGTGTGATTTATAACATCAATCGGGAGTTTTGGGATTGTTCAGCAGTGTAAACTGCATGCTGGGGAGCACAGGGGCTTCAGTTGCTGAGTTTTCATTGGAGGGTATTAATGAGGGCTTCGTGCCCTTGCTCTGTATGAATTCACGAGTAGTGAAATCAAATAAATACATTCAATTAATAAACAGAGTATCATCTTACTGAAGGAGCCCCATCTGCCAGTAACAGTAAAGCAGAGCAATGATCCTGGAGCTCTGACCCAAGTTGTGTGGTTCCCTGCTGTCTGCTTCTGGACTAGTTCATATGTAGTCTTGGTGTCCAATGGTCCTTGTACAGACCCCTACCCCAAAATTCAAAGCTGCTCTTTCTAGGATGAAACCAAGATTAAACCAAGAGTAGAAAGCCTGTATCTATTTAAATGGGTGCAGTGTTGTTCTGCTGTGCTGGCAGTGTACATTTTACCTTACATGGGGTAAGATGATACATTTTTGTCCTACTCAGACATCCCACTGAGTGAATGATCTAGGCTCTAGGAGTGACATGCCTGTGCAGCTCTAAACCCCCTCCCCTAGTTTTCTGGAAGTATGAATTAACTCGGTGGATCACCTTTTTGGGGGATTTTCATTTTCCTTCGGTACTTTATAATCTCGTGGTGTAGGTTTGTGTTGTTTTTTGTGGAGTAATCCCTTTAAAAATCCTGGACAGGGAGAGAATTGGTGTCAGCAGTGGGATTAGTTTACAATGTGGGAGCTTTGTAATTTTGAGAGTGCGTACAAAAGCCCACTGTGAAAAAGACGAGTTTTAGACTGGATATTTCTTCCAGCCATTTCCTTGAATTCCTTCTTTCGTAACAATATGTCTGTAAAATTCGACAAATAATGATGCCTTTAAAAAAGATCCCAGCAGTGCCAGGACTCTGGTATGGGGTTAAATATTTGCTAAATCCAGCGCTTGAATTTGATCGCAAATTAAATATTTGATTCCTGCACAGTTTGAATAATAAACCTATAAACCTAATCGCTGTAAATAACATGCTTGCGATGTTCCTTAAATATTTATTTTATTTCAAGGTCACTTTTGAATAGGCAGGACAAACACAGAACGCTGTAGATTAGGTGATAAAACTAACCTTGTACTGGCATTTGCTAAGTGCTTGCATGCGCAAACACATGTAACTCTCAGTGAGAGTGCATTTTGCATTTAAAACAGTTGCAATGAAAAAACAATGCTAATTCCAACAACGAACTATGAATTGAGCTACAGCTTTCCCTTCATAGTTCGGTAAGTGCACCCCAGTCCAGACCTCAGCACCCCTTGCCCAGTAATGTCAATTGTGCCAAATTATCTAGTGGTTATTCTTTGTAAAGCATCAGGTCTTTGAACAGGACCAAAAGCCCTCCTGTAACTCATTCAAGTGACTCCTGTGCAGCCAGGCATTCACAGACTGGTCCTGACTTTTGAGTGGGGAATGGGGAGCTGTGTCTGAACGAAGCTTTGAGTCCAGGGCTCTGAAAGGGGTTACACCACAAAGGGCTGTCCTATTCTCCCTCAGCAAACACTAGAGAGAACTAGTTCCTTACTGTATTGTAACTTTAGTACCGGTACTTGTTTCATATATATATATATATATATATATATATATATATATATATATATATATATATGTATGAAATATTGAGTATTTAAGCTGGACATTCCCTTTGAGGGATTACAAGATTTTTAAAAATTATAATTATTTTGTATTTTTTTCTCTTGATGTTTCTGTTTTATGGAAATCTAATAATTGTATTATAATATACATATATGTACACTGTAACTGTTCTAGGTTGAAGCTATAGCCTCATTTCATACCATTTCTACTTTCTGTATGGAACTGCACTAAAACAGTGTGAGACCAGTCAAACATGGGCAGGAAATGCTGTATCATAATTTAATGTGCACTGAAAAATGTATATTGAATAAAGACAAAAAAGCCAGAAGGATGTTTTGTGCATTTTATTTGCTTCTCACAACACCAAATAATTTCTGCATGAAACTGAATCTGAATCAGCTACAGTATTTCTGTCAGGCACGCGTATGTGTTAAATTAGCTTTTCTCCCCCCACATATGGCTTTAAAGGTACACACGCATGCACACATGCAGACATATATGATGTCCAGTAATGTTTTAGAGTTTCAGGACCACATTTCACCGCAGTGTGACTCCGTATGGCAGTCTGGTACTGTGGATGTGATATGATGGTGGAAAGCTCTCCATGTCTGGAATAACCAGAGGAAGAAACTGATCCTTCAAACCTGGCAGGACTTCCTTATGTTGGGTCTTATTGCTTAATCCATGTCTACTATAAGCAACTTTTATGTAAACTCTGTCATTAGCTAAACCAACAAAAGGTCTTCCCATGTGATCTATCCAGGCCTGCTTGTGGAGTCACCATGAAGGCTCTCGCTCTGCTGTGCTGCACTTGACATGGGGCTCCTTCGGTGAGATGATACTCTGTTTATTAATTGAATGTATTTATTTGATTTCACTACTCGTGAATTCATACAGAGCAAGGGCACGAAGCCCTTATTAATACCCTCCAATGAAAACTCAGCAACTGAAGCCCCTGTGCTCCCCAGCATGCAGTTTACACTGTTGTTCTGAACAAGTGAAGAATCATTGATGTTATAAATCACACGATAAAATAAAGCATTGAAACAGATGTAAGTCACGTTATTACAATTCATTCAGGAGCTTAACAAATACAAACAATTCAAGTTTAAAAATATTCATTCTGTCATTCTTTTAGGATGGATGTTAAGATCATTAGACTCCTGGTCTACCGCTATGTGCTAAAGTTTAATCAATCTAAAACATTTTTTTTTATATAAATGGCTAACATCTCATACGCTCGTATTTCCATTTTGACAACATCTCCTTTTATCAATTCATGTTTTAAGTGCTTGATGTGTAGTTATACATAAACAATAATTGTTTTTCCACTCTGCACAATAATTAAAAGTCATTTCCATTAGTTATCACAAGTTATAAAAAGTTATCAATGTGTGCATGACTGTGAGCACTTTAATTGCTAGCTATCAGACGCAGCACTACCTATAGACGACCTGCTCTACAGTGTTTATATTCACTATATTAACCGATGACCCCGCACTTTTTATCTATAAGATTAAAAACATTATGTGGGCAAGTCATTTTGAACAGTCAAAAATAGGATGCAGGTGTTTTATTAAATACAGTCGTCTGATTAGATTGGAGGGATGTGAGGGCGTCCTGGATGGTATAAAAGTGGCTGCTCAGCCCCAGTTTCAGTGCATCCAGGAACGCAGAGGAAGTGGTTGGGAAAGATGATGAAGTGGCTGATCGTTGCTTTGGCGTGTTTGACTCTGTCAGAGGGACTTATCAGGTGAGAACACTTTCATGCTTTTCAACACTTTTATGCATTGTGTGCATTTTCCTCATATGCATCACACCGTGCTGTATGTTGCTTTGATGCTTTTATGTGAGAAATTAAAACGATGTGCACTTCTTGCCTCCAGGGTCCCTCTGAAGAAGTTCAAGTCTGTCCGCCAGCAGATGAAGGATAGCGGGAAGCTGAAGGCAATCCATTACACTGATCCTGGCCTCAAGTACCAGGGCCTGCACCCCAATGTCTACGCCACCTCCACCAACGAGCCTCTCATGAACTACGCTGATGTACGTCCTTACATACTTGTTTCACCCGCAACACTAAAACACTCAATGAACTGCATGAAGAAACATAGTAAATTCAATGACAAACCTTTCTCAATGCCTTCCGTTAAAGACGTTCCTTTTGAAGTTGGGGGCTGGAAGCCAGCACAGAATCACTGCAGAACCCATTTGTTTTATTCCACTTGCAAACCATTGTCAGGTCATCGGCAGCACAGATAAGCAGTCCTAATCTAACGTCGCCTCTTCCTTGTTTGTTGTTGCAGATGTCCTACTATGGGCCCATCACCATCGGGACCCCAGCACAGTCTTTTTATGTCCTGTTTGACACCGGATCCTCCAACCTCTGGGTTGCCTCTACGTACTGCAGCAGCCAGGCCTGCAGTAAGTACAGGGTCTCCTCCATATTACACTTTCCATGCTTTTGTTTTTTCACTTTAACTTAGTAATTAGGCCCCCATTAGACTTTAGATTCCTACAGGCAGTGTAGTGCTTGGGTGGGGTCATATTTCCCTCTAACACAAGAAGTGATCTTAGAGCATGTTCTGCAGCAGAAACGTAGTAGAATTGTTTTGCTTCGCCTGAGTCAAAGTAAAAATGAGGTCTGCTGAACAAATAGATCAACAGCAACAGTAAACACCTTTGACACAATTCTCTTTTGTTTCTCAGCAAACCACCCTGTGTTCAACCCCTCTCAGTCCTCCACCTGGTCCAGTAATGGGCAGTCCTTCTCTCTGCAGTACGGCACTGGGAGCCTCACTGGGGTCTTTGGCTACGACACTGTCACTGTGAGTACTCCAGGCTTCAGGTACACAGAGACCGGGATGTGTGAGTAGAGAAATACCCAGGGAGAATAAGAACGTCTGTTTGGGTATCTAGACACACTTATTAGTTCCTATTCAGTTCTACTATATGCTGGTGTTTTTTTTTTTTTTTTAATTAATGATGCTGTTCATTAGGTATCTTGCAGGTGGCATTGGTGTAAATATTTTGTAAGATGTAATCTAGCTGCTCCTAAACTGTACGAGACTACACTGACTCTCTCAGCAGTCTGGTGGAACAGTTCCCTAACTGATGGTTCTTCCTATTAACCCATTAGTGCAATTGTCCTCATCTGAGGACAGGCTACTTTGCAGCTTTTTGGAGCATTTTTAAGTGGCATCTACCTGTTATTTACATGTTCTCTTTAACTATATCGTTATGATAACTTCCTCTAATTTTGTTGACAGCAAAAGTTAAGTCTAAATGTAACTGTTAATTCTACAATTACAGCCCTTCAGATACGTTTATGACGCCTCAATATAAAATATGAAACTGAAGCCTAACTGATTCTTCCTGTAATAACACGTAGAGTAAAGAGATCCCAGATTTGACAGGTCTGCCGCTGCACAGTGCTACTCAGTCTAACCACTAACTCTCCTGCTGCTCAGGTCGGAGGCATTGCCATCAGCAACCAGGAGGTGGGTCTGAGCACCAATGAGCCCGGCACCAACTTTGTGTACGCCCAGTTTGATGGCATCCTGGGCATGGCCTACCCCAGCTTGGCTGCAGGAGGAGAGACCCCTGTCATGGACACCATGATGCAGCAGAACTTGCTGCAGGCCAACGTTTTTGCCTTCTACCTGAGCCGGTATGTTAGCCCCAATACTGTATTATTGAAGGGATAGGTAATAATTCTACAGCAGTTTATGATATAATTTACAACTTGTTATAGATGCAGTTGGACTTTCTTTTATTAATGCATTATTTTGTTGCTGTTTTCTTTCAGAAATGAGGCACAAGGCAGCGAGGTGACATTTGGGGGCGTTGATCAGAGCCGATACACTGGCAGCATCTACTGGACTGACGTCACTAGTGAGTTGTACTGGCAGATTGGAATTAATGGGTAGGTCCTCCTTATCTCTCTCTACCTTAACCTGAACCATGCCATTGCATTCAGACGAAAGCTCTACATTTCAAACAGCACTTCACAGGCATTGCTGGCTTCAATACGTCTCCAGACCGCTCCAAATGAAACCATTTCAGACTTGCTTTGAAAGCAACAACCACTTAAAGATCAAGCCTAACCGTGTTTATTTTTTAGCTTCTCAATCAACAACCAGGAGACTGGCTGGTGCAAAGGGGGCTGCCAGGCTATTGTGGACACAGGCACTTCCCTCCTCACCTGCCCTCAGCAGTACCTGGGATACCTGCAGCAGTACATTGGAGCTCAGGCTAACGAGAATGGGGAGGTGAGTACACTGGAATTCAGCATAACCAGTCTCCACTGTAACTAGGAATTAAATCGCAGCTCAATCTACATACAGATTGTAAGCAGTACTGTACTTGATATGTCCTTAATTGCACTGTGTTTGCATTTTTCTTTCAACCCCTTGTGCAAATACTGGGTACAAAAGACTTTAGCAACGTCCTTATTTTTGTATTTTTTTTTTTATAGTCGTCATTTTGTAATTAAACGTGAGGTTGCATTCCATCTGTGCAATGATTGCATTTTTACAGAGCAATTATAAGTGTAACAAAAACATCTCAAATAAAAAGTCAGAAACTTCTATGCAGTTACAAAAACAATCTATTCATGGAGACTCCATTTAAAATATATATTTTGGTGTGTTTTGCATCGGTCAAGGGTTTCGGTTTGATTTGCAATACGTGCTGTATAATCCTAATGTTTGTTTCTTGTTATTTTCAGTACATTATTGATTGCAACAACCTGGCTAACATGCCTACTATTACCTTTAACATCAATGGAGTGAACTTCCCCCTGCCCCCATCTGCCTACACCATCGTTGTAAGTAATGTCCCTTTCCTCTGTGCCTTACAGAGAATCCAGTGTTCTGTCTTGATTGCAGGTTATTACATTGTGTGTGGGGTGTCTCTTATTTTATAGGATGTGATTGTGCAGTTTTGTGTGAGAGAACACCCTCCACACGACAGATCTTGCCCACAGAAACTACTATTAAACACAAAGTATTGTTTTTAGTAACTTTAGAATATTGGCCTGTGTTCATGCACAGGATGACATCTCAACATAGGATGAGATGCAATTAGAATTTAGAGAAATACTTATTGGCTGGTTTTTACATGATTTATAATTATCGGCATTCAATACAGGGCATCCATACCTTCAAACATTATTGGTACATGTGTGCAAACACGTTCAAGTTTAGTTTCTTTTATAAACCCTAATTCAACTCACTATGCATTGCTCTGATGTTTTCCCCCCTGACATTCTTCTTTCTCTCTTCCTCCAGAAAAACCAGAACGGACAACAGTACTGCACCAGCGGCATCATGGGTACCTACCTGCCTTCCCAGAACGGCCAGCCCCTGTGGATTCTGGGAGATGTGTTCCTGAGGCAGTATTACTCCGTCTACAACAGGCAAAACAACAGCGTTGGATTCGCCGCTGCTGCTTAAGCCCCTCCCATTCACTCCAGCCTCCGTCCAATCCCTTTATAACACACCTTGTACCGACCAACCACAACAGCTGCAATGCTAGCCTGGGTTTCACCCTCCACACGCTGTGAGAGAGGGTGCGTTATACAAATAAAAACATACATGGAGCTGATTTAAAATCATGTAAATCATAATTCTAAAAGCAAATTGTTAAATTGATTAAAGGTTATACAAAAATCTAACTCTCTGTGAAGTCTTTTTTTTTTTTTAATCCACAATAATGTGTCTTGATCGTGTTAAGCGAGTAAGCAAACGCATATTGTAATGGATCGCCTCCTAGTGGGGGATGAGTAAATAACACTGACATCAGCCTAAGACCCACACTAAACCTCTCATCTACAGAGCGTGCTGCATGAAAAGTCGTTCGTCTCTGAATCGTATGGTTTGTGGTTTGCGTCCAGCCCTTGCATTTCCATTTAATTCAATGGGCTGAGATGCAAATTGATTACAATATCAAGCTGCAATCATTGCATTTGCATTATTATTATTTATTTATTAGCAGACGCCCTTATCCAGGGCGATTTATAATCGTAAGCAAATGCATTTCAAGTATCACAGTACAATAATACCATTAAGAGCAAGATAAATACAATGACTTTGGTTCAAGCAAGTACATGTGTGACAAAATACAATTCAATAATATAGCAGATAACAGTGTCAGTGATAGTTACATCAGGATATGATTAAATACAAAATACTACAGATTAAACACTTGGCAGATTACAGTACTCTGAAGTACAGGATTAAATGCAGTAAAATAGGGGGCAGATAAGAGCAAGTAAAAAACATTTAAAGAAGGGTGTTAAGTGTCCCAGGGGAAAAACAGAGGAGTTCTACAGGTGCTGTCCGGAGAGGTGAGTCTTAAGGAGGTGCCGGAATGTGGTCAGGGACTGGGCAGTCCTGACATCTGTAGGAAGGTCATTCCACCACTGCTGAGTGAGGGTGGAGAAGGAGCGGGCTCTGGAGGCAGGGGAGCGTAGAGGAGGTAGAGCCAGTCTTCTAGTGCAGGTGGAGCGGAGAGGTCGAGTGGGGGTGTAGGGAGAGATAAGGGTCTGGAGGTAGCTGAATTTGACCTCCAAGACAATGTTAAGCCTCCCTTAGAACCTACACAGCAGGACCAGATTAGCATGAAGTCTATATTAGGCATCATTATTAAAGTTTACTGCAGTATACCACGGTAAAAGCACAGTGTAGTAATCGATTACAGCAGACCGCTGCCCCTTCATTGTGCTGTAGTCTATAGTCACAGTTATGAGGCTGTGCTATGTGTGTTCCACCTCACAACACGAATGAAAGAGCTGGATACTGCCGACAAGGTTAGCTAACCCTTGTCAGCCCCAATGGGGTGTCTTTCCTCCTGTCAGCTGGCTCTCCAGGCTGTTACAAGGTCTTTCCCTTGTTGCCACCTGCACTATTCACAGCAGTCACTGGACGTATCCAGATCTCCATGATTTCCATTACACGAGAGTAGATGTTAAAACTTCATGCTGATTTGAACTCGGCTCAGGCCAAGATAAGCACCAACTAAAACGTAGCTTTACAGTAAACTAATGTGATCCATCTGCGTCTCCATCCATTTGTGTTTCCTTCCATCTGATGATGTAGATATCCTTCTACCTGGTGTTGATGGCTGAAGTGTAATGCCTGCTCCAGCGCATCAGCACACACAACGGCTGCGATGCTGGCTCCGGGGATCAACCACAGTGCGGTCTCCCCAGCGCATCAGCATGACAATTGTCTGGATTGAGCTAAGTAGGGTACATCTCTAGGGTCTTCAAGTGGGCACCTTCCATCCTCTGTATTTTGTCGACTAGCCCACGACACCTCAAGAGGGCTCAACAGTTATTCTGACGTCCCGGCATCACCTCCCTCCGTCCCACACTCAACTCAACCCAGCTTACTTACCCTTACATCAACATTTCTTTCTTTCTATTGTGCTTGAGATCCCCAACCAGAATCTTTCCGTCTCAACCACAGCCAGTTGCTGCTCCTCTCTGCTGCTTCAGATAAGTTCTTCACTGTGTGACGCAAGTCTTGGCCACTGAATCCAACGTCTCTGAGAAACCACGTTGTGGAGTGTTCCACAAATCCTTGACAACCCACCTCCACTGGGTAAACCTGGACTCTCCATCCTTGCTGTTCTGCTTCAGCGGCTAGTTGAGCATACCGCAGTTTCTTCCTCTCATACGCCTCATCTACAGCATCCTTCCATGGCACTGTTAACTCTACCAAGTGAACAAGGCGTGCTGATCCAGACCACAAGGCAATATCTGGTCGAAGGTTAGTGGTGGCAATCTCAGGTGGAAAAATAAGCTAGTTCTAGCTTTCACCAATCTAATGTAGAGCCTGAATTAAACCTGAAAAAGGGGTCTACTTTGCAGTGTTCTGAAGTGCAGCTGTCAATGTGCTGCCAGTTTCTTTTGTTACCCAGAGTATTGAAGGACAATAGTGATATACATTTAGGGTCATCAGCCCAGAATAAGGCTGCTGGTCAGGCTCAGAGGGACTGGTGTCTACCCATTCTGAACCCCCAAAGATTAAGGCCAGTGCCCGGAGAAAGTATTCTCTACACAATCCCTGGTATCGAATACAATGATGCAGGTCACAATCCTTTGATACACATGTAACCAGAAATCAGCAATAGTTACAGTCACACGAACCTTGTGTTTTGAAGCTAGCCCACGTAAAACAGCCCCTCCCAAGCCCCCCATTGGGATACATTCTGAAAGCTTTTGAGGCTGTGGTGCATTAAACCCTAAACACTCCCATGGATCCTAGTAACGTAAGACTTGCGTTAGCTAAAGAATTCTCACAATAGCACACCGACAGATAGACTGACATACAGACAGACGAGAACACACAGCAAATATTTACAGCTAAATGGAACACTTTAGTACTCACGAGACGTGCATCTGTACAAATACAAAAAAATAGTTATAATAATAATAAGTAATGACAAGTGCATGCACAAGAGAGAGTTAAGGATATGGGATTGTAAACATCAACCACCGTACAAATCAGTCTTTAAAAGAGAATAAAAGATAAGTTAGCATGAAACACAAAATACTAAAAATCGTTAACAAAGATTCCCGATCTGCAAAATCTAGGTTGGTTTCACTGCTTATGCTGTACTACTGAAATTCTTGGGTCCCTGATTCAAAGGATCTAATGTAAAATTAAAGGGGGAAAAAACACTGGAGTCACGTTGAATATATTATCCAGTGAGGATTATAACAGGGTCACTCTCAACATTCAGCAGACTAAACAGAACGGAAGATTCTTCAATGTTTTCACTTCCTCACTTCTGTATTATTATTATTATTATTATTATTATTATTATTATTATTATTATTATTTACAGAGAATAAAGCATGGCCATTTAGCAATGAAGCCTGCCACATGGAATGTTTCCAAAATGAAACAAAACCGGTACAATGAGGGAATCGGGAATATTTGCCACCAAACTAAAGCTGGCACGCAGGCCGGGGAGTGAGAACAGAACATGGAGACGGGAGGCGTTTAGAAACAAGATGAGGCTTCTTGGATTGGCTGTTAAGGATAAAGCTATAGTAACACTTACATTAAGAAATAAAGAAATAAATACAAACAATACACGTATCAATGAAGTTGTATCCGGCACAGGAAAGACATTGAAGCTCTTTTTTTTTTTTTTTTTTAAAGCACTGTGAAGTACTGTTTATTTAGCGGTTTGGCAATGTGACAGGAGCTTTGGCACTGTGTTTTAAGAAAAGGTAGCAATGGCAACAGCTTCAGGCTTATCTGGGTTTATTTGAGCACAGGGGAATATAAAAAACAGTTTTGTATGTAACCCCGCCAGGCATTTCACAGGATAAATACCAACAGGTAGGCTTCGTTTTACGGCTGGTTGCTAGTTTATTTATTTATTTAGTTTAGGATTCTAAAATGAGTAAGTCTTACTATACATTTGAATAAACTGAAATTAAAAGCTATATAAAAAAATACAAACAAAAAAGTACACTTGAATGCAACAGCCAATTCCCAAACCACTGGCACTTTGAATTGAACTGAAATAATCGCTGAGGTCTGGGTACCTTAGGAACTTAAAACCAAGCCGTCAGCAAGACAGATCTAACAGTCATGCACACATTGATAACTTTTTATAACTTGTGATAACCAATGGAAATGACTTTTAATTATTGTGCAGAGTGGAAAAACAAATATTGTTTATGTATAACTACACATCGAGCTCTTCAAATATGAGCGTATGAGATGTTAGCCATTTATAAAAAAAATATGTTTTAGATTGATTAAACTTTAGCACATAGCGGTAGACCAGGAGTCTAATGATCTTAACATCCATCCTAAAAGAATGACAGAAAGAATATTTTATTAAACTTGAATTGTTTGTATTTGTTAAGCTCCTGAATGAATTGTAATAACATGACTTATAGCTGTTTCAATGCTTTATTTTATTGTGTGATTTATAACATCAATCGGGAGTTTTGGGATTGTTCAGCAGTGTAAACTGCATGCTGGGGAGCACAGGGGCTTCAGTTGCTGAGTTTTCATTGGAGGGTATTAATGAGGGCTTCGTGCCCTTGCTCTGTATGAATTCACGAGTAGTGAAATAAAATAAATACATTCAATTAATAAACAGAGTATCATCTTACTGAAGGAGCCCCATCTGCCAGTAACAGTAAAGCAGAGCAATGATCCTGGAGCTCTGACCCAAGTTGTGTGGTTCCCTGCTGTCTGATTCTGGACTAGTTCATATGTAGTCTTGGTGTCCAATGGTCCTTGTACAGACCCCTCCCCCAAAATTCAAAGCTGCTCTTTCTAGGATGAAACCAAGATTAAACCAAGAGTAGAAAGCCTGTATCTATTTAAAGGGGTGCAGTGGTGTTCTGCTGTGCTGGCAGGGTACATTTTACCTTACATGGGGTAAGATGAGACATTTTTGTCCTACTCAGACATCCCACTGAGTGAATGATCTAGGCTCTAGGAGTGACATGCCTGTGCAGCTCTAAACCCCCTCCCCTAGTTTTCTGGAAGTATGAATTAACTCGGTGGATCACCTTTTTGGGGATTTTCATTTTCCTTCGGTACTTTATAATCTCGTGGTGTAGGTTTGTGTTGGTTTTTGTGGAGTAATCCCTTTAAAAATCCTGGACAGGGAGAGAATTGGTGTCAGCAGTGGGATTAGTTTACAATGTGGGAGCTTTGTAATTTTGAGAGTGCGTACAAAAGCCCACTGTGAAAAAGACTTGAGTTTTAGACTGGATATTTCTTCCAGCCATTTCCTTGAATTCCTTCTTTCGTAACAATATGTCTGTAAAATTCGACAAATAATGATGCCTTTAAAAAAGATCCCAGCAGTGCCAGGACTCTGGTATGGGGTTAAATATTTGCTAAATCCAGCGCTTGAATTTGATCGCAAATTAAATATTTGATTCCTGCACAGTTTGAATAATAAACCTATAAACCTAATCGCTGTAAATAACATGCTTGCGATGTTCCTTAAATATTTATTTTATTTCAAGGTCACTTTTGAATAGGCAGGACAAACACAGAACGATGTAGATTAGGTGATAAAACTGACCTTGTATTGGCATTTGCTAAGTGCTTGCATGCGCAAACACATGTAACTCTCAGTGAGAGTGCATTTTGCATTTAAAACAGTTGCAATGAAAAAACAATGCTAATTCCAACAACGAACTATGAATTGAGCTACAGCTTTCCCTTCATAGTTCGGTAAGTGCACCCCAGTCCAGACCTCAGCACCCCTTGCCCAGTAATGTCAATTGTGCCAAATTATCTAGTGGTTATCCTTTGTAAAGCATCAGGTCTTTGAACAGGACCAAAAAGCAATCCTGTAACTCATTCAAGTGACTCCTGTGCAGCCAGGCATTCACAGACTGGTCCTGACTTTGAGTGGGGAATGGGGAGCTGTGTTTGAATGAAGCTTTGAGTCCAGGGCTCTGAAAGGGGTTACACCACAAAGGGCTGTCCTATTCTCCCTCAGCAAACACTAGAGAGAACTAGTTCCTTACTGTATTATAACTTTAGTACCGGTACTTGTTTCATATATATATATATATATATATATATAGTGACCTTGAAACGGCCAGCCCCTGTGGATTCTGGGAGATGTGTTCCTGAGGCAGTATTACTCCGTCTACAACAGGCAAAACAACAGCGTTGGATTCGCCGCTGCTGCTTAAGCCCCTCCCATTCACTCCAGCCTCCGTCCAATCCCTTTATAACACACCTTGAACCGACCAACCAGAATGGCTGCAATGCTAGCCTGGGTTTCACCCTCCACACGCTGTGAGAGAGGGTGCGTTATACAAATAAAAACATACATGGAGCTGATTTAAAATCATGTAAATCATAATTCTAAAAGCAAATTGTTAAATTGATTAAAGGTTATACAAAAATCTAACTCTCTGTGAAGCCTTTTTTTTTTTTTAATCCACAATAATGTGTCTTGATCGTGTTAAGCGAGTAAGCAAACGCATATTGTAATGGATCGCCTCCTAGTGGGGGATGAGTAAATAACACTGACATCAGCCTAAGACCCACACTAAACCTCTCATCTACAGAGCGTGCTGCATGAAAAGTCGTTCGTCTCTGAATCGTATGGTTTGTGGTTTGCGTCCAGCCCTTGCATTTCCATTTAATTTAATGGGCTGAGATGCAAATTGATTACAATATCAAGCTGCAATCATTGCATTTGCATTATTATTATTTATTTATTAGCAGACGCCCTTATCCAGGGCGATTTATAATCGTAAGCAAATGCATTTCAAGTATCACAGTACAAATAATAATACCATTAAGAGCAAGATAAATACAATGACTTTGGTTCAAGCAAGTACATGTGTGACAAAATACAATTCAATAATATAGCAGATAACAGTGTCAGTGATAGTTACATCAGGATATGATTAAATACAAAATACTACAGATTAAACACTTGGCAGATTACAGTACTCTGAAGTACAGGATTAAATGCAGTAAAATAGGGGGCAGATAAGAGCAAGTAAAAAACATTTAAAGAAGGGTGTTAAGTGTCCCAGGGGAAAAACAGAGGAGTTCTACAGGTGCTGTCTGAAGAGGTGAGTCTTAAGGAGGTGCCGGAATGTGGTCAGGGACTGGGCAGTCCTGACATCTGTAGGAAGGTCATTCCACCACTGCTGAGTGAGGGTGGAGAAGGAGCGGGCTCTGGAGGCAGGGGAGCGTAGAGGAGGTAGAGCCAGTCTTCTAGTGCAGGCGGAGCGGAGAGGTCGAGTGGGGGTGTAGGGAGAGATAAGGGTCTGGAGGTAGCTGAATTTGACCTCCAAGACAATGTTAAGCCTCCCTTAGAACTTACACAGCAGGACCAGATTAGCATGAAGTCTATATTAGGCATCATTATTAAAGTTTACTGCAGTATACCACGGTAAAAGCACAGTGTAGTAATCGATTACAGCAGACCGCTGCCTCTTCATTGTGCTGTAGTCTATAGTCACAGTTATGAGGCTGTGCTATGTGTGTTCCACCTCACAACACGAATGAAAGTGCTGGTGGAATGGCATTAGTGAGTAAATGGGAGCCACGACCATGCTACATTACAGCTGGTATCATGGAATAAAGGGCTGCACTTGTGGTTTGGACTGGTGAATGTAAAGATCCATTACTGAGGAGAAGGACAGTGCATGCCTTGTATGCTTCATATATATTTTCTATTGATCTTCAGTTATTCATCTTATACATTGTTCATTATGTAAAGATATCACTTAATTGAACTGCTTGACCTTTTGTAGGTTGCTATTGTCAGTGCCTCAGTAATCTGCCAAGAAGTACTGCTCAATGCGAGGCCCTTAACCCTTCTCCCTCAAGCATTTCATTCTCCCTTGATGAATCTTCTGACCATTGTCGTACTTGCTCTAGCCGCAGACACAAACCTGGAGTTCCATGTTTTTACTAACTGCAGATCTTGAACTAGTCTTTTGTGAAATACTCATCCGTTTCCGTTCCTAAGTCGATAACTGTGTTGTCCAACATTGAGTCATCTTCCGCCCCTGCTCTCGCAGACTCTAGGGGTATTTTTCTCTTTAATTTCTTAGAAGCCTTGGGTGGGTGTCTCCAGCATCCTGTAAACACAGAGCTGGACACTGCCGACAAGGTTAGCTAACCCTTGCCAGCCCCAATGGGGTGTCTTTCCTCCTGTCAGCTGTCTCTCCAGGCTGTCACAAGGTCTTTCCCTTGTTGCCACCTGCACTATTCACAGCAGTCACTGGACGTATCCAGATCTCCATGATTTCCATTACACGAGAGTAGATGTTAAAACTTCATGCTGATTTGAACTCGGCTCAGGCCAAGATAAGCACCAACTAAAACGTAGCTTTACAGTAAACTAATGTGATCCATCTGCGTCTCCATCCATTTGTGTTTCCTTCAATCTGATGATGTAGATATCCTTCTGCCTGGTGTTGATGGCTGAAGTGTAATGCCTGCTCCAGCGCATCAGCACACACAATGGCTGCGATGCTGGCTCCGGGGATCAACCACAGTGTGGTCTCCCCAGCGCATCAGCATGACAATTGTCTGGATTGAGCTAAGTAGGGTACATCTCTAGGGTCTTCAAGTGGGCACCTTCCATCCTCTGTATTTTGTCGACTAGCCCACGACACCTCAAGAGGGCTCAACAGTTATTCTGACGTCCCGGCATCACCTCCCTCCGTCCCACACTCAACTCAACCCAGCTTACTTGCCCTTACATCAACATTTCTTTCTTTCTATTGTGCTTGAGATCCCCAACCAGAATCTTTCCGTCTCAACCACAGCCAGTTGCTGCTCCTTTCTGCTGCTTCAGATAAGTTCTTCACTGTGTGACGCAAGTCTTGGCCACTGAATCCAACGTCTCTGAGAAACCACGTTGTGGAGTGTTCCACAAATCCTTGACAACCCACCTCCACTGGGTAAACCTGGACTCTCCATCCTTGCTGTTCTGCTTCAGCGGCTAGTTGAGCGTACCGCAGTTTCTTCCTCTCATACGCCTCATCTACAGCATCCTTCCATGGCACTGTTAACTCTACCAGGTGAACAAGGCGTGCTGATCCAGACCACAAGGCAATATCTGGTCGAAGGTTAGTGGTGGCAATCTCAGGTGGAAAAATAAGCTAGTTCTAGCTTTCACCAATCTAATGTAGAGCCTGAATTAAACCTGAAAAAGGGGTCTACTTTGCAGTGTTCTGAAGTGCAGCTGTCAATGTGCTGCCAGTTTCTTTTGTTACCCAGAGTATTGAAGGACAATAGTGATATACATTTAGGGTCATCAGCCCAGAATAAGGCTGCTGGTCAGACTCAGAGGGACTGGTGTCTACCCATTCTGAACCCCCAAAGATTAAGGCCAGTGCCCGGAGAAAGTATTCTCTACACAATCCCTGGTATCAAATACAATGATGCAGGTCACAATCCTTTGATACACATGTAACCAGAAATCAGCAATAGTTACAGTCACACGAACTTTGTGTTTTGAAGCTAGCCCACGTAAAACAGCCCCTCCCAAGCCCCCCATTGGGATACATTCTGAAAGCTTTTGAGGCTGTGGTGCATTAAACCCTAAACACTCCCTTGGATCCTAGTAACGTAAGACTTGCGTTAGCTAAAGAATTCTCACAATAGCACACCGACAGATAGACTGACATACAGACAGACGAGAACAAACAGCAAATATTTACAGCTAAATGGAATACTTTAGTACTCACAAGACGTGCATCTGTACAAATACAAAAAAATAGTTATAATAATAATAAGTAATGACAAGTGCATGCACAAGAGAGAGTTAAGGATATCGGATTGTAAATGAGGGAATCGGGAATATTTGCCACCAAACTAAAGCTGGCACGCAGGCCGGGGAGTGAGAACAGAACATGGAGATGGGAGGCGTTTAGAAACAAGATGAGGCTTCTTGGATTGGCTGTTAAGGATAAAGCTATAGTAACACTTACATTAAGAAATAAATAAATAAATAAATACAAACAATACACGTATCAATGAAGTTGTATCCGGCACAGGAAAGACATTGAAGCTCTTTTTTTTTTTTTTTAAAGCATTGTGAAGTACTGTTTATTTAGCGGTTTGGCAATGTGACAGGAGCTTTGGCACTGTGTTTTAAGAAAAGGTAGCAATGGCAACAGCTTCAGGCTTATCTGGGTTTATTTGAGCACAGGGGAATATAAAAAACCGATTTGTATGTAACCCCGCCAGGCATTTCACAGGATAAATACCAACAGGTAGGCTTCGTTTTACAGCTGGTTGCTAGTTTATTTATTTAGTTAGTTTAGGATTCTAAAATGAGTAAGTGTTACTATACATTTGAATAAACTGAAATTAAAAGCTATATAAAAAAAAATACAAACAAAAAAGTACACTTGAATGCAACAGCCAATTCCCAAACCACTGGCACTTTGAATTGAACTGAAATAATCGCTGAGGTCTGGGTACCTTAGAAACTTAAAACCAAGCCGTCAGCAAGACAGATCTAACAGTCATGCACACATTGATAACTTTTTATAACTTGTGATAACTAATGGAAATGACTTTTAATTATTGTGCAGAGTGGAAAAACAAATATTGTTTATGTATAACTATACATCGAGCTCTTCAAACATGAATTGATAAAAGGAGATGTTGTCAAAATGGAAATATGAGCGTATGAGATGTTAGCCATTTATAAAAAAAATATGTTTTAGATTGATTAAACTTTAGCACATAGCGGTAGACCAGGAGTCTAATGATCTTAACATCCCATCGTAAAAGAATGACAGAAAGAATATTTTATTAAACTTGAATTGTTTGTATTTGTTAAGCTCCTGAATGAATTGTAATAACGTGACTTATAGCTGTTTCAATGCTTTATTTTATCGTGTGATTTATAACATCAATGATTGTTCACTTGTTCAGCACAGCAGTGTAAACTGCATGCTGGGGAGCACAGGGGCTTCAGTTGCTGAGTTTTCGTTGGAGGGTATTAATGAGGGCTTCGTGCCCTTGCTCTGTATGAATTCACGAGTGGTGAAATAAAATAAATACATTCAATTAATAAACAGAGTATCATCTTACCGAAGGAGCCCCATCTGCCAGTAACAGTAAAGCAGAGCAATGATCCTGGAGCTCTGACCCAAGTTGTGTGGTTCCCTGCTGTCTGCTCCTGGACTAGTTCATATGTAGTCTTGGTGTCCAATGGTCCTTGTACAGACCCCTCCCCCAAAATTCAAAGCTGCTCTTTCTAGGATGAAACCAAGATTAAACCAAGAGTAGAAAGCCTGTATCTATTTAAATGGGTGCAGTGGTGTTCTGCTGTGCTGGCAGTGTACATTTTACCTTACATGGGGTAAGATGATACATTTTTGTCCTACTCAGACATCCCACTGAGTGAATGATCTAGGCTCTAGGAGTGACATGCCTGTGCAGCTCTAAACCCCCTCCCCTAGTTTTCTGGAAGTATGAATTAACTCGGTGGATCACCTTTTTGGGGATTTTCATTTTCCTTCGGTACTTTATAATCTCGTGGTGTAGGTTTGTGTTGGTTTTTGTGGAGTAATCCCTTTAAGAATCCTGGACAGGGAGAGAATTGGTGTCAGCAGTGGGATTAGTTTACAATGTGGGAGCTTTGTGATTTTGAGAGTGCGTACAAAAGCCCACTGTGAAAAAGACTTGAGTTTTAGACTGGATATTTCTTCCAGCCATTTCCTTGAATTCCTTCTTTCGTAACAATATGTCTGTAAAATTCGACAAATAATGATGCCTTTAAAAAAGATCCCAGCAGTGCCAGGACTCTGGTATGGGGTTAAATATTTGCTAAATCCAGCGCTTGAATTTGATCGCAAATTAAATATTTGATTCCTGCACAGTTTGAATAATAAACCTATAAACCTAATCGCTGTAAATAACATGCTTTCGATGTTCCTTAAATATTTATTTTATTTCAAGGTCACTTTTGAATAGGCAGGACAAACACAGAACGCTGTAGATTAGGTGATAAAACTAACCTTGTACTGGCATTTGCTAAGTGCTTGCATGCGCAAACACATGTAACTCTCAGTGAGAGTGCATTTTGCATTTAAAACAGTTGCAATGAAAAAACAATGCTAATTCCAACAACGACCTATGAATTGAGCTACAGCTTTCCCTTCATAGTTCGGTAAGTGCACCCCAGTCCAGACCTCAGCACCCCTTGCCCAGTAATGTCAATTGTGCCAAATTATCTAGTGGTTATCCTTTGTAAAGCATCAGGTCTTTGAACAGGACCAAAAGCCCTCCTGTAACTCATTCAAGTGACTCCTGTGCAGCCAGGCATTCACAGACTGGTCCTGACTTTTGAGTGGGGAATGGGGAGCTGTGTCTGAACGAAGCTTTGAGTCCAGGGCTCTGAAAGGGGTTACACCACAAAGGGCTGTCCTATTCTCCCTCAGCAAACACTAGAGAGAACTAGTTCCTTACTGTATTGTAACTTTAATACCGGTACTTGTTTCATATATATATATATATATATATATATATATATATATATATATATATATATATATATACTGTATATATATATATATATATATATATATATATATATATATATATATATATATATATATATATATATATATATATATATATATATATATACTGTATATATATATGTATGTATGAAATATTGAGTATTTAAGATGGACATTCCCTTTGAGGGATTACAAGATTTTTAAAAATTATAATTATTTTGTATTTTTTTCTCTTGATGTTTCTGTTTTATGGAAATCTAATATTTGTATTATAATATACATATATACATATATGTACACTGTAACTGTTCTAGGTTGAAGCTATAGCCTCATTTCATACCATTTCTACTTTCTGTATGGAACTGTACTAAAACAGTGTGAGACCAGTCAAACATGGGCAGGAAATGCTGTATCATAATTTAATGTGCACTGAAAAATGTATATTGAATAAAGACAAAAAAGCCAGAAGGATGTTTTGTGCATTTTATTTGCTTCTCACAACACCAAATAATTTCTGCATGAAACTGAATCTGAATCAGCTACAGTATTTCTGTCAGGCACGCGTATGTGTTAAATTAGCTTTTCTCCCCCCACATATGTCTTTAAAGGTACACACGCATGCACACGTGCAGACATATATGATGTCCAGTAATGTTTTAGAGTTTCAGGACCACATTTCACCGCAGTGTGACTCCGTATGCCAGTCTGGTACTGTGGATGTGATATGATGGTGGAAAGCCCTCCATGTCTGGAATAACCAGAAGAAGAAACTGATCCTTCAAACATGGCAGGACTTCCTTATGTTGGGTCTTATTGCTTAATCCATGTCTACTATAAGCAACTTTTAATGCAAACTCTGTCATTAGCTAAACCAACAAAAGGTCTTCCCATGTGATCTATCCAGGCCTGCTTGTGGAGTCACCATGAAGGCTCTCGCTCTCGCTCTGCTGTGCTGCACTTGACATGGGGTTCCTTTGGTGAGATGATACTCTGTTTATTAATTGAATGTATTTATTTGATTTCACTACTCGTGAATTCATACAGAGCAAGGGCACGAAGCCCTTATTAATACCCTCCAATGAAAACTCAGCAACTGAAGCCCCTGTGCTCCCCAGCATGCAGTTTACACTGCTGTTCTGAACAAGTGAAGAATCATTGATGTTATAAATCACACGATAAAATAAAGCATTGAAACAGATGTAAGTCACGTTATTACAATTCATTCAGGAGCTTAACAAATACAAACAATTCAAGTTTAAAAATATTCATTCTGTCATTCTTTTAGGATGGATGTTAAGATCATTAGACTCCTGGTCTACTGCTATGTGCTAAAGTTTAATCAATCTAAAACATTTTTTTTTATATAAATGGCTAACATCTCATACGCTCGTATTTCCATTTTGACAACATCTCCTTTTATCAATTCATGTTTTAAGTGCTCGATGTGTAGTTATACATAAACAATATTTGTTTTTCCACTCTGCACAATAATTAAAAGTCATTTCCATTAGTTATCACAAGTTATAAAAAGTTATCAATGTGTGCATGACTGTGAGCACTTTAATTGCTAGCTATCAGACGCAGCACTACCTATAGACGACCTGCTCTACAGTGTTTATATTCACTATATTAACCGATGACCCCGCACTTTTTATCTATAAGATTAAAAACATTATGTGGGCAAGTCATTTTGAACAGTCAAAAATAGGATGCAGGTGTTTTATTAAATACAGTCGTCTGATTAGATTGGAGGGATGTGAGGGCGTCCTGGATGGTATAAAAGTGGCTGCTCAGCCCCAGTTTCAGTGCATCCAGGAACGCAGAGGAAGTGGTTGGGAAAGATGATGAAGTGGCTGATCGTTGCTTTGGCGTGTTTGACTCTGTCAGAGGGACTTATCAGGTGAGAACACTTTCATGCTTTTCAACACTTTTATGCATTGTGTGCATTTTCCTCATATGCATCACACCGTGCTGTATGTTGCTTTGATGCTTTTATGTGAGAAATTAAAACGATGTGCACTTCTTGCCTCCAGGGTCCCTCTGAAGAAGTTCAAGTCTGTCCGCCAGCAGATGAAGGATAGCGGGAAGCTGAAGGCAATCCATTACACTGATCCTGGCCTCAAGTACCAGGGCCTGCACCCCAATGTCTACGCCACCTCCACCAACGAGCCTCTCATGAACTACGCTGATGTACGTCCTTACATACTTGTTTCACCCGCAACACCAAAACACTCAATGAACTGCATGAAGAAACATAGTAAATTAGACAAATAGACAAACCTTTCTCAATGCCTTCCGTTAAAGACATTCCTTTTGAAGTTGGGGGCTGGAAGCCAGCACAGAATCACTGCAGAACCCATTTGTTTTATTCCACTTGCAAACCATTGTCAGGTCATCGGCAGCACAGATAAGCAGTCCTAATCTAACGTCGCCTCTTCCTTGTTTGTTGTTGCAGATGTCCTATTATGGGCCCATCACCATCGGGACCCCAGCACAGTCTTTTTATGTCCTGTTTGACACCGGATCCTCCAACCTCTGGGTTGCCTCTACGTACTGCAGCAGCCAGGCCTGCAGTAAGTACAGGGTCTCCTCCATATTACA
Organism: Acipenser ruthenus; assembly: GCF_902713425.1. Lineage (NCBI taxonomy): Eukaryota > Metazoa > Chordata > Actinopteri > Acipenseriformes > Acipenseridae > Acipenser > Acipenser ruthenus. Next base: position 10,248,983 of record NC_081218.1, read on the forward strand.
CTTTCCATGCTTTTGTTTTTTCACTTTAACTTAGTAATTAGGCCCCCATTGGACTTTAGATTCCTACAGGCAGTGTAGGGCTTGGGTGGGGTCATATTTCCCTCTAACACAAGAAGTGATCTTAGAGCATGTTCTGCAGCAGAAACGTAGTAGAATTATTTTGCTTCGCCTGAGTCAAAGTAAAAATGAGGTCTGCAGAACAAATAGATCAACAGCAACAGTAAACACCTTTGACACAATTCTCTTTTGTTTCTCAGCAAACCACCCTGTGTTCAACCCCTCTCAGTCCTCCACCTGGTCCAGTAATGGGCAGTCCTTCTCTCTGCAGTACGGCACTGGGAGCCTCACTGGGGTCTTCGGCTACGACACTGTCACTGTGAGTACTCCAGGCTTCAGATACACAGAGATGGGGATGTGTGAGTTGAGAAATACCCAGGGAGAATAAGAACATCTGTTTGGGTATCTAGACACACTTATTAGTTGCTATTCAGTTCTACTATATGCTGGTGTTTTTTTTTTTTTTAAATTAATGATGCTGTTCATTAGGTATCCTGCAGGTGGTATTGGTGTAAATATTTTGTAAGATGTAATCTAGCTGCTCCTACACTGTACGAGACTACACTGACTCTCTCAGCAGTCTGGTGGAACAGTTCCCTAACTGATGGTTCTTCCTATTAACCCATTAAGTGCAATTGTCCTCATCTGAGGACAGGCTACTTTGCAGCTTTTTGGAGCATTTTTAAGTGGCATCTACCTGTTATTTACATGTTCTCTTTAACTATATCGTTATGATAACTTCCTCTAATTTTGTTGACAGCAAAAGTTAAGTCTAAATGTAACTGTTAATTCTACAATTACAGCCCTTCAGATACGTTTATGACGCCTCAATATAAAATATGAAACTGAAGCCTAACTGATTCTTCCTGTAATAACACGTAGAGTAAAGAGATCCCAGATTTGACAGGTCTGCCGCTGCACAGTGCTACTCAGTCTAACCACTAACTCTCCTGCTGCTCAGGTCGGAGGCATTGCCATCAGCAACCAGGAGGTGGGTCTGAGCACCAATGAGCCCGGCACCAACTTTGTGTACGCCCAGTTTGATGGCATCCTGGGCATGGCCTACCCCAGCTTGGCTGCAGGAGGAGAGACCCCTGTCATGGACACCATGATGCAGCAGAACTTGCTGCAGGCCAACGTTTTTGCCTTCTACCTGAGCCGGTATGTTAGCCCCAATACTGTATTATTGAAGGGATAGGTAATAATTCTACAGCAGTTTATGATATCATTTACAACTTGTTATAGATGCAGTTGGACTTTCTTTTATTAATGCATTATTTTGTTGCTGTTTTCTTTCAGAAATGAGGCACAAGGCAGCGAGGTGACATTTGGGGGCGTTGATCAGAGCCGATACACTGGCAGCATCTACTGGACTGACGTCACTAGTGAGTTGTACTGGCAGATTGGAATTAATGGGTAGGTCCTCCTTATCTCTCTCTACCTTAACCTGAACCATGCCATTGCATTCAGATGGAAGCTCTACATTTCAAACAGCACTCCACAGGCATTGCTGGCTTCAATACGTCTCCAGACCGCTCCAAATGAAACCATTTCAGACTTGCTTTGAAAGCAACAACCACTTAAAGATCAAGCCTAACCGTGTTTATTTTTTAGCTTCTCAATCAACAACCAGGAGACTGGCTGGTGCAAAGGGGGCTGCCAGGCTATTGTGGACACAGGCACTTCCCTCCTCACCTGCCCTCAGCAGTACCTGGGATACCTGCAGCAGTACATTGGAGCTCAGGCTAACGAGAATGGGGAGGTGAGTACACTGGAACTCAGCATAACCAGTCTCCACTGTAACTAGGAATTAAATCACAGCTCAATCTACATACAGATTGTAAGCAGTACTGTACTTGATATGTCCTTAATTGCACTGTGTTTGCATTTTTCTTTCAACCCCTTGTGCAAATACTGGGTACAAAAGACTTTAGCAACGTCCTTATTTCTGTCCATTTGTTTTATAGTCATCATTTTGTAATTAAACGTGAGGTTGCATTCCATCTGTGCAATGATTGCATTTTTACAGAGCAATTATAAGTGTAACAAAAACATCTCAAATAAAAAGTCAGAAACTTCTATGCAGTTACAAAAACAATCTATTCATGGAGACTCCATTTAAAATATATATTTTGGTGTGTTTTGCATCTGTCAAGGGTTTCGGTTTGATTTGCAATACGTGCTGTATAATCCTAATGTTTGTTTCTTGTTATTTTCAGTACATTATTGATTGCAACAACCTGGCTAACATGCCTACTATTACCTTTAACATCAATGGAGTGAACTTCCCCCTGCCCCCATCTGCCTACACCATCGTTGTAAGTAATGTCCCTTTCCTCTGTGCCTTACAGAGAATCCAGTGTTCTGTCTTGATTGCAGGTTATTACATTGTGTGTGGGGTGTCTCTTATTTTATAGGATGTGATTGTGCAGTTTTGTGTGAGAGAACACCCTCCACACGACAGATCTTGCCCACAGAAACTACTATTAAACACAAAGTATTGTTTTTAGTAACTTTAGAATATTGGCCTGTGTTCATGCACAGGATGACATCTCAACATAGGATGAGATGCAATTAGAATTTAGAGAAATACTTATTGGCTGGTTTTTACATGATTTATAATTATCGGCATTCAATACAGGGCATCCATACCTTCAAACATTATTGGTACATGTGTGCAAACACGTTCAAGTTTAGTTTCTTTTATAAACCCTAATTCAACTCACTATGCATTGCTCTGATGTTTTCCCCCCTGACATTCTTCTTTCTCTCTTCCTCCAGAAAAACCAGAACGGACAACAGTACTGCACCAGCGGCATCATGGGTACCTACCTGCCTTCCCAGAACGGCCAGCCCCTGTGGATTCTGGGAGATGTGTTCCTGAGGCAGTATTACTCCGTCTACAACAGGCAAAACAACAGCGTTGGATTCGCCGCTGCTGCTTAAGCCCCTCCCATTCACTCCAGCCTCCGTCCAATCCCTTTATAACACACCTTGTACCGACCAACCAGAACAGCTGCAATGCTAGCCTGGGTTTCACCCTCCACACGCTGTGAGAGAGGGTGCGTTATACAAATAAAAACATACATGGAGCTGATTTAAAATCATGTAAATCATAATTCTAAAAGCAAATTGTTAAATTGATTAAAGGTTATACAAAAATCTAACTCTCTGTGAAGTCTTTTTTTTTTTTTAATCCACAATAATGTGTCTTGATCGTGTTAAGCGAGTAAGCAAACGCATATTGTAATGGATCGCCTCCTAGTGGGGGATGAGTAAATAACACTGACATCAGCCTAAGACCCACACTAAACCTCTCATCTACAGAGCGTGCTGCATGAAAAGTCGTTCGTCTCTGAATCGTATGGTTTGTGGTTTGCGTCCAGCCCTTGCATTTCCATTTAATTCAATGGGCTGAGATGCAAATTGATTACAATATCAAGCTGCAATCATTGCATTTGCATTATTATTATTTATTTATTAGCAGACGCCCTTATCCAGGGCGATTTATAATCGTAAGCAAATGCATTTCAAGTATCACAGTACAAATAATAATACCATTAAGAGCAAGATAAATACAATGACTTTGGTTCAAGCAAGTACATGTGTGACAAAATACAATTCAATAATATAGCAGATAACAGTCTCAGTGATAGTTACATCAGGATATGATTAAATACAAAATACTACAGATTAAACACTTGGCAGATTACAGTACTCTGAAGTACAGGATTAAATGCAGTAAAATAGGGGGCAGATAAGAGCAAGTAAAAAACATTTAAAGAAGGGTGTTAAGTGTCCCAGGGGAAAAACAGAGGAGTTCTACAGGTGCTGTCTGAAGAGGTGAGTCTTAAGGAGGTGCCGGAATGTGGTCAGGGACTGGGCAGTCCTGACATCTGTAGGAAGGTCATTCCACCACTGCTGAGTGAGGGTGGAGAAGGAGCGGGCTCTGGAGGCAGGGGAGCGTAGAGGAGGTAGAGCCAGTCTTCTAGTGCAGGTGGAGCGGAGAGGTCGAGTGGGGGTGTAGGGAGAGATAAGGGTCTGGAGGTAGCTGAATTTGACCTCCAAGACAATGTTAAGCCTCCCTTAGAACTTACACAGCAGGACCAGATTAGCATGAAGTCTATATTAGGCATCATTATTAAAGTTTACTGCAGTATACCACGGTAAAAGCACAGTGTAGTAATCGATTACAGCAGACCGCTGCCCCTTCATTGTGCTGTAGTCTATAGTCACAGTTATGAGGCTGTGCTATGTGTGTTCCACCTCACAACAAGAATGAAAGAGCTGGATACTGCCGACAAGGTTAGCTAACCCTTGTCAGCCCCAATGGGGTGTCTTTCCTCCTGTCAGCTGGCTCTCCAGGCTGTTACAAGGTCTTTCCCTTGTTGCCACCTGCACTATTCACAGCAGTCACTGGACGTATCCAGATCTCCATGATTTCCATTACACGAGAGTAGATGTTAAAACTTCATGCTGATTTGAACTCGGCTCAGGCCAAGATAAGCACCAACTAAAACGTAGCTTTACAGTAAACTAATGTGATCCATCTGCGTCTCCATCCATTTGTGTTTCCTTCCATCTGATGATGTAGATATCCTTCTGCCTGGTGTTGATGGCTGAAGTGTAATGCCTGCTCCAGCGCATCAGCACACACAACGGCTGCGATGCTGGCTCCGGGGATCAACCACAGTGCGGTCTCCCCAGCGCATCAGCATGACAATTGTCTGGATTGAGCTAAGTAGGGTACATCTCTAGGGTCTTCAAGTGGGCACCTTCCATCCTCTGTATTTTGTCGACTAGCCCACGACACCTCAAGAGGGCTCAACAGTTATTCTGACGTCCCGGCATCACCTCCCTCCGTCCCACACTCAACTCAACCCAGCTTACTTACCCTTACATCAACATTTCTTTCTTTCTATTGTGCTTGAGATCCCCAACCAGAATCTTTCCGTCTCAACCACAGCCAGTTGCTGCTCCTCTCTGCTGCTTCAGATAAGTTCTTCACTGTGTGACGCAAGTCTTGGCCACTGAATCCAACGTCTCTGAGAAACCACGTTGTGGAGTGTTCCACAAATCCTTGACAACCCACCTCCACTGGGTAAACCTGGACTCTCCATCCTTGCTGTTCTGCTTCAGCGGCTAGTTGAGAGTACCGCAGTTTCTTCCTCTCATACGCCTCATCTACAGCATCCTTCCATGGCACTGTTAACTCTACCTGGTGAACAAGGCGTGCTGATCCAGACCACAAGGCAATATCTGGTCGAAGGTTAATGGTGGCAATCTCAGGTGGAAAAATAAGCTAGTTCTAGCTTTCACCAATCTAATGTAGAGCCTGAATTAAACCTGAAAAAGGGGTCTACTTTGCAGTGTTCTGAAGTGCAGCTGTCAATGTGCTGCCAGTTTCTTTTGTTACCCAGAGTATTGAAGGACAATAGTGATATACATTTAGGGTCATCAGCCCAGAATAAGGCTGCTGGTCAGGCTCAGAGGGACTGGTGTCTACCCATTCTGAACCCCCAAAGATTAAGGCCAGTGCCCGGAGAAAATATTCTCTACACAATCCCTGGTATCAAATACAATGATGCAGGTCACAATCCTTTGATACACATGTAACCAGAAATCAGCAATAGTTACAGTCACACGAACCTTGTGTTTTGAAGCTAGCCCACGTAAAACAGCCCCTCCCAAGCCCCCCATTGGGATACATTCTGAAAGCTTTTGAGGCTGTGGTGCATTAAACCCTAAACACTCCCATGGATCCTAGTAACGTAAGACTTGCGTTAGCTAAAGAATTCTCACAATAGCACACCGACAGATAGACTGACATACAGACAGACGAGAACACACAGCAAATATTTACAGCTAAATGGAACACTTTAGTACTCACAAGACGTGCATCTGTACAAATACAAAAAAATAGTTATAATAATAATAAGTAATGACAAGTGCATGCACAAGAGAGAGTTAAGGATATGGGATTGTAAACATCAACCACCGTACAAATCAGTCTTTAAAAGAGAATAAAAGATAAGTTAGCATGAAACACAAAATACTAAAAATCCTTAACAAAGATTCCCGATCTGCAAAATCTAAGGTTGGTTTCACTGCTTATGCTGTACTACTGAAAATCTTGGGTCCCTGATTCAAAGGATCTAATGTAAAATTAAAGGGGGAAAAAACACTGGAGTCACGTTGAATATATTATCCAGTGAGGATTATAACAGGGTCACTCTCAACATTCAGCAGACTAAACAGAACGGAAGATTCTTCAATGTTTTCACTTCCTCACTTCTGTATTATTATTATTATTATTATTATTATTATTATTATTATTATTATTATTATTATTATTTACAGAGAATAAAGCATGGCCATTTAGCAATGAAGCCTGCCACATGGAATGTTTCCAAAATGAAACAAAACCGGTACAATGAGGGAATCGGGAATATTTGCCACCAAACTAAAGCTGGCACGCAGGCCGGGGAGTGTGAACAGAACATGGAGACGGGAGGCATTTAGAAACAAGATGAGGCTTCATGGATTGGCTGTTAAGGATAAAGCTATAGTAACACTTACATTAAGAAATAAAGAAATAAATAAATACAAACAATACACGTATCAATGAAGTTGTATCCGGCACAGGAAAGACATTGAAGCTCTTTTTTTTTTTTTTTTTTAAAGCACTGTGAAGTACTGTTTATTTAGCGGTTTGGCAATGTGACAGGAGCTTTGGCACTGTGTTTTAAGAAAAGGTAGCAATGGCAACAGCTTCAGGCTTATCTGGGTTTATTTGAGCACAGGGGAATATAAAAAACCGATTTGTATGTATCCCCGCCAGGCATTTCACAGGATAAATACCAACAGGTAGGCTTCGTTTTACAGCTGGTTGCTAGTTTATTTATTTAGTTAGTTTAGGATTCTAAAATGAGTAAGTGTTACTATACATTTCAATAAACTGAAATTAAAAGCTATATAAAAAAACACAAACAAAAAAGTACACTTGAATGCAACAGCCAATTCCCAAACCACTGGCACTTTGAATTGAACTGAAATAATCGCTGAGGTCTGGGTACCTTAGAAACTTAAAACCAAGCCGTCAGCAAGACAGATCTAACAGTCATGCACACATTGATAACTTTTTATAACTTGTGATAACTAATGGAAATGACTTTTAATTATTGTGCAGAGTGGAAAAACAAATATTGTTTATGTATAACTACACATCGAGCTCTTCAAACATGAATTGATAAAAGGAGATGTTGTCAAAATGGAAATACGAGCGTATGAGATGTTAGCCATTTATAAAAAAAATAGGTTTTAGATTGATTAAACTTTAGCACATAGCGGTAGACCAGGAGTCTAATGATCTTAACATCCATCGTAAAAGAATGACAGAAAGAATATTTTATTAAACTTGAATTGTTTGTATTTGTTAAGCTCCTGAATGAATTGTAATAACGTGACTTATAGCTGTTTCAATGCTTTATTTTATCGTGTGATTTATAACATCAATGATTGTTCACTTGTTCAGCACAGCAGTGTAAACTGCATGCTGGGGAGCACAGGGGCTTCAGTTGCTGAGTTTTCGTTGGAGGGTATTAATGAGGGCTTCGTGCCCTTGCTGTGTATGAATTCACGAGTGGTGAAATAAAATAAATACATTCAATTAATAAACAGAGTATCATCTTACCGAAGGAGCCCCATCTGCCAGTAACAGTAAAGCAGAGCAATGATCCTGGAGCTCTGACCCATGTAGTGTGGTTCCCTGCTGTCTGCTTCTGGACTAGTTCATATGTAGTCTTGGTGTCCAATGGTCCTTGTACAGACCCCTACCCCAAAATTCAAAGCTGCTCTTTCTAGGATGAAACCAAGATTAAACCAAGAGTAGAAAGCCTGTATCTATTTAAATGGGTGCAGTGGTGTTCTGCTGTGCTGGCAGTGTACATTTTACCTTACATGGGGTAAGATGATACATTTTTGTCCTACTCAGACATCCCACTGAGTGAATGATCTAGGCTCTAGGAGTGACATGCCTGTGCAGCTCTAAACCCCCTCCCCTAGTTTTCTGGAAGTATGAATTAACTCGGTGGATCACCTTTTTGGGGATTTTCATTTTCCTTCGGTACTTTATAATCTCGTGGTGTAGGTTTGTGTTGGTTTTTGTGGAGTAATCCCTTTAAAAATCCTGGACAGGGAGAGAATTGGTGTCAGCAGTGGGATTAGTTTACAATGTGGGAGCTTTGTAATTTTGAGAGTGCGTACAAAAGCCCACTGTGAAAAAGACTTGAGTTTTAGACTGGATATTTCATCCAGCCATTTCCTTGAATTCCTTCTTTCGTAACAATATGTCTGTAAAATTCGACAAATAATGATGCCTTTAAAAAAGATCCCAGCAGTGCCAGGACTCTGGTATGGGGTTAAATATTTGCTAAATCCAGCGCTTGAATTTGATCGCAAATTAAATATTTGATTCCTGCACAGTTTGAATAATAAACCTATAAACCTAATCGCTGTAAATAACATGCTTGCGATGTTCCTTAAATATTTATTTTATTTCAAGGTCACTTTTGAATAGGCAGGACAAACACAGAACGATGTAGATTAGGTGATAAAACTGACCTTGTATTGGCATTTGCTAAGTGCTTGCATGCGCAAACACATGTAACTCTCAGTGAGAGTGCATTTTGCATTTAAAACAGTTGCAATGAAAAAACAATGCTAATTCCAACAACGAACTATGAATTGAGCTACAGCTTTCCCTTCATAGTTCGGTAAGTGCACCCCAGTCCAGACCTCAGCACCCCTTGCCCAGTAATGTCAATTGTGCCAAATTATCTAGTGGTTATCCTTTGTAAAGCATCAGGTCTTTGAACAGGACCAAAAAGCAATCCTGTAACTCATTCAAGTGACTCCTGTGCAGCCAGGCATTCACAGACTGGTCCTGACTTTGAGTGGGGAATGGGGAGCTGTGTTTGAATGAAGCTTTGAGTCCAGGGCTCTGAAAGGGGTTACACCACAAAGGGCTGTCCTATTCTCCCTCAGCAAACACTAGAGAGAACTAGTTCCTTACTGTATTATAACTTTAGTACCGGTACTTGTTTCATATATATATATATATATATATATATATATATATATATATATATATATATATATATATATATATATGTATGTATGAAGTATTGAGTATTTAAGATGGACATTCCCTTTGAGGAATTACAAGATTTTTAAAAATTATAATTATTTTGTATTTTTTTCTCTTGATGTTTCTGTTTTATGGAAATCTAATAATTGTATTATAATATACATATATACATATATGTACACTGTAACTGTTCTATGTTGAAGCTATAGCCTCATTTCATACCATTTCTACTTTCTGTATGGAACTGTACTAAAACAGTGTGAGACCAGTCAAACATGGGCAGGAAATGCTGTATCATAATTTAATGTGCACTGAAAAATGTATATTGAATAAAGACAAAAAAGCCAGAAGGATGTTTTGTGCATTTTATTTGCTTCTCACAACACCAAATAATTTCTGCATGAAACTGAATCTGAATCAGCTACAGTATTTCTGGCAGGCACGCGTATGTGTTAAATGAGCTTTTCTCCCCCCACATATGGCTTTAAAGGTACACACGCATGCACACTTGCAGACATATATGATGTCCAGTAATGTTTTAGAGTTTCAGGACCACATTTCACCGCAGTGTGACTCCGTATGGCAGTCTGGTACTGTGGATGTGATATGATGGTGGAAAGCCCTCCATGTCTGGAATAACCAGAAGAAGAAACTGATCCTTCAAACCTGGCAGGACTTCCTTATGTTGGGTGTTATTGCTTAATCCATGTCTACTATAAGCAACTTTTATGTAAACTCTGTCATTAGCTAAACCAACAAAAGGTCTTCCCATGTGATCTATCCAGGCCTGCTTGTGGAGTCACCATGAAGGCTCTCGCTCTGCTGTGCTGCACTTGACATGGGGTTCCTTCGGTGAGATGATACTCTGTTTATTAATTGAATGTATTTATTTGATTTCACTACTCGTGAATTCATACAGAGCAAGGGCACGAAGCCCTCATTAATACCCTCCAATGAAAACTCAGCAACTGAAGCCCCTGTGCTCCCCAGCATGCAGTTTACACTGCTGTGCTGAACAAGTGAAGAATCATTGATGTTATAAATCACACGATAAAATAAAGCATTGAAACAGCTGTAAGTCACGTTATTACAATTCATTCAGGAGCTTAACAAATACAACCAATTCAAGTTTAAAAATATTCATTCTGTCATTCTTTTAGGATGGATGTTAAGATCATTAGACTCCTGGTCTACCGCTATGTGCTAAAGTTTAATCAATCTAAAACATTTTTTTTTATATAAATGGCTAACATCTCATACGCTCGTATTTCCATTTTGACAACATCTCCTTTTATCAATTCATGTTTGAAGAGCTCGATGTGTAGTTATACATAAACAATAATTGTTTTTCCACTCTGCACAATAATTAAAAGTCATTTCCATTAGTTATCACAAGTTATAAAAAGTTATCAATGTGTGCATGACTGTGAGCACTTTAATTGCTAGCTATCAGACGCAGCACTACCTATAGACAACCTACTCTACAGTGTTTATATTCACTATATTAACCGATGACCCCGCACTTTTTATCTATAAGATTAAAAACATTATGTGGGCAAGTCATTTTGAACAGTCAAAAATAGGGTGCAGGTGTTTTATTAAATACAGTCGTCTGATTAGATTGGAGGGATGTGAGGGCGTCCTGGATGGTATAAAAGTGGCTGCTCAGCCCCAGTTTCAGTGCATCCAGGAACGCAGAGGAAGTGGTTGGGAAAGATGATGAAGTGGCTGATCGTTGCTTTGGCGTGTTTGACTCTGTCAGAGGGACTTATCAGGTGAGAACACTTTCATGCTTTTCAACACTTTTATGCATTGTGTGCATTTTCCTCATATGCATCACACCGTGCTGTATGTTGCTTTGATGCTTTTATGTGAGAAATTAAAACGATGTGCACTTCTTGCCTCCAGGGTCCCTCTGAAGAAGTTCAAGTCTGTCCGCCAGCAGATGAAGGATAGCGGGAAGCTGAAGGCAATCCATTACACTGATCCTGGCCTCAAGTACCAGGGCCTGCACCCCAATGTCTACGCCACCTCCACCAACGAGCCTCTCATGAACTACGCTGATGTACGTCCTTACATACTTGTTTCACCCGCAACACTAAAACACTCAATGAACTGCATGAAGAAACATAGTAAATTCAATGACAAACCTTTCTCAATGCCTTCCGTTAAAGACGTTCCTTTTGAAGTTGGGGGCTGGAAGCCAGCACAGAATCACTGCAGAACCCATTTGTTTTATTCCACTTGCAAACCATTGTCAGGTCATCGGCAGCACAGATAAGCAGTCCTAATCTAACGTCGCCTCTTCCTTGTTTGTTGTTGCAGATGTCCTATTATGGGCCCATCACCATCGGGACCCCAGCACAGTCTTTTTATGTCCTGTTTGACACCGGATCCTCCAACCTCTGGGTTGCCTCTACGTACTGCAGCAGCCAGGCCTGCAGTAAGTACAGGGTCTCCTCCATATTACACTTTCCATGCTTTTGTTTTTTCACTTTAACTTAGTAATTAGGCCCCCATTGGACTTTAGATTCCTACAGGCAGTGTAGGGCTTGGGTGGGGTCATATTTCCCTCTAACACAAGAAGTGATCTTACAGCATGTACAGCAGCAGAAACGTAGTAGAATTATTTTGCTTCGCCTGAGTCAAAGTAAAAATGAGGTCTGCTGAACAAATAGATCAACAGCAACAGTAAACACCTTTGACACAATTCTCTTTTGTTTCTCAGCAAACCACCCTGTGTTCAACCCCTCTCAGTCCTCCACCTGGTCCAGTAATGGGCAGTCCTTCTCTCTGCAGTACGGCACTGGGAGCCTCACTGGGGTCTTTGGCTACGACACTGTCACTGTGAGTACTCCAGGCTTCAGATACACAGAGATGGGGATGTGTGAGTAGAGAAATACCCAGGGAGAATAAGAACGTCTGTTTGGGTATCTAGACACACTTATTAGTTCCTATTCAGTTCTAATATATGCTGGTGTTTTTTTTTTTTTTTAAATTAATGATGCTGTTCATTAGGTATCCTGCAGGTGGCATTGGTGTAAATATTTTTGTAAGATGTAATCTAGCTGCTCCTACACTGACTCTCTCAGCAGTCTGGTGGAACAGTTCCCTAACTGATGGTTCTTCCTATTAACCCATTAGTGCAATTGTCCTCATCTGAGGACAGGCTACTTTGCAGCTTTTTGGAGCATTTTTAAGTGGCATCTACCTGTTATTTACATGTTCTCTTTAACTATATCGTTATGATAACTTCCTCTAATTTTGTTGACAGCAAAAGTTAAGTCTAAATGTAACTGTTAATTCTACAATTACAGCCCTTCAGATACGTTTATGACGCCTCAATATAAAATATGAAACTGAAGCCTAACTGATTCTTCCTGTAATAACACGTAGAGTAAAGAGATCCCAGATTTGACAGGTCTGCCGCTGCACAGTGCTACTCAGTCTAACCACTAACTCTTGTGCTGCTCAGGTCGGAGGCATTGCCATCAGCAACCAGGAGGTGGGTCTGAGCACCAATGAGCCCGGCACCAACTTTGTGTACGCCCAGTTTGATGGCATCCTGGGCATGGCCTACCCCAGCTTGGCTGCAGGAGGAGAGACCCCTGTCATGGACACCATGATGCAGCAGAACTTGCTGCAGGCCAACGTTTTTGCCTTCTACCTGAGCCGGTATGTTAGCCCCAATACTGTATTATTGAAGGGATAGGTAATAATTCTACAGCAGTTTATGATATCATTTACAACTTGTTATAGATGCAGTTGGACTTTCTTTTATTAATGCATTATTTTGTTGCTGTTTTCTTTCAGAAATGAGGCACAAGGCAGCGAGGTGACATTTGGGGGCGTTGATCAGAGCCGATACACTGGCAGCATCTACTGGACTGACGTCACTAGTGAGTTGTACTGGCAGATTGGAATTAATGGGTAGGTCCTCCTTATCTCTCTCTACCTTAACCTGAACCATGCCATTGCATTCAGCCGGAAGCTCTACATTTCAAACAGCACTTCACAGGCATTGCTGGCTTCAATACGTCTCCAGACCGCTCCAAATGAAACCATTTCAGACTTGCTTTGAAAGCAACAACCACTTAAAGATCAAGCCTAACCGTGTTTATTTTTTAGCTTCTCAATCAACAACCAGGAGACTGGCTGGTGCAAAGGGGGCTGCCAGGCTATTGTGGACACAGGCACTTCCCTCCTCACCTGCCCTCAGCAGTACCTGGGATACCTGCAGCAGTACATTGGAGCTCAGGCTAACGAGAATGGGGAGGTGAGTACACTGGAACTCAGCATAACCAGTCTCCACTGTAACTAGGAATTAAATCACAGCTCAATCTACATACAGATTGTAAGCAGTACAGTACTTGATATGTCCTTAATTACACTGTGTTTGCATTTTTCTTTCAACCCCTTGTGCAAATACTGGGTACAAAAGACCTTAGCAACGTCCTTATTTCTGTCCATTTGTTTTATAGTCGTCATTTTGTAATTAAACGTGAGGTTGCATTCCATCTGTGCAATGATTGCATTTTTACAGAGCAATTATAAGTGTAACAAAAACATCTCAAATAAAAAGTCAGAAACTTCTATGCAGTTACAAAAACAATCTATTCATGGAGACTCCATTTAAAATATATATTTTGGTGTGTTTTGCATCGGTCAAGGGTTTCGGTTTGATTTGCAATACGTGCTGTATAATCCTAATGTTTGTTTCTTGTTATTTTCAGTACATTATTGATTGCAACAACCTGGCTAACATGCCTACTATTACCTTTAACATCAATGGAGTGAACTTCCCTCTCCCCCCATCTGCCTACACCATCGTTGTAAGTAATGTCCCTTTCCTCTGTGCCTTACAGAGAATCCAGTGTTTTGTCTTGATTGCAGGTTATTACATTGTGTGTGGGGTGTCTCTTATTTTATAGGATGTGATTGTGCAGTTTTGTGTGAGAGAACACCCTCCACACGACAGATCTTGCACACAGAAACTATTATTAAACACAAAGTATTGTTTTTAGTAACTTTAGAATATTGGCCTGTGTTCATGCACAGGATGACATCTCAACATAGGATGAGATGCAATTAGAATTTAGAGAAATACTTATTGGCTGGTTTTTACATGATTTATAATTATCGGGATTCAATACAGGGCATCCATACCTTCAAACATTACTGGTACATGTGTGCAAACACGTTCAAGTTTAGTTTCTTTTATAAACCCTAATTCAACTCACTATGCATTGCTCTGATGTTTTCCCCCCTGACATTCTTCTTTCTCTCCTCCTCCAGAAAAACCAGAACGGACAACAGTACTGCACCAGCGGCATCATGGGTACCTACCTGCCTTCCCAGAACGGCCAGCCCCTGTGGATTCTGGGAGATGTGTTCCTGAGGCAGTATTACTCCGTCTACAACAGGCAAAACAACAGCGTTGGATTCGCCGCTGCTGCTTAAGCCCCTCCCATTCACTCCAGCCTCCGTCCAATCCCTTTATAACACACCTTGAACCGACCAACCAGAACAGCTGCAATGCTAGCCTGGGTTTCACCCTCCACACGCTGTGAGAGAGGGTGCATTATACAAATAAAAACATACATGGAGCTGATTTAAAATCATGTAAATCATAATTCTAAAAGCAAATTGTTAAATTGATTAAAGGTTATACAAAAATCTAACTCTCTGTGAAGTCTTTTTTTTTTTTTTAATCCACAATAATGTGTCTTGATCGTGTTAAGCGAGTAAGCAAACGCATATTGTAATGGATCGCCTCCTAGTGGGGGATGAGTAAATAACACTGACATCAGCCTAAGACCCACACTAAACCTCTCATCTACAGAGCGTGCTGCATGAAAAGGCGTTCGTCTCTGAATCGTATGGTTTGTGGTTTGCGTCCAGCCCTTGCATTTCCATTTAATTCAATGGGCTGAGATGCAAATTGATTACAATATCAAGCTGCAATCATTGCATTTGCATTATTATTATTTATTTATTAGCAGACGCCCTTATCCAGGGCGATTTATAATCGTAAGCAAATGCATTTCAAGTATCACAGTACAAATAATAATACCATTAAGAGCAAGATAAATACAATGACTTTGGTTCAAGCAAGTACATGTGTGACAAAATACAATTCAATAATATAGCAGATAACAGTGTCAGTGATAGTTACATCAGGATATGATTAAATACAAAATACTACAGATTAAACACTTGGCAGATTACAGTACTCTGAAGTACAGGATTAAATGCAGTAAAATAGGGGGCAGATAAGAGCAAGTAAAAAACATT
Source organism: Acipenser ruthenus (assembly GCF_902713425.1). Taxonomy (NCBI): domain Eukaryota; kingdom Metazoa; phylum Chordata; class Actinopteri; order Acipenseriformes; family Acipenseridae; genus Acipenser; species Acipenser ruthenus. The sequence continues at coordinate 10,264,482 of NC_081218.1, forward strand.
TAAAGAAGGGTGTTAAGTGTCCCAGGGGAAAAACAGAGGAGTTCTACAGGTGCTGTCTGAAGAGGTGAGTCTTAAGGAGGTGCCGGAATGTGGTCAGGGACTGGGCAGTCCTGACATCTGTAGGAAGGTCATTCCACCACTGCTGAGTGAGGGTGGAGAAGGAGCGGGCTCTGGAGGCAGGGGAGCGTAGAGGAGGTAGAGCCAGTCTTCTAGTGCAGGCGGAGCGGAGAGGTCGAGTGGGGGTGTAGGGAGAGATAAGGGTCTGGAGGTAGCTGAATTTGACCTCCAAGACAATGTTAAGCCTCCCTTAGAACTTACACAGCAGGACCAGATTAGCATGAAGTCTATATTAGGCATCATTATTAAAGTTTACTGCAGTATACCACGGTAAAAGCACAGTGTAGTAATCGATTACAGCAGACCGCTGCCTCTTCATTGTGCTGTAGTCTATAGTCACAGTTATGAGGCTGTGCTATGTGTGTTCCACCTCACAACACGAATGAAAGTGCTGGTGGAATGGCATTAGTGAGTAAATGGGAGCCACGACCATGCTACATTACAGCTGGTATCATGGAATAAAGGGCTGCACTTGTGGTTTGGACTGGTGAATGTAAAGATCCATTACTGAGGAGAAGGACAGTGCATGCCTTGTATGCTTCATATATATTTTCTATTGATCTTCAGTTATTCATCTTATACATAGTTCATTATGTAAAGATATCACTTAATTGAACTGCTTGACCTTTGGTAGGTTGCTATTGTCAGTGCCTCAGTAATCTGCCAAGAAGTACTGCTCAATGCGAGGCCCTTAACCCTTCTCCCTCAAGCATTTCATTCTCCCTTGATGAATCTTCTGACCATTGTCGTACTTGCTCTAGCCGCAGACACAAACCTGGAGTTCCATGTTTTTACTAACTGCAGATCTTGAACTAGTCTTTTGTGAAATACTCATCCGTTTCCGTTCCTAAGTCGATAACTGTGTTGTCCAACATTGAGTCATCTTCCGCCCCTGCTCTCGCAGACTCTAGGGGTATTTTTCTCTTTAATTTCTTAGAAGCCTTGGGTGGGTGTCTCCAGCATCCTGTAAACACAGAGCTGGATACTGCCGACAAGGTTAGCTAACCCTTGCCAGCCCCAATGGGGTGTCTTTCCTCCTGTCAGCTGGCTCTCCAGGCTGTTACAAGGTATTTCCCTTGTTGCCACCTGCACTATTCACAGCAGTCACTGGACGTATCCAGATCTCCATGATTTCCATTACACGAGAGTAGATGTTAAAACTTCATGCTGATTTGAACTCGGCTCAGGCCAAGATAAGCACCAACTAAAACGTAGCTTTACAGTAAACTAATGTGATCCATCTGCATCTCCATCCATTTGTGTTTCCTTCCATCTGATGATGTAGATATCCTTCTGCCTGGTGTTGATGGCTGAAGTGTAATGCCTGCTCCAGCGCATCAGCACACACAACGGCTGCAATGCTGGCTCCGGGGATCAACCACAGTGCGGTCTCCCCAGCGCATCAGCATGACAATTGTCTGGATTGAGCTAAGTAGGGTACATCTCTAGGGTCTTCAAGTGGGCACCTTCCATCCTCTGTATTTTGTCGACTAGCCCACGACACCTCAAGAGGGCTCAACAGTTATTCTGACGTCCCGGCATCACCTCCCTCCGTCCCACACTCAACTCAACCCAGCTTACTTACCCTTACATCAACGTTTCTTTCTTTCTATTGTGCTTGAGATCCCCAACCAGAATCTTTCCGTCTCAACCACAGCCAGTTGCTGCTCCTTTCTGCTGCTTCAGATAAGTTCTTCACTGTGTGACGCAAGTCTTGGCCACTGAATCCAACGTCTCTGAGAAACCACGTTGTGGAGTGTTCCACAAATCCTTGACAACCCACCTCCACTGGGTAAACCTGGACTCTCCATCCTTGCTGTTCTGCTTCAGCGGCTAGTTGAGCGTACCGCAGTTTCTTCCTCTCATACGCCTCATCTACAGCATCCTTCCATGGCACTGTTAACTCTACCAGGTGAACAAGGCGTGCTGATCCAGACCACAAGGCAATATCTGGTCGAAGGTTAGTGGTGGCAATCTCAGGTGGAAAAATAAGCTAGTTCTAGCTTTCACCAATCTAATGTAGAGCCTGAATTAAACCTGAAAAAGGGGTCTACTTTGCAGTGTTCTGAAGTACAGCTGTCAATGTGCTGCCAGTTTCTTTTGTTACCCAGAGTATTGAAGGACAATAGTGATATACATTTAGGGTCATCAGCCCAGAATAAGGCTGCTGGTCAGGCTCAGAGGGACTGGTGTCTACCCATTTTGAACCCCCAAAGATTAAGGCCAGTGCCCGGAGAAAGTATTCTCTACACAATCCCTGGTATCGAATACAATGATGCAGGTCACAATCCTTTGATACACATGTAACCAGAAATCAGCAATAGTTACAGTCACACAAACCTTGTGTTTTGAAGCTAGCCCACGTAAAACAGCCCCTCCCAAGCCCCCCATTGGGATACATTCTGAAAGCTTTTGAGGCTGTGGTGCATTAAACCCTAAACACTCCCATGGATCCTAGTAACGTAAGACTTGCGTTAGCTAAAGAATTCTCACAATAGCACACCGACAGATAGACTGACATACAGACAGACGAGAACAAACAGCAAATATTTACAGCTAAATGGAATACTTTAGTACTCACAAGACGTGCATCTGTACAAATACAAAAAAATAGTTATAATAATAATAAGTAATGACAAGTGCATGCACAAGAGAGAGTTAAGGATATCGGATTGTAAATGAGGGAATCGGGAATATTTGCCACCAAACTAAAGCTGGCACGCAGGCCGGGGAGTGAGAACAGAACATGGAGACGGGAGGCGTTTAGAAACAAGATGAGGCTTCTTGGATTGGCTGTTAAGGATAAAGCTATAGTAACACTTACATTAAGAAATAAATAAATAAATACAAACAATACACATATCAATGAAGTTGTATCCGGCACAGGAAAGACATTGAAGCTCTTTTTTTTTTTTTTTAAAGCATTGTGAAGTACTGTTTATTTAGCGGTTTGGCAATGTGACAGGAGCTTTGGCACTTTTAAGAAAAGGTAGCAATGGCAACAGCTTCAGGCTTATCTGGGTTTATTTGAGCACAGGGGAATATAAAAAACCGATTTGTATGTAACCCCGCCAGGCATTTCACAGGATAAATACCAACAGGTAGGCTTCGTTTTACAGCTGATTGCTAGTTTATTTATTTAGTTAGTTTAGGATTCTAAAATGAGTAAGAGTTACTATACATTTCAATAAACTGAAATTAAAAGCTATATAAGAAAAAATACAAACAAAAAAGTACACTTGAATGCAACAGCCAATTCCCAAACCACTGGCACTTTGAATTGAACTGAAATAATCGCTGAGGTCTGGGTACCTTAGAAACTTAAAACCAAGCCGTCAGCAAGACAGATCTAACAGTCATGCACACATTGATAACTTTTTATAACTTGTGATAACTAATGGAAATGACTTTTAATTATTGTGCAGAGTGGAAAAACAAATATTGTTTATGTATAACTATACATCGAGCTCTTCAAACATGAATTGATAAAAGGAGATGTTGTCAAAATGGAAATACGAGCGTATGAGATGTTAGCCATTTATAAAAAAAATATGTTTTAGATTGATTAAACTTTAGCACATAGCGGTAGACCAGGAGTCTAATGATCTTAACATCCATCGTAAAAGAATGACAGAAAGAATATTTTATTAAACTTGAATTGTTTGTATTTGTTAAGCTCCTGAATGAATTGTAATAACGTGACTTATAGCTGTTTCAATGCTTTATTTTATCGTGTGATTTATAACATCAATGATTGTTCACTTGTTCAGCACAGCAGTGTAAACTGCATGCTGGGGAGCACAGGGGCTTCAGTTGCTGAGTTTTCATTGGAGGGTATTAATCAGGGCTTCGTGCCCTTGCTGTGTATGAATTCACGAGTGGTGAAATAAAATAAATACATTCAATTAATAAACAGAGCATCATCTTACTGAAGGAGCCCCATCTGCCAGTAACAGTAAAGCAGAGCAATGATCCTGGAGCTCTGACCCAAGTTGTGTGGTTCCCTGCTGTCTGCTTCTGGACTAGTTCATATGTAGTCTTGGTGTCCAATGGTCCTTGTACAGACCCCTCCCCCAAAATTCAAAGCTGCTCTTTCTAGGATGAAACCAAGATTAAACCAAGAGTAGAAAGCCTGTATCTATTTAAATGGGTGCAGTGGTGTTCTGCTGTGCTGGCAGTGTACATTTTACCTTACATGGGGTAAGATGATACATTTTTGTCCTACTCAGACATCCCACTGAGTGAATGATCTAGGCTCTAGGAGTGACATGCCTGTGCAGCTCTAAACCCCCTCCCCTAGTATGAATTAACTCGCTGGATCACCTTTTTGGGGATTTTCATTTTCCTTCGGTACTTTATAATCTCGTGGTGTAGGTTTGTGTTGTTTTTTGTGGAGTAATCCCTTTAAAAATCCTGGACAGGGAGGGAATTGGTGTCAGCAGTGGGATTAGTTTACAATGTGGGAGCTTTGTAATTTTGAGAGTGCGTACAAAAGCCCACTGTGAAAAAGACTTGAGTTTTAGACTGGATATTTCATCCAGCCATTTCCTTGAATTCCTTCTTTCGTAACAATATGTCTGTAAAATTCGACAAATAATGATGCCTTTAAAAAAGATCCCAGCAGTGCCAGGACTCCGGTATGGGGTTAAATATTTGCTAAATCCAGCGCTTGAATTTGATCGCAAATTAAATATTTGATTCCTGCACAGTTTGAATAATAAACCTATAAACCTAATCGCTGTAAATAACATGCTTGCGATGTTCCTTAAATATTTATTTTATTTCAAGGTCCCTTTTGAATAGAAAAGGCAGGACAAACACAGAACGATGTAGATTAGGTGATAAAACTAACCTTGTATTGGCATTTGCTAAGTGCTTGCACGCGCACACACAAGTAACCCCCAGTGGGAGTGCATTTTGCATTTAAAACAGTTGCAATGAAAAAACAATGCTAATTCCAACAACAAACTATGAATTGAGCTACAGCTTTCCCTTTGTAGTTTGGTAAGTGCACCCCAGTCCAGACCTCCGCACCCCATGCCCAGTAATGTCAATTGTGCCAAATTATCTAGTGGGTTATCCTTTGTAAAGCATCAGGTCTTTGAACAGGACCAAAAGCCCTCCTGTAACTCATTCAAGTGACTCCTGTGCAGCCAGGCATTCACAGACTGGTCCTGACTTTGAGTGGGGAATGGGGAGCTGTGTTTGAATGAAGCTTTGAGTCCAGGGCTCTGAAAGGGGTTACACCACAAAGGGCTGTCCTATTCTCCCTCAGCAAACACTAGAGAGAACTAGTTCCTTACTGTATTATAACTTTAGTACCGGTACTTGTTTCATATATATATATACATATATATATATATACATATATATATATATATATATATATATATATATATATATATATATATATTTATATACGGTATATGTGTGTATATATATATATATATATATATATATATATATATATATATATATATATATATATGTATGAAGTATTGAGTATTTAAGATGGACATTCCCTTTGAGGAATTACAAGATTTTTAAAAAATATAATTATTTTGTATTTTTTTCTCTTGATGTTTCTGTTTTATGGAAATCTAATAATTGTATTATAATATACATATATGTACACTGTAACTGTTCTATTGAAGCTATAGCCTCATTTCATACCATTTCTACTTTCTGTATGGAACTGTACTAAAACAGTGTGAGACCAGTCAAACATGGGCAGGAAATGCTGTATCATAATTTAATGTGCACTGAAAAATGTATATTGAATAAAGACAAAAAAGCCAGAAGGATGTTTTGTGCATTTTATTTGCTTCTCACAACACCAAATAATTTCTGCATGAAACTGAATCTGAATCAGCTACAGTATTTCTGTCAGGCACGTGTATGTGTTAAATTAGCTTTTCTCCCCCCACATATGTCTTTAAAGGTACACACGCATGCACACGTGCAGACATATATGATGTCCAGTAATGTTTTAGAGTTTCAGGACCACATTTCACCGTAGTGTGACTCAGTATGGCAGTCTGGTACTGTGGATGTGATATGATGGTGGAAAGCTCTCCATGTCTGGAATAACCAGAAGAAGAAACTGATCCTTCAAACCTGGCAGGACTTCCTTATGTTGGGTCTTATTGCTTAATCCATGTCTACTATAAGCAACTTTTATGCAAACTCTGTCATTATCTAAACCAACAAAAGGTCTTCCCATGTGATCTATCCAGGCCTGCTTGTGGAGTCACCATGAAGGCTCTCGCTCTGCTGTGCTGCACTTGACATGGGGTTCCTTCAGTAAGATGATACTCTGTTTATTAATTGAATGTATTTATTTTATTTCACTACTCGTGAATTCATACAGAGCAAGGGCACAAAGCCCTGATTAATACCCTCCAATGAAAACTCAGCAACTGAAGCCCCTGTGCTCCCCAGCATGCAGTTTACACTGCTGTGCTGAACAAGTGAACAATCATTGATGTTATAAATCACACGATAAAATAAAGCATTGAAAAAGCTGTAAGTCACGTTATTACAATTCATTCAGGAGCTTAACAAATACAAACAATTCAAGTTTAAAAATATTCATTCTGTCTTTCTTTTAGGATGGATGTTAAGATCATTAGACTCCTGGTCTACCGCTATGTGCTAAAGTTTAATCAATCTAAAACATTTTTTTTATATAAATGGCTAACATCTCATACGCTCATATTTCCATTTTGACAACATCTCCTTTTATCAATTCATGTTTGAAGTGCTCAATGTATAGTTATACATAAACAATAATTGTTTTTCCACTCTGCACAATAATTAAAAGTCATTTCCACTGGTTATCACAAGTTATAAAAAGTTATCAATGTGTGCATGACTGTAAGCACTTTAATTGCTAGCTATCAGACGCAGCACTACCTATAGACAACCTGCTCTACAGTGTTTATATTCACTATATTAACCGATGACCCCGCACTTTTTATCTATAAGATTAAAAACATTATGTGGGCAAGTCATTTTGAACAGTCAAAAATAGGATGCAGGTGTTTTATTAAATACAGTCGTCTGATTAGATTGGAGGGATGTGAGGGCGTCCTGGATGGTATAAAAGTGGCTGCTCAGCCCCAGTTTCAGTGCATCCAGGAACGCAGAGGAAGTGGTTGGGAAAGATGATGAAGTGGCTGATCGTTGCTTTGGCGTGTTTGACTCTGTCAGAGGGACTTATCAGGTGAGAACACTTTCATGCTTTTCAACACTTTTATGCATTGTGTGCATTTTCCTCATATGCATCACACCGTGCTGTATGTTGCTTTGATGCTTTTATGTGAGAAATTAAAACGATGTGCACTTCTTGCCTCCAGGGTCCCTCTGAAGAAGTTCAAGTCTGTCCGCCAGCAGATGAAGGATAGCGGGAAGCTGAAGGCAATCCATTACACTGATCCTGGCCTCAAGTACCAGGGCCTGCACCCCAATGTCTACGCCACCTCCACCAACGAGCCTCTCATGAACTACGCTGATGTACGTCCTTACATACTCGTTTCACCCGCAACACTAAAACACTCAATGAACTGCATGAAGAAACATAGTAAATTCAATGACAAACCTTTCTCAATGCCTTCCGTTAAAGACATTCCTTTTGAAGTTGGGGGCTGCAACCCAGCACAGAATCACTGCAGAACCCATTTGTTTTACTCCACTTGCAAACCATTGTCAGGTCACCGGCAGCACAGATAAGCAGTCCTAATCTAACGTCGCCTCTTCCTTGTTTGTTGTTGCAGATGTCCTACTATGGGCCCATCACCATCGGGACCCCAGCACAGTCTTTTTATGTCCTGTTTGACACCGGATCCTCCAACCTCTGGGTTGCCTCTACGTACTGCAGCAGCCAGGCCTGCAGTAAGTACAGGGTCTCCTCCATATTACACTTTCCATGCTTTTGTTTTTTCACTTTAACTTAATAATTAGGCCCCCATCAGACTTTAGATTCCTACAGGCAGTGTAGGGCTTGGGTGGGGTCATATTTCCCTCTAACACAAGAAGTATGTACTGCAGCACAAATGTAATAGAATTAATTTGCTTCGCCTGAGTCAAAGTGAAAATGAGGTCTGCAGAACAAATAGATCAATAGCAACAGTAAAACACCTTTGACACAATTCTATTTTGTTTTTCAGCAAACCACCCTGTGTTCGACCCCTCTCAGTCCTCCACCTGGTCCAGTAATGGGCAGTCCTTCTCCCTGCAGTACGGCACTGGGAGCCTCACTGGGGTCTTCGGCTACGACACTGTCACTGTGAGTAATCCAGGCTTCAGATACACAGAGACCGGGATGTGTGGGTAGAGAAATACCCAGGGAGAATAAGAACGTCTGTTTGGGTATCTAGACACACTTATTAGTTCCTATTCAGTTCTACTATATGCTGGTGTTTTTTTTTTTTTTTTTAAATTAATGATGCTGTTCATTAGATATCCTGCAGGTGGCGTTAGTGTAAATATTTTGTAAGATGTAATCTGGCTGCTCTTACACTGTACGAGACTACACTGACTCTCTCAGCATTCTGGTGGAACAGTTCCCTAACTGACGGTTCTTCCTAATTTAACTCATTAAGTGCAATTGTCCTCATTTGAGGACAGGCTACTTTGTAGCTTTTTTGAGCATTTTTAAGTGCAATCTAGTGGCATTTGTTAACAGCAAAGGTTAAGTCTAAATGTAAATGTTAATTCTACAATTACAGCCCTTCAGATACTTTTATGACACCTCAATGTAAAATAAGAAACTGAAGCCTAACTGATACATTTCTTGGTGTTTTCTTCCCCACAGTGATGATAAATATCCATTTTAATTGTGTTGGGCTTTGTAGCTGGCTTAAAATTTCACTGGTCTTATTATTGTATTCAAAATAGGACTCAGCAGTTTGTAGCCCAACCAAAGCATTTACATTTTTTTCTGTTAAATATTGATTTAGAATGTATCAAATTAGATAAATACAACTTGTGTTCTGATTTTCTTGTAATCATACGTAAATAGTTCCCAGATTTGACAGGTCTGCCGCTGCACAGTGCTGCTCAGTCTAACCACTAACTCTCCTGCTGCTCAGATCGGAGGCATTGCCATCAGCAACCAGGAGGTGGGTCTGAGCACCAATGAGCCCGGCACCAACTTTGTGTACGCCCAGTTTGATGGCATCCTGGGCCTGGCCTACCCCAGCATCGCTGCAGGAGGAGAGACCCCTGTCATGGACACCATGATGCAGCAGAACTTGCTGCAGGCCAACATTTTTGCCTTCTACCTGAGCCAGTATGTTAGCCCCAATACTGTATTGTATTATGTGTCCCGTATAAAAGATTAATTCTCAAACTGAATGCAGTAGGGATTCAAGAAAATGCATGCATATGGATTAGGGAGTGGTTAACATGTAGAAAACAGAAAGTACTGATTAGAGGAGAAACCTCAAAATGGAGTGAGGTAACCAGTGGAGTACCACAGGTACCAGTATTAGGTCCTCTGCTCTTCCTAATCTACATTAATGATTTAGATTCTGGTATAGTAAGCAAACTTGTTAAATTTGCAGACAACACAAAAATAGGAGGAGTGGCAACCACTGTTGCAGCAGCAAAAGTCATTCAAAATGATCTAGACACCATTCAGAACTGGGCAGACACATGGCAAATGACATTTAATAGAGAAAAGTGTAAAGTACTGCATGCAGGCAATAAAAATGTGCATTATAAATATTGACCTGAAAAAAGAAACAAGGACCAGGGGTCACAAATGGAGATTAGATAAAGGGGCATTCAGAACAGAAAATAGGAGGCACTTTTTTACACAGAGAATTCTGAGGGTCTGGAACCAACTCCCCAGTAATGTTGTTGAAGCTGACACCATGGGATCCTTCAAGTAGCTGTTTGATGAGATTCTGGGATCAATAAGCTACTAACAACCAAACGAGCAAGATGGGCTGAATGGCCTCCTCTCGTTTGTAAACTTTCTTATGTTCGTATGTTCTTATGTATTATTTAAGGGATAGGTAATAATTCTACAGCAGTTTATGATATCATTTATAACTTGTTATAGATACAGTTGGACTTTCTTTTATTAATGCATTATTTTGTTGCTGTTTTTCTTCAGAAATGAGGCCCAAGGTAGCGAGGTGACATTTGGAGGTGTAGATCAGAGCCAATACACTGGTGACATCTACTGGACTGACGTCACTAGTGAGACGTACTGGCAGATTGGAATTAATGGGTAGGTCCTCCTTATCTCTCTCTACCTTAACCTGACCATGCCATTGCATACAGGCGGAAGCTCTACATTTCAAACAGCACTTCACAGGCATTGCTGGCTTCAATACGTCTCCAGACCGCTCCAACTGAAACCATTTCAGACTTGCTTTGAAAGCAACGACCAATTAAAGATCAAGCCTAACCGTGTTTATTTTTTAGCTTCTCAATCAACAACCAGGAGACTGGCTGGTGCAGCGGGGGCTGCCAGGCTATTGTGGACACAGGCACTTCCCTCCTCACCTGCCCTCAGCAGTACCTGGGATACCTGCAGCAGTACATTGGAGCTCAGGCTAACGAGAATGGGGAGGTGAGTACACTGGAACTCAGCATAACCAGTCTCCACTGTAACTAGGAATTAAATGGCAGCTCAATCTACATACAGATTGTAAGCCGTACTGTACTTTTACATGTCATTAATTGCACTGTGGCTGCATTTTTCTTTCAACCGTGTGTGTAAATACTGGATACAAAAGACTGTAGCAACGTCCTTATTTTTGTATTTTTTTTTTATAATTGTTATTTTGTAATTAAACGTGAGGTTGCATTCCATCTGTGCGATGATTGCATTTTTACAGAGCAATTATAAGTGTAACAAAAACATCTCAAATAAAAAGTCAAAAACTTCTATGCAGTTACAAAAACAATCTATTCATGGAGACTCCATTTAAAATATATATTTTGGTGTGTTTTGCATCGGTCAAGGGTTTCGGTTTGATTTGCAATACGTGCTTGTCACAAAGACGGCCGGAGTGGGTGGCGTCAGACCAGAAACAGGAACACAAACAGACAGAGACTTGGGGTTTTGGTGAGGCTGAGCGCGTGATCGCGCTCAGGATTTAATCAACAGAACAGAAAATAAAAGGGTTTTAAACACAAAAACACGGGACACGGCACTACACGCCAAAATAAAAAGACAAACAAAACGGACTACACAGTAAACAGGACTGCACAGACAGACAAACGAAACACGGTGAGTGAGACAGTTATTCACTTTTATATTTACGTTCTTTCTTATTATTTAATTTCGCCTTCTCCACACTCGTTCTCCACTCACCGAACCCCTAACCACGAGTGACTAAACGTGCATCTATTTATACTGTTGTGCTGGGATTCAATTACTAATTAATTATTCACTTGAATCCCAGCACGTGAATTCATTACGTGAAACCCCGTGTTCACATATTATATTTTAAATGCACGTGCGTGATGTGCCATCCCGTGCCTAAATACAAATATACACTTTTTAAATACACGTGAAACACAGACCCGTTTATATCCCGTGTACCAATGACTATACACCAACATTAACATACGCACGCATACATACATACACATAACACACAAATGCACACAGGGGCGGGGCACATTGCCACAGTGCTGTATAATCCTAATGTTTGTTTCTTGTTATTTTCAGTACATTATTGATTGCAACAACCTGGCTAACATGCCTACTATTACCTTTAACATCAATGGAGTGAACTTCCCCCTGCCCCCATCTGCCTACACCATCGTTGTAAGTAATGTCCCTTTCCTCTGTGCCTTACAGAGAATCCAGTGTTCTGTCTTGATTGCAGGTTATTACATTGTGTGTGGGGTGTCTCTTATTTTATAGGATGTGATTGTGCAGTTTTGTGTGAGAGAACACCCTCCACACGACAGATCTTGCCCACAGAAACTACTATTAAACACAAAGTATTGTTTTTAGTAACTTTAGAATATTGGCCTGTGTTCATGCACAGGATGACATCTCAACATAGGATGAGATGCAATTAGAATTTAGAGAAATACTTATTGGCTGGTTTTTACATGATTTATAATTATCGGGATTCAATACAGGGCATCCATACCTTCAAACATTACTGGTACATGTGTGCAAACACGTTCAAGTTTAGTTTCTTTTATAAACCCTAATTCAACTCACTATGCATTGCTCTGATATTTTCCCCCCTGACATTCTTCTTTCTCTCTTCCTCCAGAACAACCAGAACGGACAACAGTACTGCACCAGCGGCATCATGGGTACCTACCTGCCTTCCCAGAACGGCCAGCCCCTGTGGATTCTGGGAGATGTGTTCCTGAGGCAGTATTACTCCGTCTACGACAGGGAGAACAACAGCGTTGGATTTGCCGCTGCTGCTTAAGCCCCTCCCATTCACTCCGGCCTCCGTCCAATCCCTTTATAACACACCTTGAACCAACCAACCAGAACGGCTGTAATGCTAGCCTGGGTTTCACCCTCCACACGCTGTGAGAGAGGGTGTGTTATACAAATAAAAACATACATGGAGCTGATTTTAAATCATATAAATCATAATTCTAAAAGCAAATTGTTAAATTGATTAAAGGTTATACAAAAATCTAACTCTTTGTGTATTCTTTTTTTATTTTTTAATACACCATAATGGTGTCTTGATCGTGTTAAGCGAGTAAGCAAACGCATATTGTAATGGATCTCCTCCTAGTGGGGGATGAGTAAATAACACTGACATCAGTGAAAGACCCACACTAAACCTCTCATCTACAGAGCGCGCTGCATGGTAAGTCGTTCGTCTCTGAATCGTATGGTTTGTGGTTTGCATCCAGCCCTTGCATTTCCATTTAATTCAATGGCTGAAATGCAAATTGATTACACTATCAAGCTGCGATCATTGCATTTGCATTGAATTTGACCTCCAAGACAATGTTAAGCCTCCCTTAGAACCTACACAGCAGGACCAGATTAGCATGAAGTCTATATTAGGCATCATTATAAAAGTTTACTGAACTATACCACGGTAAAAGCACAGTGTACTAATCGATTACAGTACACCACTGCCCCTTCATTGTGCTGTAGTCTATAGTCACTATTATGAGGCTGTGCTATGTGTGTTCCACCTCACAACATGAATGAAAGAGCTGGATACTGCCGACAAGGTTAGCTAACCCTTGTCAGCCCCAATGGGGTGTCTTTCCTCCTGTCGGCTGGCTCTCCAGGCTGTCACAAGGTCTTTCCCTTGTTGCCAGCTGCACTATTCATAGCAGTCACTGGACGTATCCAGATCTCCATGATTTCCATTACACGAGAGTAGATGTTAAAACTTCATGCTGATTTGAACTCGGCTCTCGCCAAGATAAGCACCAACTAAAACGTAGCTTTACAGTAAACTAATGTGATCCATCTGCGTCTCCATCCATTTGTGTTTCCTTCCATCTGATGATGTAGATTTCCTTCTGTCTGGTGTTGATGGCTGAAGTGTAATGCCTGCTCCAGGGATCAGCTTATTTTGCCTCCCCAGCGCATCAGCACACACAATGGCTGCGATGCTGGCTCCGGGGATCAACCACAGTGCGTTCTCCCCAGTGCATCAGCATGACAATTGTCTAGATTGAGCTAAGTAGGGTACATCTCTAGGGTCTTCAAGTGGGCACCTTCCATTCTCTGTATTTCGTCGACTAGCCCACGACACCTCAAGAGGGCTCAACATTGATTCTGAATTCCCAGCAACACCTCCCTCCGTCCCACACTCAACTCAGCCCAGCTTACTTACCTGTACATCAGCGTTTCTTTCCTTCTATTGTGCTTAAGATCCCCAACCAGAATCTTTCCATCTCAACCACAGCCAGTTGCTGCTCCTCTCTGCTGCTTCAGATAAGTTCTTCACTGTGCAAATCCAGTCTTGGCCACTGAATCCAACGTCTCTGAGAAACTGGGTTGTAGAGTGTGCCATAAATCCTCGACAACCCACCTCCACTGGGTAAACCTGGACTCTACATCCTCGGTGTTCCACTTCAGCAGATAGTTGAGCGTACCGAAGTTTCTTCCTCTCATACGCCTCATCCACAGCATCATCCCATGGCACTGTTAACTCTACCGGGTGAACAAGGCGTGCTGATCCAGACCACAAGACAATATCTGGTCGAAGGTTAGTGGTGGCAATCTCAGGTGGAAAAATAAGCTAGTTCAATAGGATTCAGTGTAGTGCTGCTGAGCAGTTGCTGCCAGTAACAGTAAAGCAGAGCAATGATCCTGGAGCTCTGATCAAGTTGTGTGGTTCCCTGCTGTCTGCTCCTGGACTTGTTCATATGTATTCTTGGTGTCCAATGGTCGTTGTACAGACCCCTACCCCAAAATTCAAAGCTGCTCTTTCTAGGATGAAACCAAGATTAAACCAAGAGTAGAAAGCCTGTATCTATTTAAAGGGGTGCAGCAGCGTTCGGCTGTGCTGGCAGGGTATATTTTACCTTACATGGGGTAAGATGATACATTTTTGTCCTACCTCGACATCCCACTGAGTGAATGATCTAGGCTCTAGGAGTGACATGCCTGTGCAGCTCTAAACCCCCCTCCCCTAGTTTTCTGGAAGTATGAATTAACTCAGTAGATCACCTTTTTGGGGATTTTAATTTTCCTTCAGTACTTTATAATCTCGTGGTGTAGGTTTGTTGTGGATTTTGTGGAGTAATCCCTTTAAAAATCCTGGACAGGGAGAGAATTGGTGTGAGCAGTGGGATTAGTTTACAATGTGGGAGCTGTGGGCTGGGCTGTGCATTACATTTGAAACCCATCCAGGAAGTACATCATGTTCAGCACAGCACAGTCTTAGAGACACATGGGGTTACAATACAAACCATGTAAAGAGAATGGGGCAATACAGCACTGGGCATTCCTGTCCTTAGTTTAAAGTGAATTTGGAATTTTGAGAGTGCGTACAAAAGCCCACTGTGAAAAAGACTTGAGTTTTAGACTGGATATTTCATCCAGCCATTTCCTTGAATTCCTTCTTTCGTAACAATATGTCTGTAAAATTCGACAAATAATGATGCCTTTAAAAAAGATCCCAGCAGTGCCAGGACTCCGGTATGGGGTTAAATATTTGCTAAATCCAGTGCATGAATTTCATCACAAATGAAAGTTTTTCATTTTATTTTTAACAATAAACCTAATTGCTGTAAATAACATGCTTGTGATGTTCCTCAAATATTTATTTTATTTCAAGGTCACTTTTGAATAGAAAAGGCAGGACAAACACAGAACGATGTAGATTAGGTGATAAAACTAACCTTGTATTGGCATTTGCTAAGTGCTTGCACGCGCACACACAAGTAACCCCCAGTGGGCAAGTAATTTTGAACAGTCAAAAATAGGGTGCTGGTGTTTTGTTAAATACAGTCGTCTGATTAGATTGGAGGGATGTGAGGGCGTCCTGGATGGTATAAAAGTGGCTGCTCAGCCCCAGTTTCAGTGCATCCAGGAACGCAGAGGAAGTGGTTGGGAAAGATGATGAAGTGGCTGATCGTTGCTTTGGCGTGTTTGACTCTGTCAGAGGGACTTATCAGGTGAGAACACTTTCATGCTTTTCAACACTTATGCATTGTGGGCATTTTCCTCATATGCATCACACCGTGCTGTATGTTGCTTTGATGTTTTTATGTGAGAAATTAAAACGATGTGCGCTTCTTGCCTCCAGGGTCCCTCTGAGGAAGTTCAAGTCTGTCCGCCAGCAGATGAAGGATAGCGGGAATCTGAAGGCAATCCATTACACTGATCCTGGCCTCAAGTACAAAGGCCTGCACCCCAATGCCTACGCAACCACCAGCAACGCACCTCTCTTGAACTATGGTGATGTACGTCCTTACATACTCGTTTCACCCGCAACTGTAAAACACTCAATGAACTGCAAAAAGAAACACAGTAAATTCAGTGACAACCCTTTCTCAGTGCCTTCTGTTAAAGACATTCCTTTTGAAGTTGGGGGCTGGAAGCCAGCACAGAATCACTGCAGAACCCATTTGTTTTACTCCACTTGCAAACCATTGTCAGGTCACCGGCAGCACAGATAAGCAGTCCTAATCTAACGTCGCCTCTTCCTTGTTTGTTGTTGCAGATGTCCTATTATGGGCCCATCACCATCGGGACCCCAGCACAGTCTTTTTATGTCCTGTTTGACACCGGATCCTCCAACCTCTGGGTTGCCTCTACGTACTGCAGCAGCCAGGCCTGCAGTAAGTACAGGGTCTCCTCCATATTACACTTTCCATGCTTTTGTTTTTTCACTTTAACACTGACAGCATGTGCTGCAGCAGAAATGTAGTGGAATGAATTTGCCTTACCTGAGTTAAAGTGAAAATAAGTTCTGGGGAAAAAATAGATCAACAGCAAAACTGTAATTCGTAAAAAAAAATAAAAAAATCCTTTGGTTATTATTACACCTTCTGACCTTCTGACGCACTTCTCTTTGTTTCTCAGCAAACATACCTAGGTTCAACCCCACTCAGTCCTCCACCTGGTCCAGTAATGGGCAGACCTTCTCCCTGCAATACGGCACTGGGAGCCTCACTGGGGTCTTCGGCTACGACACTGTCACTGTGAGTACTCCAGGCTTCAGATACACAGAGACAGGGATGTGTGGGTAGAGAAATACCCAGGAAGAATAAGAATGTATGTTTGGATATCCAGACACACCAGCTACTGTTTCTGTTTTTTTATTTTTATTAATGTTGCTGTTCATTATGTGTGCTCCAGGTGGCATGAGTGTAAATATTTGGCAACTCCTATGCTATACTAGACTAAAGTGAGTCTCTCAGCAGTTTTATCGCGTAGTTACTCCCCCTGAACACGAACGATGTTCAGACTGCACAGTTCCCTAACTGAAGGTTGTTCCTACCATAAGGTGTAGCTCTTTGTTGTAATAAAATGTAGGGAGTAAAGAGTTCACAGATTTGACACACCTGCCTCTGCGCAGTGCTGCTCAGTCTAACCCTTGACTCTTCTTGCTCAGGTCGGAGGCATTACCCTCACTAACCAGGAGGTGGGTCTGAGCACCAATGAGCCGGGCACCAACTTTATGTATGTTGGATATGATGGCATCCTCGGCCTGGCGTACCCCAGCGAGTCTGTACAAGGACAGCCCACTGTTATGGACACCATGATGCAGAATAACATGCTTAATGCCAACGTTTTCGCTTTCTACCTGAGTCGGTATGTTAGCCCCAATACTGCATTTTTTAACTAAAATGTTTCCTTTTTATGAATGCATTATTTTGTTGCTGTTTTTTTTCAGGAATGAGGCCCAAGGCAGTGAGATGACATTTGGAGGTGTTGATCAGAGCCGATACACTGGTGACATCTACTGTAGTGACGTCACCAATCAGATGTACTGGCAGATTGAAATTAATGGGTAGGTCCTCCTTCCTTATCTCTCTCTACCTTAACCTGACCATGCCATTGCATACAGGCGGAAGCTCTACATTTCAAACAGCACTTCAGAGGCATTGCTGGCTTCAATACGTCTCCAGACTGCTCCAAATGAAACCATTTCAGACTTGCTTTGAAAGCAACAACCACTTAAAGTTCAAGCTTGAAACTGTTTGTATGTTTGTCAGGGCCACCACACTCACCAGGCTAGAAAGCTGATGAGATTCACCAAGACAACAGGGAGACTGTCAATGTGGAGTGGGGAGACCTCATTAAACATTTTAGTCAACTCTGATGGCAAATCATTTAAGAAATGGTAAATGATAGAAGTCCTACCGAATCCCATTCATCTGTTAACTTTTCCCTTCATTTAAGTAAAGTCAAATCCAAAAGGAAAGACATTTTAATTTAAGTTGATGGAGTTTGTAAAGATGATTAATGTTTAGTGTTTAATGTCATAGCAATTAAAAACAAAACACGTCAAAATGTTTGATAGAATTTACTATTAAATTTCATTTAATGCGTTACTATCGCCACAAAAAATATGAAACAGTTTTTAATATGTTTTTAATATTTAAAGAATATAGAGATGCCCAAATAATAGAAACAGCATTGGTGTGTATTACTGAGAAAAAAATAGAAAAGGACTGGAGAGAATGTAAAGCCCGATGGAGGTCGGCTCATGGACACACTTTGCTGGGAATTGCCAGTTGCTCTGTGCGGTGCGACTGCAGGTCTTTCTGCAGGTGTCACTGGCATCGCATGTGTATTTTTGCATTGAAGCATTGGTCCCGTTACACTTATAGAATGCTCTTTTACACAAATAAACATTACAGTGCCAGTTAGTAATACATTTTACCCAAAACCTTACTCTAACTTCATGTACACCTTGATGTACACAGTCTTATATAGCGACACATTCCTAACAGATCAGTATCAACAACTGCAATTTACATTGGTAAACATGAACACCATTTTGAATATGCATAATGTTTTATTAGAAGCGACTATTTTTCCAGTCATAAATTAATGTATTTCTTTAGCAAACCTAAAAATGCCCGTTTACAAGATGAAAGTAAACTTGGTTTATGTAATAACAAAAACACAATTTAACTTTGATTTTTTCTGACCAAAACCCACATTTCATTCTAAAAACAAATCGATGTAACGCCCCTGATATTTGTGTTTATTTTTTAGTTTCTCCATCAACAACCAGGAGACTGACTGGTGCCAGGGGGGATGTCAAAGTATTGTGGACACAGGCACTTCCCTCCTCGCCTGCCCTCAGCAGTACCTGGGATACCTGCAGCAGTACATTGGAGCTCAGGCTAACGAGAATGGGGAGGTGAGTACACTGGAATTCAGCATAACCAGTCTCCACTGTAACTAGGAATTAAATCGCAGCTCAATCTACATACAAATTGTAAGCTGTACTGTACTTTTATTAATTTTTTTAATTGCACTGTGGTTGCATTTTTCTTTCAACCATGTGTGTAAATACTGGGTACAAAAGACTGTAGCAACGTCCTTATTTTTGTATTTTTTTTTTTTATAATTGTCATTTTGTAATTAAACGTGAGGTTGCATTCCATCTGTGCAATGATTGCATTTTTACAGAGCAATTATAAGTGTAACAAAAACATCTCAAATAAAAAAAGTCAAAAACTTCTATGCGGTTTCAAAAATCTATTCATGGAGACTCCATTTAAAATATATATTTTGGTGTGTTTTGCATCTGTCAAGGGTTTAGGTTTGATTTGCAATACGTGCTGTATAATCCTAATGTTTGTTTCTTGTTATTTTCAGTACATTATTGATTGCAACAACCTGGCTAACATGCCTACTATTACCTTTAACATCAATGGAGTGAACTTCCCCCTGCCCCCATCTGCCTACACCATCGTTGTAAGTAATGTCCCTTTCCTCTGTGCCTTACAGAGAATCCAGTGTTCTGTCTTGATTGCAGGTTATTACATTGTGTGTGGGGTGTCTCTTATTTTATAGGATGTGATTGGGCAGTTTTGTGTGAGAGAACACCCTCCACACGACAGATCTTGCCCACAGAAACTACTATTAAACACAAAGTGTTGTTTTTACTAACTTTGTTGTTTCCCCCCTGATATTCTTCTTTCTCTCTTCCTCTAGAACTACCAGAACGGACAACAGTACTGCACCAGCGGCATCATGGGTACTTACCTGTCTTCCCAGAATGGCCAGGTCATGTGGATTCTGGGAGACGTGTTCCTGAGGCAGTATTACTCCGTATTCGACATGCAGAACAACAGCGTTGGATTCGCCGCTGCTGCTTAAGCCCCTCCCATTCACTGCGGCCTCCGTCCAATCCCTTTATAACACACCTTGAACCAACCAACCAGAACAGCTGCAATGCTAGCCTGGGTTTCACCCTCCACACGCTGTGAGAGAGGGTGTGTTATAAAAACAAAAACATACATGGAGCTGATTTAAAATCATGTAAATCATAATTCTAAAAGCAAATTGTTAAATTGATTAAAGGTTATACAAAAATCTAACTCTTTGTGTTTTTTTTTTTATTTTTTATTCCACAATAACTCTGTCTTGAACGTGTTGAGTGATTAAGCAAACTCATATTGTAATGGAGTGGCTGATGAGTAAATAACACTGACCTCAGCGTAAGACCCACACTAAACCTCTCTACTACAGAGTGTGCTGGATGGTAAGTCATTCGTCTCTGAATCGTATAGTTTGTGGTCCCCCTCATATCAAGAATGAAAGTGCTGGTGGAATAAAGTTCTGCCTTATAGAGTGAGAACACTGCACTAGCTTGGGGAAGATTCATGAAAACTGAAGGCAGTTGTATGCTCACCAGGTAGAGTGTGACAGACAGATGGACAGGTGCATTTTTGGTTGGTTGATAATCGTGTTTTTAGTCTTCTGCAGCAAGAATGGAAAGCACCCCTGCCAATGACAAAAGTGCCCATGCTGTCTCGATCTGCTCAGTGATTCATTAGTGTGGCTAAACTTGGAAGCACCCAATCCTAAGCAAAGAAAACACAGAACAGGGACTTTTCCATGAGTGAGTTGCACAAACCACAAACCCACAAACCGAAATATCTGTGTTGAAAAACTCCCTTATCTGGTTATTTACAGATCTGCATGCTGTCACAATGATTATTATTATTATTATTATTATTATTATTATTATTATTATTATTATTATTATTATGAAGAAGAAGAATGAATTTTTTAGTAGTAATAGTTAATGTTTAAATTCTACAGCATTGTTTCTTTACCGATTCAAATGAAATAGAGATACAATTCCAGTCTGGCGAGCAAAGAGTACCAGAGAAAATGCATTCAGCACGATTAGAGGAATTCACCGAACAATTATAAACAAATTGTGTATTGGGGTCTATCGTAATTTTAAAAGCTTAATAAATATATAATGAAATGTTACATTTATAGTATACATGCATAATACCTAACAACTACAAACACAAATGGCACTTGAAACATATTTATTTATAACCTACAAGTGGGCTCCCGAGTGGCGCATCCAGTAAAGGCGCTCCTCGCAGGATGTGCCCTATAGCCTGGAGATCGCAGGTTCGAATCCAGGCTATGTCACAGCTGACCGTGACCGAGAGTTCCTAGGGGGCGGCGCACAATTGGCTGAGCGCTGCCCGGGTAGGGAGGGTTTAGGTCGGCAGGGGAATCCACGGCTCGCCGCGCATCAGCGACCCCTGTGGCCGATAGGGCGCCTGTGGCTCTGCAGCGGAGCCGCCAGATCTGTGTTGTCCTCCGGCACTATAGGTCTGGTGGCATTGCTGTGGATCTGCAGTGCGAAAAATGACGGCTTGGAAGGAGCACGTTTCGGAGGACGCGTGTTCCAGCCTCCGTTTCCCGAGTCGGCGGGGGGGTTGCGAGCGGTGAGCCGGGGATACAGATAATAATTGGGCATGCTAAATTGGGGTGAAAACCGGGGTAAAAATAATTGGCGACGACTAAATTTATAAAAAAAAGAAAAAAAAAAAAATATTTATAACCTACAATCGTACTTACTAAAATACAGACAAAAGCAGATGTCAACATAAGAAAATCAATTCCAATCAAGCCTACGTAGATGGCTTACTTCCCCCCTGGCCCATACAAATGAAAAAAAATATATATATATTTCTGATTAAAAAAACATATAATTTTTCCCCTTCTATCTGCATGTCGGCCAGTGCGACGCAGAGGACAGACACAGCCTGAAAGCTTTTTCTTGATCTCGTTAGCATGCATTTTGATTAACGAGTTCCCTTTATCTAGGTGTTGAGAAAGGAAGTCATGTACATGACCTGCGACAGTTAAGCTTTTTATTGAGAAATTCGTTCATTAACGACCTCATCGACTCAATTTCAAAGCATTATCGGATCATTTTATTAACAATTCCGTTTGAAAATCAGTTGCTTCTAAAGCTGTTGTTACTATCCCATGAGTTTGATACAATAACACTGATGTTTGAAAATCCCCCCCCCCCCCAAGTGTCTCTTAATTACACTTTAGTAAATTGTACAAACACAGTTATTACATCAATGGTTTGTAGTTACAATGTAACTATATATTTAATTGCAAAATCGAAATTCTATGTAGTTCCTAATGTCTTGTGTGTAATTACAATGTAATTACTTGTGTCATCTCACAGAGTGAACTGACCCTCCTGCCCTGCTTGAAGTGCAGACACAAAGGGGTAAGTGGTCTTGTGCAACTTCCACATGCCTCGCAGAGATGTGACAGACTTCCTTCTCCAAGCTTAAAAATACACTCTCCAAATCCTTCAGAGGAACCAGGACTTGCACCACAGCCAGACCCTCACCTACACACACATTGCATTGCATCTTACTGAACATGGACTGTGCAGCTGTCCTAGTGTTGACTTTTGCAGCAGGTAAGTGCTATACTCATTAAGGATATTTGAACGTTCATGCGTGTGTGTGACTCTCTGTGAGTAGGTGTGTGGCTTTTCAGTGTTCATATAAGGGTACTGTATATTGGCTGCCCAAGCAGTGAGAAGCAAAGCTGCATTTATGGTTTGGACTGGTGAAAGTAAAGATCCATTACTGAGGAGAAGGACAGTGCATGCCTTGTATGCTTCATATATATTTCTATTGATCTTCCGATATACTTTTCAGATATAGTTAATGCTACTGTTTATATTTGAATAGCTACTACTTTAGAGGGAGTAGGTGGTCCCTGATCATTATGTAAAGATAACCTTTGTGTGCTGGGATCCATAATTATAAGGCTAGACTATATTGCCAGTACGTACTGCATTAAAGAATGATTGAGTTATTTTCAGCGTGCAAAAATAGGAACTGAATCAGAGTCAGCATCTGACTTGTTACCTAAAAGTGTGATTCAGTGATTCAAGCATAATTGAACTGTTTGAACTTTTGAATGTTGCTATTGTCAGTGCACCAATAATCTGCTATTCAACCAATACAACACATTCATTGCCTAATATATATTCTTGACAGTTAATTATCTGTGCATATGGTTTATGGACAATGTAGATGTATTTCAATATGTTGCTGTGCTAATTGTGTGACATGTTATTATTATTACCGTAGTAACAGTACCAGTATACCGTACCGTATCATGACCTGTATAATATTTGTTCCAAACTAGTAATGCTGAGGTCTGGTAATTTCTGTTCTGGGTTTTCTTCAGGGTTATGCACTAATGTTATAAATGCCTGTAACAGGGAGATGTTACTCACATGGGTCGTCACTGAATAATACTGAATCTGACACACCACACAGGAGTGCAGATTTAATAACAACCCAGACCCCAACGTTCGGGTACCAGCAATGGGAATCCCAGCGCCGGATGTAATAAAGAAAACAAAACAAAACAAAGTTAACGACGCTAGCCTCACTAAGAGACGCCCCTCTCCAGGAACCTTCCCTATTAAACCCTCGCTATACTGTTGTTGGGATCAAATCCTCTAAACTAACCTAGCCTGTCCTCCCCGTCACTGTATTTAACAGTCCACTTGGCTAGCAGTGCACATAAGGAGGACAGGGTGTATGATTTCCATTCTCAGGATGCCATTTCTTGTATAACTGTATCTTTGTATCTAGCAGTGTGCCAGGCTCTGGGAGAGATGCAGGTGCTGAATGTGACCGAAGGTGGTAACGTCACGGTATACTGCCGCTACAACATCCTGAGGTACCGGCAGCACATGAAGACCTGGTGCAAGCAGCACAAGGATCCGGGCTTGACGGTGCTGGTGGGGACAGACGGGTACGTGGCGGAGACGCACCATGGCCGCGTGTCTATCGTGGACCTGAGGAAGAGTGGCATGGTCTCTGTCACCATGGCCCTGCTCCGGCAAAACGACTCCGGAGAGTACTGGTGCACAGTGAGGATGCTGTACGGACTGAAGCCCCTGCAGCGCTTCCAGCTGCACGTTTACCAAGGTAAAGGTTCAGGAGATATACAGCAAAGCAAAGCAACACATACAACACAAGGAATACAACAGGACACTACACAGCACAATGATACAGTTATCTCAGGATCTGATTTCTTTTTTCTATTGTCAATGTGTTAATGTGACGTTTCCTTTTCACAGGCACCCTTGATTCAGAATCACCATGGACCCCTGAACAAGAAAGGTAATCATTACATTATTGTAGATAAGGATAACTATTTGAATATAATCTTTGCAGGTCCATATCTTATTTGCACATACAGTTGTAGTCAAAAGTTTACAGACCCCAATGGAAATTTATAATTTCTAGAATTTTCACGAAAACAAATAATTTTAGGAAAAATCTTTTGTAGCAAAAGTTTTGCTTTTGTGGATGAGGAAAAAAAGTTACAAGAAATAGATCTCCGCAATTATTTATTTCAGCAAAAATGCTAATTTACCCTTTGATGCTATAATCGTATTGTCTACAAGGTGCTTGAAATTTCAATATGATAATGCAGAACCTAATTCTAGAAAAGTTTAGAAAATGCTGGATTGTAGGTGGACATTCCTAGAGAGTATAAAAGGGTTAGGCATAGGATGATTGCTGTCATTACCAATAAGTCAGTATGGGAAAAAATAGAGAGCTATCTGAAGACCTTTAAATAATACCGGCCCGCTGTTCCTTGTTCGGATAATAATCAGCAGTTAAACAGCGGGTTCTTAGTGTCAAGAGGTGGTGTAATAAACACTGAGACCACAACCACACATATCCTGTTTCAGTTCTTTATTCTTCTAGTCTTTCTGTAAATAGAAGCCTCCCTGACGCTCAGGAAGTGTATCAGAGTGGATCAGACGGGCCCTTTGACGCACACATCATCTGGGGCTCCCTGCGCTGGGCCCTGCTGGCAGTGATGCTTGCGTGTCCAGTGCTGGTCCACATCTACGTGAGCTGGAGGAGGAGTGAGTGTGGGTTCTTGAGATTTGCCTTGGGTTGTTGGTTGTATTTGAATAGAGTTCATCAATAACAGTGTAATTACATGGTAATAACTGGGTAGCTATCACTAACGCTTCATGTTCTTCTGCTTTTTGATACACTTTGCACAGGAGAAAACAATGAGTAAATATCTTCCCATTTACAAGCTGTTCTAGAAAATAGCTTTGTTCAATTCAACTCCATTTTTAAATCCCCAGGTAAAGTCAACCTGCAGCAGAGGAATAACAGGTTCTCGTATATAAAGGTAATATAGAGTTGATCTCTACCTACCAATTTACCTGTGTACACAACCTGTACACAACTTGTCTGTCTACCTAGTTCAGTGGATCATCTTTTGGAAATTGGCAGTCCTTTCAATTATGTTTTATTAGACATTATTAGACTGCTCTGATAGTAAGAAAACACATATGGTTTTAAGAGACTTATTTCTGATGATTGTGAATCGGTGTTGGAACAGGTGAAATTGATATTTCCCATTAGTTTTTCAGGCATTCTGAAGATGTAACATTCATAAACGAAGCGGAGGTACAGCAGTGAGCTGGAGGGTGGGAGTTACACTGCCCCCTGCAGACTGGAGGCTGACAACACTTTGCAGTGTTGGAGAGTGATAGTCTTCATGAACCATGCTCAGCTTTACGCTAACAGAGCCTTCTTTTGGGGTCTTTCCTTTGTTTGTGGTTTTGAGTGAACAGACTTCTGCTCCTATTCGTACTCTTTTAAAGTTCTTGAATAAAAAACAGAAAAAATATGGTTTTGTAAAACTGATAAAACTACAGATCACTTTGTCTGTGATGTGTGTGGATTATCGCTTGCCTTGTTGTGTCTTTCAACACTTATTTTGAATAAAATTTTTTTTAAAAAGTGTTGGTTTTTCATTAACCGAGAAGGCAATATGTTCACTAAGCCTTAATTATTAAACTGCGCCAATAGAAACCTCTGACCAAGTAAATGACATTATTTAGTAAATTATACTTGCTTACAAAGACTTGGTCAACAATGTCAAAGAAGTCGAGCCAGATAGTATTGACGCTAAAACTCCAAAAGAAACAAAATTAATAAATATAAAAATGCATCTGCTTCAACAGCAGGTGGCAGCACACCCCCATACAGTATCGCATGAGTGGAGACATCCAGGCTTGGATGAAGATCTTGCCAGCTCTCTCAAGCTAATTGAGGTTGGGTCTGGTCAGTACCTGGGCGGTTGAATGAGGGAGACGTGCAGTGGGTTCAGTCTCTTCTCTGTGCACCACAGCTCATCTCAGGTGACTGTGCTTTCTTACAGGGCACAAGTTCAATAAGGTTTGGGTTTTCAAAGGAGCAGAGGTGTTACATGGTCCTGCCTACCCTGGCTGTATTCCAGGAGTCATTGATTCTCTAACAGCATATAAACAGGGAAATCACACATCCTCGATAATGTGCTAATTGAATTGAATTGAATTGAATTGAATTGAATTAGCATTGGTCATTTTGTTTATCGCATAAACTGGTCCTATCCCTCAGAGCATCTCTTCAGTTGAAGAATCAATCCAAACCAACTCTCTAAGACGCGGCGATCTGATTCAAACATTCAAAATCCTAAAAGGTATAGACAATGTCAACCCGGGGGACTTCTTTGACTTGAAAAAAGAAAAAAGGACCAGGGGTCATAAATGGAGATTAGATAAAGGGGCATTCAGAACAGAAAATAGGAGGCACTTTTTTACACAGAGAATTGTGAGGGTCTGGAACCAACTCCCCAGTAATGTTGTTGAAGCTGACACCCTGGGATCCTTCAAGAAGCTGCTTGATGAGATTCTGGGATCAATAAGCTACTAACAACCAAACAAGCAAGATGGGCTGAATGGCCTCCTCTCGTTTGTAAACTTTCTTATGTTCTTATGTTCTTATGTAACTGCTGGACATCCCAATATTATTTAAACATCCAGCTATCAAAACCATTCATTCCCTTCTCTGGTGCTATTTTCTGGCTTGGTGATATGAAAAGCATGTCACTTGCACTGTTGAAACACTTTCTGATTTCAATCTCATCCTTTAGCCATAGCCCTTTTTTTTAAATGCACCTAAAAAGTAACTATGTTATTTTTTTGGCTAAATTGTAAATGCATTGCCACATTTCGTTAAAAAAAAAGGAATCAATATGAGTTACTGAAAAGAACGCAATTTAGCGCTTACAATGGCAATATTGCAAAGACCTCTCCATCCCTATGGAAGCTACACGTGATTAATAATTAACCAACAAAGGTGTGAAAGAGAAGTAGGCCTGTGATGTCAGATGTTTGATAAGAAGGAGCCCTGTTTACTCTCCCCTGCCCTTGGAACAGTTCTGATGACTGGAGCCTGTAGGGATAGACACTGGCTCTCTCGCTAAACAACCTTGTGGCAGACAAGCCTACAGATGCTTCAGGTTCAGGATCAACTACCAAGGAGCGGATATGAAATCGGCAGTGCTTCTGCTGCTGTGTCTCGCCTTAGCCGAGGGGAATAAGAGGTAAAGTGCTTTTTGATATTTCATTGAGGAAAAGCCACCTTCAGAGTCTTAGTTCAGATAGGCTGGTGTGAGTGTGTGTGACACTACACGCAACTTCAAAATCAAGAGCACAAAACCATTTCAATGGGCACTATTGTATTCCTGTGGTATTCCGTTGTTAATTCATTATGAATGTATTATAATTTTTTCCCCATATATCGTTGTTGTTAATCTAATGATACAATGGAGTTTATATGGCCATTCATTTAAAAGCTTTACCATGCAATTACCATTTATAACATAGCAAATAAATCTAAATGAATTCCTGTTGTGATTAACGACTACACAATTGCAGTGTGATTCATGGATCATCTTCACTGTCTCATTAACATGGTTTACAGCCATTCGGAGTTAGGTGCAGTTCTGCTGTTGGGTTGGTTCATGTTTGATGTAGCTGGGTCCTGATATCCACTGTGGGTTAGGTGTGGTTCTGCTGCTGGGTTGGTTCATGTTTGATGTAGCTGGGTCCTGATATCCACTGTGGGTTAGGTGTGGTTCTGCTGTTGGGTTGGTTCATGTTTGATGTAGCTGGGTCCTGATATCCACTGTGGGTTAGGTGTGGTTCTGCTGTTGGGTTGGTTCATGTTTGATGTAGCTGGGTCCTGATATCCACTGTGGGTTAGGTGTGGTTCTGCTGTTGGGTTGGTTCATGTTTGATGTAGCTGGGTCCTGATATCCACTGTGGGTTAGGTGCAGTTCTGCTGTTGGGTTGGTTCATGTTTGATGTAGCTGGGTCCTGATATCCACTGTGGGTTAGGTGCGGTTCTGCTGTTGGGTTGGTTCATGTTTGATGTAGCTGGGTCCTGATATCCACTGTGGGTTAGGTGTGGTTCTGCTGTTGGGTTGGTTCATGTTTGATGTAGCTGGGTCCTGATATCCACTGTGGGTTAGGTGTGGTTCTGCTGTTGGGTTGGTTCATATTTGATGTAGCTGGGTCCTGATATCCACTGTGGGTTAGGTGTGGTTCTGCTGTTGGGTTGGTTCATGTTTGATGTAGCTGGGTCCTGATATCCACTGTGGGTTAGGTGCGGTTCTGCTGTTGGGTTGGTTCATGTTTGATGTAGCTGGGTCCTGATATCCACTGTGGGTTAGGTGTGGTTCTGCTGTTGGGTTGGTTCATGTTTGATTAGCTGGGTCCTGATATCCACTATGGGTTAGGTGTGGTTCTGCTGTTGGGTTGGTTCATGTTTGATGTATCTGGGTCCTGATATCCACTGTGAGTTAGGTGCAGTTCTGCTGTTGGGTTGGTTCATGTTTGATGTAGCTGGGTGCTGATATCTACTGTGGGTTAGGTGTGGTTCTGCTGTTGGGTTGGTTCATGTTTGATGTAGCTGGGTGCTGATATCCACTGTGGGTTAGGTACGGTTCTGCTGTTGGGTTGGTTCATGTTTGATGTAGCTGGGTGCTGATATCCACTGTGGGTTAGGTGCGGTTCTGCTGTTGGGTTGGTTCATGTTTGATGTAGCTGGGTGCTGATATCCACTGTGGGTTAGGTGCGGTTCTGCTGTTGGGTTGGTTCATGTTTGATGTAGCTGGGTCCTGATATCCACTGTGGGTTAGGTGCGGTTCTGCTGTTGGGTTGGTTCATGTTTGATGTAGCTGGGTCCTGATATCCACTGTGGGTTAGGTGTGGTTCTGCTGTTGGGTTGGTTCATGTTTGATGTAGCTGGGTCCTGATGTCCACTGCTCTGTCTCACTGTCTGGGTTCCTGTCTCTCTCAGGGTGCCTCTGAAGAGACAGAGGTCAATGAGGCGAGCGATGCGGGCGAGGGGGGGCCTGTCTGAGTTTTGGAAGACGTATCAGCTGGATATGACCCAGCACAACGATGGCTGCTGTAAGGTTAGTCTTCTTTACAATAAAACAGTCTGGACAATGATTGTGAAAACTAACAAAGTTAGTATTGTGGAAACAGCAGAGAACAAAATAGTCTTGATACAAAAATTAGCTTTGCATAAAAAAAGTTACATTGTCTGAGATTCACCCTGTTTAGTACAGATAAGAAAACAAAACACAGAAAAAGAGAGACGCTTTTTAGAAAAAAAAAAACGTATTTATTGTTTATAAAATGTATTTTAGCAAGGCCAGCTGAAATCTGACAGTGTACAATGAACATTCAACATATAGGAAACGCAGTGAAGTTCACTTCTCACTGTTTTATGAAACATAAAACAGTACGTACTGTGTGACTATGTCTCCGAAACAAAAATCATTTCATGTTGCAACAAAGCTGGAAATGATTGATCGATTGAAAAAAGTAGCAACACAGGCATATCTGTCGTGAATATGGGTCATCAAAAAACACGTGAAAAAGCACTTGGTTTACGCTCGTTCAGCTACCATGCAACAGACGCAGCAAAGCAAAATTGATTAAAGAAAAATAAAACTGAGAGTCAAGCATATGATGAACTTTGATATTTCAAAATGTTCATGTCAGATTGATTTGGAATAAAAGCTCTTTCAGTTTGGGATTCCTGCATGTTGGATTGAAACTAAACTAAAACTTTAAGATTTGGTGCACTTTTAAACATTTCATGTTGGATTGATTTTGAGTAAAAGTTCAGTTTCGATTTTTTTCTTTTTTCTTTTTTGTACTATTTTAATTCTTTAAAGAAGAGAATAAAGCAGACAGAATACTGGAAACATGTGACGAACAGGTACATGTAATTCTACTTTTAATCATAACCTCATCTCATTAACTTACTCCAACAGTTTATGGTTAATTTTGATTGTCCTTTCGCTATAACGAACCTCTTGATATTACAAACAAAAGGCTTGCACCCCAACAGGTTTGCTATAGCGAGGTTGTACTATATATATATATATATATATATATATATATATATATATATATATATATATATATATATATATATATATATATAATTTATTTCTTAGCAGACGCCCTTATCCAGGATGACTTACAATTGTTACAAGATATCACATTAATTCTGACATACAATTACATTATTTTTTACATACAATTACCCATTTATACAGTTTTTTTTTTTACTGGAGCAATCTAGGTAAAGTACCTTGCTCAAGGGTACAGCACCAGTGTCCCCCACAAGGGACTGAACCCACGACCCTCCGGTCAATCCAGAGCCCTAACCACTACTCCACACTGCTGCTATATACATATATGCAAACATATCTTTCATGTCTTCTATCTTTCAGGCTGAATATTATGGGGAGATCTCCATAGGGACCCCTCCTCAGAACTTCACTGTGATCTTCGACACTGGTTCCTCCAACCTTTGGGTCCCCTCTGGTCTGTGTTCTGGTCAAGCCTGCAGTGAGTATGGACTCCCCTCATCCCCTGTTACAGATAAATGTTGACTGTAAACAGCATATGATCAGGGACTGAAATATGGTTAGGTAAATACTAGCCAGCAGCAAATAGCTCAAAAACTTTGAGCTGCCTCATCGAGTTCTGGAATACACCCAGACAAGAGAAATTCAATCATGACCATTATCAATCTTGTTCTGTATCGGTTTAACTTTTCAGAAGCCCACCACAGATATAATTCTTCTGACTCTGTGACTTACCAAGTTGATGGACGCCCATTCTCCATTCAATATGGCACAGGGAGCCTGGCTGGAATCATAGGGATTGACCTGGTGACTGTATGTATTTTTTATTTAGACTGACTAGGGATATAATTGCATTGTAATAACTGAATCAGCCTGTACTTACAACATAATAACATGATATATATGCAATACAATTGTAATAACGGAATAGATATGTAATAACATTGTATGAATGTGATTAGGTTATTATAACTGAATATACATACTATTCAATTGTAGTGACTGAATAGATGTGTAATTACAGTGCAATAACTGAATGCACATGTAATTACATTGTAATAATAACTGGTTATTTTATAATGGTTCTGCTCTTACATGGTAACTCTCCCTGTCCTGTAGGTGGAGGGGATCGCTGTGTCTAATCAGCAGTTTGGGGAGAGTGTGACAGAGCCAGGCAGCACTTTCGTCGATGCCAACTTTGACGGGATCTTGGGGTTGGGGTACCCGGCCATTGCAGCAGGTGGGGCGACACCAGTGTTTGACAACATGATGTCACAAAACCTGGTGGAGATGCCCATCTTTAGTGTTTACCTGAACAGGTAACATCTGTCTGCCTGTCTGTCTATCTATATTGAATACCTATATTCCTGTACACATGAGGTAACACACACACATGCACAAAGAAAAGCTTGTCATGTTTTTCAGGAACCTGGATTACTCCAGCGGCGGGGAGCTCATCTTTGGGGGGTTTGACTCCTCACACTTCTCCGGGGAGCTGCACTGGGTTCCCGTCACAAAGCAGGGCTACTGGCAGATCCTGGTGGACAAGTGAGTCGAGAGAACCACACAGACAATATAAAAACTCTTCTTGGTGGCTTTTCCATAACATGATTCCATTCATTCAAGAAACTATTATATAGGGGATCCCGTAAATGATACAGAACATTTGATTGGCTGCTGTAGCATGACAAGGGATGGAAATGGTGTTTTGTTTTCATAGAGTGACACATTATATTAACCATATTACTATGTTGGAAGGTTTGTAATGTTTTCAGAAAAAATAGCATATGCTAAAGTCATGAGAACTTTTGAAAGAACTTTTGAAATCTAGTTGAAAAAACATAATTAGAATGATTGATGACCATTGTCACAGACCAAAGAATAATACAAACCTAAAAAAATCTTCTTCTTCTTCTTCTTCTTCTTCTTCTTCTTCTTCTTCTTCTTCTTCTTCTTCTTCTTCTTCAGTATCAAAGTGAATGGTGAGGTGATGTTCTGCAGTGGTGGCTGCCAGGCGATTGTAGACACAGGCACTTCCATGCTGACGGGACCCACTGCAGACATCACAGCCCTGCAGCAGCACCTGGGAGCCTCACCCCTGGACGAGGGGACGGTGAGTGATTCTGCTCTCCCCCTGACTGGAACCTGAACTCTGAATCACATTCAAATCCATCTCGCTCTTGGACAAGGTACTCTGCCTGAGCCCAAGGAGCGTTACACATTTTTTGCATATTAACTTCCCTTTAAGACAAACATCGATTTGTGAAAATGATCTTTGAAAAAAAAGGCGAACAATATTGTCTTAAAGGGGATGTGATTTTGACAGTCCATTTATTGTACACTTGTCAGGCTCGTCACATCCACCTTATTTTAACATGTGCTGTTTAAATTGTATAAAGTCATTTTATTCACAGTAAAACAGGTTTAAAAGGCACTGCATATCAACATGACACTCAGCACCGCATCTCCAATCCTGCCCCACCCCTTGTTCACTGTATTTACCACATACCTCTTCTGAATCGTGCATACTGATAAATCATCTCCTGATCACTCGATTATTCACTAAACTCCTCAATAATGCTATCCAAGTCATTATTTTATTCCTATAACATCTCAGAAAGCTTGGCAAATATCCGCAATGCGGAAGCAACCATCTTGGTTGTTTGTGAGGACGGTACTATGCATATTACTCAGATCCGCCTCGGCCATTGAAAGCTTTTCTCATTGTTTTCATATAAAAAATGACTAGGGACCTGTGAATGATGCCTTTTTGATGATGTCGGACAGGGTCCGACATTGGACCGCAAAGGGTTATACCTGTACATAGAGATTCTAAAACCTGTGTCGTCCAAAATATTATTAGTACAAAATGCAGTGTGGCAGCAGTGTGGAGTAGTGGTTAGGGCACTGGACTCTTGACCGGAGGGTTGTGGGTTCAATCCCCAGTGGGGGGCACTGCTGTTGTACCCTTGAGCAAGGTACTTTACCTAGATTGCTCCAGTAAAAACCCAACTGTATAAATGGGCAATTGTATGTAAAAAAATAATGTGATAACTGTATAATGTGAAATAATGTATAATGTGATATCTTGTAACAATTGTAAATCGCCCTGGATAAGGGCGTCTGCTAAGAAATGAATTATAAATGAAAATGGAAAAACAGCAATTAAAATTCTAGGAAGACAGGGCATCTAGTGACTATCTAGAGTGTAAAAGGTTAGATGGTGAACTGCGTTGATTGAGCCGCTGTCTGTCTGTCTGTCTTGTTTGCTGCCTCCTGCTTGCTGTGTAGTATGCTGTGGAGTGTGGAAGCATCAACATACTGCCTGATGTGACTTTCACAATCAACGGTGCTGAGTTCACCCTCAACCCGGCTGCCTACATGATGGTAAGAAGCGTCACAAAACTTTAAGGACTGTTTTAAGGATTGTTTTTAGGGAATGTTTTTTGAGTTGTATTTCTCATGTTATAATCTGTGAATAAGCCTCTTTAAAACAGTTAAAAGGGTTTTTGATGGACAGCGTGATTGAATTAATCATCTTCTGCTTTTGATTATTTTTTTAAAAGCTTGGTTAGGATCACACTGTTTTTACGTGTAGCATTGCGTGTTTAACCCCTTCCTCTCTGCCTCTTCAGGAGGAGTCTGGGGGGCTCTGCGCCAGGAGGTTCCAGGGTATGGACATCCCCCCACCAGTGGGTCCCCTCTGGATTCTGGGGGACGTCTTCATTGGCCAGTTCTACTCCGTATTCGACCGGGGCAACAACCGTGTTGGCCTGGCCAAAGCCGTACCCTGACCCCGGGCTGACCTCTGGAGAGGGAGAGTGGAGAGTAATCGTGACACTCCTGGAAGTCAACAGTGGCTTAAAACAAATCAGACAACTGCACTGCTTGTATACAGAAACCGATCCGCCTTCTAGGTGCTGATTTCTTGTGTGTTGCGATAAAAAAAGATTTAATAGTTTTTTTTGTTGTTTTTTTATTTTTAGTTTGTATAAAAAATGTTTTAAAGGATGTACAGCCACACTACACAGCAGGCGCGAACACCATAGAAATACAATCGTTGTGAGGATTAAATAGTATGTTGATGATTGACACTAACGGACACAATAGAAAATGACATTACTTTGCGTGCTTTTCGTAAACTAAAATGATAGTATGCAATACAGAATGCGTTGCAAAAGTTGGTTTCTGTGTTCAGACTGAAAAAGGGGATGCACACTTCAGCCGGCTCTGTTTCTGAGAGGTCTGCATGAGGCCATCTGACCACTAAACCAGTGACAATTATCACATAACAAACACCAGCTCTTAGAAGCTCCCGACAGAGCGGATGAATATCGTCCTCCCCTTTGAGGGGTAATTGATTACCTTCACGTACACCCAAGGATGACCCATCATCTGTACAACCAAAAAGAATCAATGTTATTATCACAACCTCAAACTAGGTAATTTAAAGCTTTGAAGCTAAAAGTCCTGGAGGAAATCAGAACAGATTTAAAATGACTTGGAGGAAAAAACTCTTGTTATTAATAACCTTGAGGACTGGAGTTAAATGAGCACTCTTGCAGATGGAATGAAAGGACACTCAGGTAACCTGTTTCTCACATTGGCTCTACACTACACTTTTTCCCTGAAAGTGCCGTCTTGTGATTTTTTCGCATGCATGGTTGGTTCTGCAATTATTTAAATTGCTCAGCACACTTCTAACCCACAGCGTTGAGTCACAGAGCTGGTATCCAGGTTACAGAGACAAAAACAACTGTCCACCAGGCACATGTTTGGAAACAGGGACAAGGGACAACAAGAGAAAAAGTAAGCAAAAAATGCATTGAAAAAAAGGTCTTAGGTGTTTAGTTATTTTAGTTTGAACATGCTGCAGTGCGGTTGGAGTAGACCGGGGGAGAGCTGTGATGTTTGAAACTTATTTTCATTTTATTAATAAATATTAATAAGTATTCCATCAGCCTTGCCACCAATACATTCAGAAGTTTCTACCTAAAATCTAGCTTATTAGTTGGCATTCTTGATAGACAGAATGAGTTACACTGTCCCCTACAGGCCGGAGGCTAACAATACTTTGCAGTGTTTTCAAAAACACTTTCCTAGTTAAACTGCGGAGTCCTGCTGGCAAACCTCAGGTGATTGATCAGCAAACCCAGAATCCCTGCCAGCGACCCCAGTTTAACCAGTACCCATGAGGTGGTGGTGTAGGGGATCCTTTCATTCTTCTATGCGCATCTCACACACTCTGCCTGCTGTTCAACTCATCTAATCTGAGTGAAAAGCAGTGCAGCTTTAACACAGGAAACGCCTTCTTAGATGCATTAATCTTGTATAACCACACACTCTTCTTCCTCCAATTAACCCTGACACAAATCCTGTCAATGGCTCAGCACATTTTGTCCTGTTTTGTATTTTCAGTTGCTTTCTTTTTTGTAATCCTCCCAATGTCATGCCATTTTTTTTATGGCGAGTTTCTGTTGCTTACAGTGTCCCAGCGAATTAATTTTGTTAGTTATTTCTTTCCATGTTTGAGCTGTAGTACATTGCTTGCAAAAATTCTTCGAAGGAGGGAGGCTACGAATTTGCAGTATTTACGAACACGCAAGTAATATTAATACATAGAGCCCACAGTCTTCAAAAACCATGCTCAGCATTACGCTAACAGAGCCTTCCTTCGGGGTCTGTTTTTTTCCTTTGTTCGTGGTTTTGAGTGAACAGACTCCTCCTGCTCCTATTTGCACTCTTTTAAAGTTCTTGAATAAAGAACAGAAGCAATGATAAAACTACAAACTACTTTGTCTGTGATATGTGCTTCCCTTGCTGTCTCCCATCTTTCAACACTTATTTTGAATAAAATATAAAAAAAAAAAAGTGTTGGTTTTTTATTAACCGAGTAGCACAGAGCCATATTTTGTCACTAAAGCTCCAAACCATATTTTTTTTCTTAATAAACCACAAATGTAATATATTGTGAGCAAGAACAGTACGGTACCTAAATTCATTTTTATATGCATCATATGATCATATGCTACTTGAATTAAACTGGCAGTAAATAAAACAAGATTATATATATATATATATATATATATATATATATATATATATATATATATATAGAGAGAGAGAGAGAGAGAGAGAGAGAGAGAGAGAGAGAGAGAGAGAGAGAGAGAGAGAGAGAGAGAGAGAGAGAGAGAGAGAGAGAGAGAGAGTATACTTTGTACAGTAGCCACTTCCATTTATCTTACTTTGACACAGTAGAACAGAAAAACCCTCCTGGTTTCACAAACCCGATTATAAATTCTACACTCCCAGTCCCTTATCTAAATTAACATTAACGTTTCAGAAGACTGTGTTTTGAGTTACTCATCTCGGACCGGTTTACTCAACAACAACAAAAAATAATCCGCCAGCCACAGCCCACCCAGGCCCACCCGTGGCTATACCACTGATTGGAAAGACCTCTCCATCTCTATGCAAGCACTTGAAGACTAGCTACACGTGATTAATAATTAACTAACAAAGGTGTGAAAGAGAAGTAGGCCTGTGATGTCAGATGTTTGATAAGAAGGAGCCCTGTTTACTCTCCCCTGCCCTTGGAACAGTTCTGATGACTGGAGTCTGTAGGGATAGACACTGGCTCTCTCCCTAAACAACCTTGTGGAAGACAAGCCTACAGATTCTTCAGATTTGGGATCAACTACCAAGGAGCGACTATGAAATCGGCAGTGCTTCTGCTGCTGTGTCTCGCCTTAGCCGAGGGGAATAAGAGGTAAAGTGTGTGTGTGTCTGTGTTTGTATGTGTGTCTCTGTGTTTGTATGTGTGTGTCTGTTTGTATGTGTATGTGTCTGTGTTTGTATGTGTGTGTCTGTGTTTATGTGTGTGTCTTTGTTTGTATGTGTGTCTTTGTTTGTATGTGTGTGTCTTTGTTTGTATGTGTTTGTCTGTGTTTGTATGTGTTTGCATGTATGTGTTTGCATGTATGTGTTTGCATGTATGTGTGTGTTTGTATGTATGCATGTGTGTATGTGTTTGTATGTATGTCTCTGTGTGTGTATGTATGTATTTCATTGATGAAAAGCCACCTAATAGGCTGGTGTGGGTGTGAGTGACAGAACCAGCAACTTCAAATCCAGAGCACAAAACCATTTCAATGGGCACTATTTTATTCCTGTGGTATTCTGTTGTTAATTCATTATGAATGTATTATAATTTTTGTGATTAACGACGAGACAGTTTTACAGGTTTACAGCCATTTGGAGTTAGGTACGGTTCTGCTGTTGGGTTGGTTCATGTTTGATGTAGCTGGGTCCTGATATCCACTGTGGGTTAGGTGCGGTTCTGCTGTTGGGTTGGTTCATGTTTGATGTAGCTGGGTCCTGATATCCACTGTGGGTTAGGTGTGGTTCTGCTGTTGGGTTGGTTCATGTTTGATGTAGCTGGGTGCTGATATCTACTGTGGGTTAGGTGTGGTTCTGCTGTTGGGTTGGTTCATGTTTGATGTAGCTGGGTCCTGATGTTCACTGTGGGTTAGGTGCGGTTCTGCTGTTGGGTTGGTTCATGTTTGATGTAGCTGGGTCCTGATATCCACTGTGGGTTAGGTGTGGTTCTGCTGTTGGGTTGGTTCATGTTTGATTAGCTGGGTCCTGATGTCCACTGCTCTGTCTCACTGTCTGGGTTCCTGTCTCTCTCAGGGTGCCTCTGAAGAGACAGAGGTCGATGAGGCGAGCAATGCGGGCGAGGGGGGGCCTGTCTGAGTTTTGGAAGAAGTATCAGCTGGATATGACCCAGCACAGCGATGCCTGCCCTGCTGCCACCAAGGCAGATGAACCCCTCATCAACTACATGGATGTAAGGATCTCCTGTGTGTGTGACTGCACAGGGACGGCAACACCAAGCCAGTATCCCTCACTATACATGGATGGAAATAAGACTCCTATTGCATAGCAGTGTGATCCATTCCTGGTTTTACTATGAGTTTAATAGAACACACCTGCGCTTGTTACCTGTAGACTTTGATTTATCAAGCTCGTATTAAAACCTGAAATGGGTGTGTGAAATGGTGGCGTTGTGGCCAAGACTGGTTACCAGCCAGAGAGAAAGCTTCAGTTTCAAGTGCAAATGCACACTTTTATCAACAAAACAAACAAAATCAAACACAGGACCAAAAAAAAGATTTGAACAAACACAAATCAAAACCTCCCTTTAAACTAACTCCACTGTTCAGGCTGGGTATTCACCTTCACCAAACCATCCTCTACGTAAACAAAGGATTTGACTCCTTTATATACCATCCATTAACCAATCAAGACCCAGTCACATTCCCCACGTGGATTTGGCAGGAATGGGATTTTAACCCCATCCCTGCCAAACTTCAATTCAACACAAACTTTATAACCAAAGCACAGTATTTACAGGTTCACTTCCGCCCTGCCGCAGGATGTAACGGCTCAGTAATAGGAGTCCTATTTCCATCCCTGCTATGTTTCTAGGTGCCCTTTTATGTTTTTCACAGTGGTTTCCCCGTGCTTATACCTCTATTCATGATGCCTTTTGTTTACTGTTCTTTACCATGCTTCCTTGTGATTTATCAATCTGAGCTTAAACATGCTTTCACTTGGCATCACTAAACTTTTCTAAACTTTCAACAGGCTAGCAACATAAATGATCCATTTGGCTTTACATGGCTACATCTAGTTATAATTATATGTTGTATAGTTTTAATTAAAGAAAAAAAAAACTTATTATGACATACAGTTGTAGTCAAAAGTTTACATACCGTTTACATGCTATGGAATCCATTTTACCATGTACTGGAACTAAATTTTCTGTGCCAATAGAGGAAAAACAGCCCCATAGAAGGATATTACCACCTCCATGCTTGACAGTAGGTATGGTGTTCTTTTCTTTGAACGCCTCACCAGACTTTCTCCAAATGTAACAACTATCAGCGTGACCACATAGCTCGATTTTTGTTTCACCACTCCACAAAACCTTTGAGCAGAACTCATATCCATCATTCAAATGCCATTTTGCAAACTTTAAGCGATTGTCCTTGTGACGTTTTCCTAAGAGTGTCTTTTTCCTTGGCCTGCGACCATTGAGACCTTCACCACGTTGAATATCTTTGGCAGTCAATCTTGGATTGTTATTAACCTTCCTCACAATTCTTCTACTTGCTCTTGGTGAAAGAACCTTCTTTATAACAGACAGAGGGAGTGTTGTGACAGTACCATGAGTCTTGTACTTCTTCATAATAAAAACAATAGTTGAAATTGGGATACTCAAATGCTTGGAAATCTTCTTGTATCCTTCTCCAGCTTTATGACAATAAATAATTGTCTGCCTAAGGTCTTCAGAGAGCTCTTAATTAATCAACAATCAATCAATCAATTAATTAATTAATTAATTAATTAATTAATTTTCCCATATTGACTTATTGGTAATGACAGCAATCATCCTATGCCTAACCCTTTTGTACTCTCTAAGAATGTTCACAAACAAGACAGCATTTTCTAGACTTTTCTAGATTTAGGTTCTGCATTATCATATTGAAATTTCTAGCACCTTGTCAATTTGAAATTTCTAGCACCTTGTCAACCTTGAAATTTCTAACACTATCTTGTTAGATCCTGATTCTCCATGGATATAGAGCTATTTGCTGTTTTTGAATTGTCTGTAATTCTCTCTCTCTATCTTTCTATCTGTCTCAATATATATATATATATATATATATATATATATATATATATATATATATATATATATATATATATATATGCAAACATGTCTTCTATCTTTCAGGCTGAATATTATGGGGAGATCTCCATAGGGACCCCTCCTCAGAACTTCACTGTGATCTTCGACACTGGCTCATCCAACCTTTGGGTCCCCTCTGGTCTGTGTTCCGGCCAAGCCTGCGGTGAGTATGGACTCCCCTCATTCCCTGTTACAGATACACAATGACTGTAAACAGCATATGATCAGGGACTGAAACAGGGTTAGATAATACCAGCCAGCAGCAAGTAGTTCAAAAATGTTGAGCTGCCTCATTGAGTTCTGGATACGCCCAGACAAGAGAAATTCAATTATTATTATTATTATTTATTATTATTATTTATTTCTTAGCAGACGCCCTTATCCAGGGCGACTTACAATTGTTACAAGATTTCACATTATACATTATTTCATATTATACAGATATCACATTATTTTTATTACCCATTTTTACAGTTGGGTTTTTACTGGAGCAATCTAGATAAAGTACCTTGCTCAAGGGTACAGCAGCAGTGTCCCCACTGGGGATTGAACCCACAACCCTCCAGTCAAGAGTCCAGAGCCCTAACCACTACTCCACACTGCTGCCCTATCATGACCAATCATGACCATTATCAATATCGTTCTGTTTCTGTCTGACTTTTCAGAAACCCATCACAGATATCATTCTTTGGACTCTGTGACTTACCAAGTCGATGGACGCCAATTCTCCATTGAGTATGGCACAGGGAGCCTGACTGGAATTCTAGGGATTGACCTGGTGACTGTATGTATTAATAATAGTTTTGCTGAGTCTTTATTTAGACAAGTATTTCCATTGTAATAACTGAATATACATGTAACCACATTGTAATACCTGAATAGACATGTATTCTGATTGTAATAACTGAATATACAGTACATGTAGTTCCAGTGTATTAACTGCATATACGTGTAATTACATTGCAATAACTGGATGTTTTCCAATGGTTCCTGCTATTACATGGTAACTCTCCCTGTCCTGTAGGTGGAGGGGATCGCTGTGTCTAATCAGCAGTTTGGGGAGAGCGTGACGGAGCCAGGCAGCACTTTTGTCGATGCCAACTTCGACGGGATCTTGGGGTTGGGGTACCCGACCATTGCGGCAGGTGGGGCGACACCGGTGTTTGACAACATGATGGCACAAAACCTGGTGGAGATGCCCATCTTTAGTGTTTACCTGAACAGGTAACATCTGTCTGCCTGTCTGTCTGTCTATCTATCTGTCTATCTATCTATCTATCTATCTATCTATCTATCTATCTATTTATCTATCTATATTCAGCTGGACTAATTGCATTGGGGTCTGCACTGATGGAGCTGCAGCAGTGACTGGAAAGCCATTGCACCTTGCGCTATTTGGACACATTGCTTTTTACACAGAGATGTGCATGCTGGGAAAGATATTGAACCAGGTCTTCACAGTGATCTGAACACAGTGGTAACACTCGTTAATTTTATTAAATCCAGAGCAACAAACTCCAGGTGTTTTGCTGCACTTTGTGAGGAAGTGGGCGCAGAGCACCATTCTTTGCTCATGTATATCGAGGCATCTCGAGGCAGAATGCTTACCTGTATATATCATCTCAAGGAAGGGTTTCGTAACATACATACATGCACAAAGAACAGCGACAGAGCATCTCCTCTTACTCGCGTGTTGTTTTTCAGGAACCCAGATTACTCCAGCGGCGGGGAGCTCATCTTTGGGGGGTTTGACCGCTCGCACTTCTCCGGGGAGCTGCA
The DNA here is from genome assembly GCF_902713425.1 of Acipenser ruthenus. Lineage (NCBI taxonomy): Eukaryota > Metazoa > Chordata > Actinopteri > Acipenseriformes > Acipenseridae > Acipenser > Acipenser ruthenus. The sequence continues at coordinate 10,306,355 of NC_081218.1, forward strand.
CTGGGTTCCCATCACAAAGCAGGGCTACTGGCAGATCCTGGTGGACAAGTGAGTCGAGAGAACCACACAGACAATATAAAAACTCTTCTTGGTGGCTTTTCCGTAGCATGATTCCATTAATTCGAGAAACTATTATATAGGGGATCCCGTAAATGATACAGAACATTTGATTGGCTGCTGTAGCATGACAAGGGATGGAAATGGTGTTTTGTTTTCATAGAGTGACACATTATATTAACCATATTACTGTGTTGGAAGGTTTGTAATGTTTTCAGAAAAAATAGCATATGCTAAAGTCATGAGAACTTTTGAAAGAACTTTTGAAATCTAGTTGAAAAAACATAATTAGAATGATTGATGACCATTGTCACAGACCAAAGAATAATACAAACCTAAAAAAATCTTCTTCTTCTTCTTCTTCTTCTTCTTCTTCTTCTTCTTCTTCTTCTTCTTCTTCTTCTTCTTCTTCTTCTTCAGTATCAAAGTGAATGGTGAGGTGATGTTCTGCAGTGGTGGCTGCCAGGCGATTGTAGACACAGGCACTTCCATGCTGACGGGACCCACTGCAGACATCACAGCCCTTCAGCAGCACCTGGGAGCCTCACCCCTGGATGAGGGCACGGTGAGTGACTCTGCTCTCCCTCTGACTGGAACCTGAACTCTGAATCACATTCAAATCCTTCTTGCTCCTGGACAAGGTACTCTGCCTGAGCCCAAGGAGCGTTACACATTTTTTACATATTAACTTCCCTTTAAGACAAACATCGATTCTCTTCAAAACAACAGCACATCTACTGTACAATAACCTACAGGCAATCATTTGTGAAAATGATCTTTAAAAGCAAAGGCCAACAATATTGTCTTAAAGGGGATGGGATTTTGAACACATTTCTGATACATACACTGCTGTGCAAAAGTCTTAGACATGTTGCATTTTTCTACTCTGATGCATTATGAACATCAACAATTACTCAAAGCCTCCACTAGTGTGTTCTACTATTATGACAACCTTGACTTGCATAAAGAAGGAACAACATTGAGTGAAATAGCTTTCGAGGTGTGGTATCCGAAGCATAATCAACAAGCACAGAGAAACATCATCTGTAATTGACAAACCCACGACTGGAAGACCCAAAAAGCTGTCTAACGAGGATGAGCAATACTTGAAGATAATATCCTTAAGGAATAGAAAGAAGACAAGTGTTGAATTGATAACAGAACTGACAGAAGACACAGGTGTCGTTGTCCATCCATCAGCAGTCCAAAGCACCTTTGACCACTGTTCCATAGTCCAATTTCTATGTTCTTGTGCATATTTTAGCCTTTTAGTCTCGTTCCCCTTTCGTAACAGAGGTATTCTTACTGCAACACATCCTTTAAGTCCTGATTTCAAGAGTGACCTTAGTACTGTTGATTTGATGGTCAACGACACCTGTGCCTTCTGCCAGTTCTGTTGTCAATTCAATGCTTGTCTTCTTTCTATTCCTTAAGGGTATTATCTTCAAGTATTGCTTATCCTTGTTAGACAGCTTTTTAGGTCTTCCAGTACTGGGTTTGTCAATTAGAGATGATGTTTCTTCTCTGTACTTGTTGATTATGCTTCGGATACCACACCTTGAAAATCAAGTGATATGAGCTATTTCATTCAATGTTGTTCCTTCTTTATGCAAGTCAAGGTTGTTATAATAGTAGAAAACACTAGTGGAGGCTTTGAGTAAATTGTTGATGTTCATAATGCATCAGAGTAGAAAAATGCAACATGTCTAAGACTTTTGCACAGCAGAGTACATATTTCCAATAGAATTTGTTCCATTTTCTTTAATATTACCTTAATTACCTGTAGAAGAGATTCTAAAACCTGTGTCATCCAAAACATTATTAGTACAAAATGGAAAAACAGCAATTAAAATTCTAGGAAGACAGGGCATCTAGTGACTATCTAGAGTGTAAAAGGTTAAATGGTGAACTGCGTTGATCGAGCCGCTGTCTGCCTGTCTGTCTGTCTTGTTTCCCGCTGCCTCCTGCTTGCTGTGTAGTATGCTGTGGAGTGTGGAAGCATCAACATACTGCCTGACGTGACTTTCACAATCAACGGTGCTGAGTTCACTCTCAACCCGGCTGCCTACATTGTGATGGTAAGAAGCACCGGTCACAAAACCTTAAGGACTTTAGGTGTTTAGGGAATGTTGTTTGAGTTGGAGTTCTCAGGTTAAGCAGTTCTTTAAACTGTGTTAACAAACTTCTAACCCTCTTTAAAATAGTTGCAAGGGTTTGGATAGACAGCAATCCTGATTGAATGAATCATCATGTGCTTTTAAACAAAAACAGTCCTTAACAAAATATTCTTCATAACACTATAGCAATGGATTTTGAAAAGCTTAATGTTACACCTTGCGTGTTTAAACCCTTCCTCTCTGCCTCTTCAGGAGGAGTCTGAGGGGCTCTGCACCACTGGGTTCCAGGGTATGGACATCCCCCCCCCAGGGGGTCCCCTCTGGATTCTGGGGGACGTCTTCATTGGCCAGTTCTATTCCGTGTTTGACCGAGGCAACAACCGCGTTGGCCTGGCCAAAGCCGTGCCCTGACCCCGTGGTGACCTCTGGAGAGGGAGAGTGGAGAATAATCGTGACACTCCCAGAAGTCAACAGCGGCTTAAAATGAGTTCAACGGCCGCACTGCTTGTATACAGAAACTGATCCAACTCCCAGGTGCTGGTTTCTTGTGTGCAATGATAAAAAAAGATGTAATTGTTTTTTTTTGTATCATTTTTTTAAAGGATGTAGGGCAGCTTCACAGCAGGTGTGAACACTATAGAAATCCAATCATTGTGAGGATTAAATGGTATGGTGGTGATTGACAATAACGAACAAAATAAAAAATGACGATTCTTTACATGCTTTTCGTAAACTAAAATGAGAGTATGCAATACAGAATGGGTTGAACAGGTTGGTTTCTGTGTTCAGACGGATAAAGGGGAAGCACACTTCAGCCAGGCCTTGCTTCTGAGAGGCTTGTGGCTGGACTGTGACTCATGGGCACCTGACAGGGTTAAGAAAGAAGGTCATCTGCTCATTTGTCTCTGAGTCAGGGATTCGTAAATCCAGCAACTAGACCATCTGACCACTAAACCAGTGACAATTATCACAGAACAAACACCAGCTCTTAGAAGCTCCCGACAGAGCGGATGAATATCGTCCTCCCCTTTGAGGCGTAATTGATTACCTTCACATACACCCAAGGATGACCCGTCATCTGTACAACCACCAGGTAAAAGAATCAATGTTTTTACCACAACCTCAAACTAGGTAATTTAAAGCTTTGCCTAAAAGTCCTGGAGGAGATCAGATTTAAAATGAACAGTTAAGACTTCTTGATTGGACAAAAAAAGCTGGTTTGTTATTAATAACCTTGAGGACTGGAGTTAAATGAGCACTCTTGCAGCCAGAACGAAAGGACACTCAGGTAACCTGTTTCTCACATTGGCTCTACACTACACCGTTTCCCTGAAGGTGTCGTCTTGTGATTTTCTCGCATGCATGGTTGGTTCTGCAATTGTTTCCATTTAATAAATTGCTCAGCACACTTCTAACCCACAGCTCTGAGTCACAGAGCTGGTATCCAGGATACAGAGACAAAAACAACTATCCACCAGGCACATGCTTGGAAACAGGGACAACAAGAGAAGAAGTAATCATAAAATGCATTGAACAGAAGATCTTTGGGTGTTTAGTTATTTTAGTTTGAACACGCTGCAGTGGGGTTGGAGTAGACCGGGGAGAGCTGTGATGTTTGAAACTCATTTCCATTTTGTTAATAAATAATAATACATCTTTAATCAACCTTGCCACCAATACATTCAGAAGTTTCTGTCTAAAAGCTAGCTTATTAGTTAGCATTCTTGATAGACAGGATGCTTTAAACTGAAATGCCAAAAACAACGATGCAGGAAATTGCATGAAGCATTGCATGATGTCTCTGTGACTCCACGCTGTCACACTATGAACTGTGTTGAACTGTCAATGGAATTATCAGGTTCTTTCACTGGCCTTGCATAAAAAGGACAATGAATGTTGATGGCATGAAATCAAACAGTTATAAAGATGAAAAATAATGTTAAGAATATCCCCCCCCCCCTGTAATGGCATAGCAACTGCAGTACTTTATCTAAAATATGAAAACATACAGTAATGCCAACATATTTGATTTCATCATTTTTTTTTAAGTGCTGAATTCCCCTATCCGTCCGTCTACACATCCACACACTGTACTGCTTACACAGTTGTAACTCAGTAGGAAAAGCCCTGGCCCTCTCTGCCTTGACTCATTTGTTTATTTGGGAACTCCCACATGCCTGTGGCAGACAGCCAGAGAGAGAGGGAGGGAGGGACCTTTATAAAATGGAAAACAACAAAAATAAGCACTGATTCTGAACTGTACAGAAAGCTCCATCCGGGCCTGTGGCTGTACGACTCTCAGTGCTGTGGTAACTAGGACGCGGGCTCGCTCACAGTGATCTGAACAGGGAGGAGGGGGTGAGAATCACGACACTATTGCCATCAGACAGTTTACTACTGAGCTGTGAAAACGGGCCAGGAGCCAAAAGCTGTAAGTACCTTCAGCAAGCGAGCGAGAGAGCGAGAGAGCGAGCGAGTGAGTGAGTGTGTGAGTGAGCCAGCGTGCAGAGTTCTCGTTCAGTGAAGCTGCAGTCTCCTAAAGGGAAAGGGTTGTCAAGTTTCATTGGCTCTTTCTTCCTGTTCCAAAAAGCTGTTCTGATGTAACTGAGGACAGGCAGGTGTTCCACAGGAAGGGATAGTTGTGTAATGCATTTAGTGTGGGAGGGGGGCTCGGTGGATGACAAGGGTGCTGGTCTGTAGTGTAATGCTGTTGAAGGAAGTTTGGATTTGATTTGTATGACACAAGCTCCTATTTTTAAGTGAACCCAGAAATGGCCGCTATCTGACTGGCATTGGTTGGCACCAAAGCTTGTTTGGGCAGATTGATAACGCAAAGAACCGTTGATCAGCTATAAGGTGATGTGGTGGTGGTGGTGGTGGTGGTGGGGGGGGGGGTGGGGGTTCTCATGGTAGTTTTGTGTAGATCTGGGGGAAAGGTTGTGTGGAAGTGGCTTTTTTTACATTGATCACTTCCTGTGCTGTTGGTCACATACTCTGATTGTTGCTACAGCACAGCACTACGACACAGGAAGTGATTTGGCAACAGGAAGCAGCAGATCTAAACCTAAACTCCTTGTGCTGTACCAGTATTTAAAAAATCTAAAAATTAGAAAAATAAAAAAACAAGCAAAGCATTACAAGCTCAGGCACTTGACAGTAAGTCAGGGGACTCTACAGTTTCCCTTTGAGATGTGTTGGGGCTGGTTGCTATGGCCCTGCCCTTCACATGTTTTGCACAGAAACTCTGGCCTGGAATTCATGCATTCCCACATGTGTCATATGTTTGGTAAAAACTGGTTTTGCTAGATAAGCTTTATATTTCGGGAAGGACCTGCAGATACAGCATACACACCACCCCTATACAGTAAACACAGCCAGTTAAAGGAGTTAGCCACTGTAACTGAAACTGTACATGGCTATTAATACAACTTGAACAATCGGTAATCCTGCAGTTTAGAGATCGGTTATAAGTGGTTATAAACAATAGCAAAAACAAAACAATGGCAAAAGTGTATAATAACTGTATTGCAAAAACAAAGCAACCCCATACAACTGGTGAGACAGACATATAAAGAGAGACAGACACACAGACAGGTACAGAAGGACAAACAGACCTGAAAAGACAGACGTTATAAGCGATTATATACAATAGCATAAAAAAGTGTATAATAATGTATTATTTCTAATCAGATTCTGTAATTGTCAATAGCACAATGACATGTTTATAGATTGTTTATAACCACTAATGTCGGATCCCTAAAGTGTTACTGAAAAATCCAGGTATGTGCTTTTGACGATTACTGGTATTAACAAAGGAATAATAGTTTATTACAATAACATTTTAATGAGACATTACTAGTGCAAAGCTGCAGGTCATATTATAAAGTAATTACAATGATTTCTATAAATACATTATAACAAGGTATTGTTACAGATTGATTAATAATAATAATAATAATAATAATAATAATAATAATAATAATAATAATACAATGATTGTTATTGATTGTTCATAAATAATTATTCAAATAAAGTGTTATCAATAGAACCAGCCCAGGCAGGTACTGTGTGGCTGGAACAGGTTCAAGTGCAACAGTATACACTTGAACCTAAGAGAGGAGAGAAAGGCAGTTCTGTTTGAAAGGAGGGGTGTAACCTGACTATAGATACCAGCTGACTGGATGTGTTAGTCATGTATAGAACATATTCAGGCAGGGAATTGCCAAGATCTCTCTTAATCTGTGCTTTGTTTCAACCTGTTTGATAAAAAGGTTGCTGTTTTCAAGGTGTGCTCATGGGGTGATTATACAAAATGCACCCTTTACCGGAATAGAAAACTAGAGGTATCTACAGTCAAACCCTTTTCACACTGGCTATCTGGGTCACAATCCCGCGTAGTGTGAAACCACGTACCTGGGTCACACCCGGCTTGACCTGGGTCCCAGTGACCCACCTCAGGATGTGGGTCGACACGCATTATCCCGGGTTGAGCGAGACAAAATGCATGACGGCCGTTCGTGAGCCAATGCAATAACAAACGGCCACACCTGCGTGAAGGTTTCACTTCCGCAGGGAACGTTTCTGTTTATTCTGTTTAGCCACATTTTTGTTGCTTGAGACACACCAGAGCCAGATTGCAGCAGGGATGAAGAAACATTCGCTCTAATCAACATTTGGGCCGACGGTTCAATCTAGAGGAGCTTGGATGGAAGCGTCCTTAACAAGCTGCATTGATACGCATATCGTTTACTTGCTTCTGTCACCCAGGTCAACCCTGCTTTATCAAAAGCAGTGTGAAATCACGTACCCGACCCGCATGACACCAGGTTCTGACACGGGTAGGGCATGCCAGTGTGAAAGGAGTTTTACAGAAACCCTTATCAGATAGTTAGATACTGAATTAGACATAATTTTCAAACTTTCAACCTTAAACAGCAATATCAGTCTGTTGGATCATGATTCTTCTTGGACAGAGAGCTGTGCGCTGTTTTTGAATTCTCTCTCTCTCTCTCTAAGTCTATCTACACCAGAAATATGCTGTAACTGAATATGTTTTTGGGGTATGTTTCAGGTATATGCATGTTTCATTTGAGTTCCTTCTTCTCAGATTACACCCACGCCCACCCTGTTCCTGAGCAGCACTGCAGAACGGGGATGTAAATCTGGGTGAAAGAAGGGCTGTTGTTTGTTTTGTGATGGCAGTGTTTTCAATAGACACTGATCAGTGGAAAGCACTGCTCACAATAACTCTCTTTGATGGGGGCCTGCCAGTCTGTAGCTGCTGTGCAGCTCCAAACAATGGAAACCTTTTCTCAGGGGCCAGGCACACAAAGCAGGGTGGTATTGTAAAGACATTCAGCACTGAGATCCCTGGCATTGGAACAGCAGGGCCAAGTGTGCGCCATAGATACAGCTGAGCCCCTCTTATTAATATATTGCACAGTACAGGCCCTGCAAGCTTTTGTGCGATGGAGAAATCTGTCAAATTATGCCTCTTAAAAAAAAAAAAAAAATTACATTGCCTAATTTAATCATTTTAATACAAGTAAACTTGTCATACTTCTCTCATGCCAGAGCAACTATAGTTGTTTTTATAAAAAACAATCGACACACTAAGTTGGCTGATGACACTTATTTCTATGTATTATTGAATTGTGGTTTGTCAAACTTGTACTTTACTTGAACAAAAGTTATTGTATTTCTTGCTCTTATTGTATTACTTGTATTGTAACGCTTGAAATGTTTTTGCTTACGATTGTAAGTCACCCTGGATAAGGGCGTCTGCTAAGAAATAAATAAATAAATAATAATAATAATAATAATAATAATAATAATAATAATAATTTCAGTGGAAAATGAAACAGCAATACTAACATGTAGATGCAGTTAAGGCTGATAATTGATTTGCAGAATGTTCTGGTTTGCAGTGTTTCTGGTGTCTTTGTGAACACACTTTTATCAAAGCTGGTATCACTGCACAGAACAATTAAAACCAGGAGTGGCTGTGTTGCAGGAACCTGCCCAGGTGTGTAGGATACAGCGCCATCTAGTGACCACTCAGGAACATTGGATTTTGTTATTTAATCAGAATTGAATTGATAGTTTATGCTTGGTATTCTGTTTCTTTAACTTTGTGTTCTGAATTGATAGTCCATGCTTGGTATTCTCTATCTTTAATTTTGTTTTCTGAATTGATAGTCCATGCTTTATTTTCTGTTTCTTTAACTTTGTTTTCTGAATTGATAGTCCATGCTTGGTATTCTGTCTCTTTCTCAGGCTCTCTTCATGAAGCAGGTGGATCTGAAGATCATTATCCTCGGATCACTTGGGTAAGAGAAACTCCTGAGTGCATTAGCAGCAGCCCTGTGTGTGTGTGTGCGTGTGCATCTGTGTGTATGTGTGTGTGTTTGTATGCGTGTGTCTTTGTGTGTGTGTGTGTGTGTGTGTGTGTGTATCTGTGTGTGAGTGTGTCTGTGCGTGCGTGTGTGTGTGCGCGCGTGTATCTGTGTGTGTGAGTGTGACTGTGTCTGAGTGTATCTGTGTGAGCGTGTGTATATCTGTGTGTGTGTGTGCGTGCGTGCGTGCGTGTGTGTGTGGTTGATTTGACACTGTAAAAGAACAGCAATGTTATAATGAAAGATTGGTAAAGCCCAGAAACATAGCAAACTATGGTAAACAATGGTAAATGCATAGTATAACAATGGGAAAACTGCAAAATTACAGCAGAAATGTTCAGTGGTAAACATTTTTTTAAGGGGAGTGTGCGTGTGCCAGCTGAAATAAAAAATAAATAAAAAATTTTTTTCAACTATAGTTACAAAGATCGATGTGTGCTGGTATCAGTATTCTAGACGTACAGAACATCTTACTGAATTCCTTGATTTATCTGCTTTGTACACATTCCTCAATTATCTTCTGTTATTGATTTATATTTGATCATAAGTGTACACTGCAGTTAGTCCTCCTTCTCCGTTGTATACAGTAAACCCATCCACGTGTTGAAAACAAGTCCAAATAAAGGAAAATGAATTGATACAATAAGTAACCATCTTTTCCAGATTATAACTAAAATCTTAAACATGTGTTATAAGAATTTTGTTACTAGAAAGTTCTGCTGTGCATTTGGACACTAGGATGCTGTAGTCCAGTGATTGCCTGAAGAAGATCCACAGTAGTGGAGTTGTCTGTATGTGGAGAATGTGATAACCAGGCTGCTTCTCCTACAGAGTGGGAAAGACCTCCCTGCTACACCAGTACGTGCACAGCAAGTTCTACGAGGACTATCGGACCACGCTAGGAGCCAGCGTCCTGTCGAAGATCATCACCGTGGACAACAGCGCTGTCAAGCTGCAGGTGAGGAGCAAGCCAGACAAGTGCGCCGAGGGGGTGAACACTCCCCTCTAGTGGCTGACAGCAGTGACTGCACTGAAAAACAAGAATAGTGCAATAGTGTTTTAGTCCCCCAGTCACTCGCTATCAGTTCATGTTTGTCTGTATCTGGATTGCCATTCCAGTGCATTCGACAGATGGAAAATGTATTTTTACTTAATTTCATGCTGTTCACATTTTTTGAAATGCTCGATCCAACAGGACCTGCGCTTTCTCAGCCGAATAAGCAGTGTACTTGCCGATGGACTGAGATCTCCGTTTCAATCTCAGTCCCTTAAAGAGTACTGCACTGGTGTTACAAGTTTACAATCACGTATTCCACATCATCATATACCAAGTAATACAAAACTAAATACTGCTTTGAAATGAATAATCATTTTTCGTTGAGGCTCCATGTTGGAGCATCGCTTTTCCGTCTTTTCAACACTAGAAAAATACGCCCAGACGCCCAAAATGAGGGATAGCTGATTGCAAGCCCACAAGTGCATTGCTCTGTGTGTTTATAGCCTGTTTACACACGCGCCTCTTTTAAACCGGCTTTCATGCGACTTAGGTGTCCTTTTTTGCAGTGTAAATGCAACCGTCTTAAAAGTGTCCTTTGCCAGAGGGTGCTTTGCGACGGCTTTGGTCTGTTTTTTTGGTCTCTCTGAATGCTGCGGTCCCTGAGACGCCGCGTGTTTGCCACTTATACTCCTGGGCAATGCCGCCATATCAGCGCCAAAGCAGCACTAAAAACGGCGGACATGTAGGGAGCAATAATGTTGTTGATCAACGCTGTACATTTTCATGATCCATGAACATCAACAGAACGGTAACTAATGAGTGGCAAACAGCAGGCCAGTGTAAGCTCTGTTTAGCGCATGGTAGATGCAGTAAATCCATTATCTGTCTGTGGTCCTGCGCTGAACAATGCAAGTGTGGTGTAAATGTATTTCACATTGTCAGTACCGGCTGGTGACTTTGCTGTCCTCTCCTGTCACTGGTTTAATCCATTCTTTTAGGTTCTTCTCTTGTTCCCTCTCTTAACAGTACTTTTTGCCGTACTTAGTCGATTTGGAGGTATATTAGGAACTGAAATAGCCTTAGCTTCTTTCATTTTACAATCCCCTGCTACAGGACACAAACTTTTCTCAGACAGCACGCATTTGAGAGATAAAAATAATATGAGATTTTTAACTTTCATAACGGAAGAGGTTATGGAAAGTAACTTTCAATACGGGAAGCCTCGGCACAAATTAAGCACTGGTATCAACACACCTCCAATATTTTAGGGTTACCATGTGGCTCCAGATTAACCGGACGCTGTGAGGCAGAACGGGATTTCAAATTTACCCCTAAATTGAAATAAAATAAGGTGTAAATGAACCATCCTTAGCTACAATTAATAATGGTGCTTAAATACCCGCATGCGCGTCAAATAATTGTATTATACCAAGAATGAATTGCAGCCAGTCGCTATTTTTTTCTGTTTGTTAAAATTCAATCGCCCACATTATTCTGCAAATACAATTTCATCATCATCTCGTTGCTCTATCGATAAATTAGCTGTTCGTTCATTAAGATCTGATCAGAAGCAGCTGATCAGTGTGAATTGTTTGCTGCGCCCAAGCAATTCCACCAGAGCAGGATCAATCTCAGCAAAGGTGTATACGTGAATTACTTTCAATTTAGGGGGAATTTTGAAATTCCGGTCTGTCTCAAAGCGTCCGGTTAATCTGGAGCCATATGGTAACCCTAAATATTTACATTTCATATTCTCTAAACTAAAAAATCGTGTCTAGTAAATTGGTGTCCGAGCTGTGTTTTGAACGATTCTCCCGCAGATCTGGGACACGGGCGGACAGGAGCGGTTCCGCTCGGTGGTGTCTACCTTCTACAAGGGCTCGGACGGGTGTGTGCTGGCCTTCGACGTGACCGACCGCGAGTCCTTCGAAGCTCTGGAGGGCTGGAGGCAGGACATCCTGGACAAGACCAGCTCCCGCGACCCCGGCTTCCCCTTCGTGGTGTTAGGGAACAAAATTGACCTCAATGACAGACAGGTGCGCCCCACACCCCCCGGGAGTGACATTACCAGCTAGAGCTTACAAAGCTCCCCTTTAATCCTAAAACCTTCCTCTGCAGTGCAGTATTGCTGAGCCTTCTTTATCTTGCCAGGTGTCCAGCAGTGATGCCTCCTCATGGTGTGAGGACAGGAATCTCCCCTATCTGGAGGTCAGCGCCAGGGGCAACATCAACGTGGACCAGGCCTTTCACACAGTAGCCAGGCATGCACTGATACAGGTCAGTTCTCAGCTCTGCTCCCTGTTCACAAAGATTTCACAAGATTGAAGGAATGCTGTGCTGTTGCACTTGAGGTCCACTAACAACTGTCTGGATCAGTTTTATGAATAGGAAACAGCATGAAATACATAACCTTGCTGCACAATATGCCAATTTAAGTGATCGGAACATTTTTATTTTTTGGCTTATGAGTTTTGGACCCTTCTTCTTCTTCTTCTTCTTCTGACATATCATATAGAAATAAAAGGACTCTTGTAAATGCCACTCTCCCAGGGATTTGACATTGAAACAAGCTGCTAATGTAACCTCTCCTCCTGTTTCCCTCCCACAGTGCAAAGAGGGAGCAGTGAGCTACATGACTGACTCCATCAAACTGAAACCTGAAAAGGAAGGGAAGAAGAAGAAGAAGAAATGCTGCTCTTAAAAAACCAAACAAACACATCGTACAACTAAAACCTGAACGTAGTCCCACCAGTAAGGGGTAATGCTTCTACATCTTCAGTCCATCAGAGGGCGCTACTGTTCCACATCACTTCACTTGTATAAGCTGTAGAATTTATTTTGTGCAATAAGAAAACAAAAAATAATGCAAGGGCACCCCTCCTGCAACGATCTTCAACAGCGCATTACTGACGGACATGTGCAGGGAAAGCGATTCACTGTAACTAATACTGATGGACTACGCCTTTGAGCTATAGATCCAAGTTAGGATCTTCTGGACTTTGTGAAGGTGTTCTGTGTTGCAGGATACAGTGCTGTGTGAGTGTGTGTGTGTGTGTGTGTGTGTGTGTGTGTGTGTGTGTCTATAGTTTGTTTTATTAAAGGTTTTCACAGCTGTCTCCGACCATCATCTGTGTGAACCACAAAGGCTTAAAGCAGCTGCAAAGAGGTTAAGCTTTTGTGCCCTGCTCAGAATTACAAACACTCCTGTGTCAAAGTTCTTCAAATATTATTTTATGCTGTGTTTTTTTTTCTTTGTAACTGTTTTTGGAGAATCACGTCCGGAGCCGAACAAAGATAAAAGCGGAACCTTTTAAAAACCAAACTGTGCAAACAGCCTAGCCCTAACCACAGACCCACCCGGGCACATCCACTGTGATAGAAACACTGTGCAACACTGCAGTTGAAGACAGGAAGCTACAGAAAAGCAGAGGGCAGTGTTGCACCACACTACTGTATAGATTAAGAAATGTTTTATACATTTCTCTGCTAACAGATGCATAGAAGTTTTACCAAGTAATCTTTTACAGTTCGGTCTATGTAGTCAACAAAGGAGCTGTCAAGAGCACTGTTATTAATTATAGATATTGTAAAATAACTGCTACCCCTGTGGTGCCTTTCTACCAATTACACACTGTAGCTGCCCTTGATCTACAGTAGCAGGGTAGAGACGGGGTGCAAACCTGCCCAGCTGAGCACCTTAACCGCTGTACAAAAGAGTTATTTGCAGGAGCAGTTATAAAACTATGAACCTAATTCCTCACCAGCAGGGGTCAGGATCTGCAATGCAAGCACATCACACAGCACTTCCTGTTACACTACCACTGCTCCTGAAGTATAGAACAATTGCATTGTCGCTGGAGTGCCCGTGCTGCATAGCCATTGAAGATCATTTGGCCATGAAAGCAAAAGCTTCCCAAAGCTTTGCATTGCTTGAGTTGCTTCACTGCTGCAGGAAGCCATAGCATACAGAAGCTATCAGGAAAATGAAATTGCTTTTGGGTCTGCCAATCCATCTCTTCCCGGAGAAGATTTGATAAGGAGAGCCACTCAGCGGAGAGAGGGAGTTTCTAGTTAAGATAAGACCGTTAAATCACAGGGGTTTGGCAGATGATGATGTGGGTAATTCGACTTGATTGTAGCTCCTTAAATATCTAATACCCATTCATAAAACCCAGCTCAGGCTTCATGATTTAGTGTCTCGTCTTTTCGAGCATGACTGATGCCTCCTACGGTATCCAGAATCAGATAGGGGCCTGTTTATATCACACACTGTTACTAATAAAATACAGCCTATCATATTTTACACACGAAGGGTTTACACTCCGCACTGAGGAGCTCCACAATGTCATGCGGGTTGTGTTTTAATTTAGCTCCCTGAATACGAGAGAGTGGAACAGTTACACAGCTAGTTGCAATTAGGTGCTCCTGTCAATCAACAGTCAAGTGTGAAGCAGGACGGTGTGCCCCCGGAGGTTGGATTTCGCGGGTGTGAACATGAGTTTGGCAAAGACAGGTGCTACACGTCATGCACGCATGTGTCTGTGTGTGTATGCATGGAAACACTAAAACCACCTGCAGGTAAGTAACGCAGTAAATTAGTTAAACTTCCAAGCAACTGCACTATAAGTGTACTCCAAGTTACTGTGCAGATTTTATTTATTTACTATCATAATGTAATTGTTCAAAGGTAAGATCTTACAGGGTACTGTAGGTAGATGGTGCAGCACATTAGCAAATTAATTCTGTGTAGGCACTAGTGGCCTGGGTTTACATCTGATTTCTGGGTGAGCTTGTTTGCAAGTTGGCAATGCATCCATCCCTGTCTTACATTAGTAGAGGCAGTTCCAAACAGCGCTGCAGTTTTCTTACTGCTGGTCAGTGCCTTCAGAAATCCTCCACCTCACTTTATTCAACTTTATAGATGCTTCTTGGATTTTGTAAACCGTATTAGTAAGTGTACCCCTTGTTTCCTTCAATGCACAGCCTGAATGGGGATTTACAGAGCAAGCTATAAACTAGTAATATTTATTTTAAATACTATAACCTAATGATTTTTTTTGGTGGGGATACTTTGTACCAAATGAACTGCGGGGTCTTTGCAGACCTAAACCCCGCACTACAAAATGCCACTGATCCTGCAAGCCTTTGGTTACCTCTGAATTCCATTCTGAGAATGAAAAGGGCACATTCTCAAGCCGTTGTTCCATGCTGTCTCTGGCACAGCGTGCAGTCTCAGGGTGTGGATTCTGCAAGGTTTGCAGAGCTTCTGAGCAATGCGGCTCCCTCCTCCTCCAGGATCTTGGATCAGAGGCTGCTTGCTCTCAAGCTCGCGTCTCCTTGCAGAAGTGTGTGCCGAGCAGAACCCATGTAGTAACCCATTTATGGAGCTGTGCACGCTCCCAGTAATCTTAAAGGGGCTCGTGCTTATTTGGGTACTGGAAAACGCTTCAAAATAGGTGGATGATCAATAGAGGAATATAGGATTTATTTTGAATTAGCCTGCTATGGTCTCCGTTTCCCTATATAGCGTTCCCTTCCTCCACTTACCACGTCAGTTATTTTTGATTGTATAACTCAATCTCATGGCTTCTTTATTTTGCACAAGGCAAGCCTCTAAGAAGAGAGTAGAAAGCATCTCTCTTGTACATGTTGGTACGTACACTTTTGACTCCCCCATGCTTTCTTTACTGGACAGACAGAGTGCTCTACCGGTTAGGACTTCCCTTTAACAAATGCCATGTCATCTGTCTTTATTGAAACTGTGGTACATTTAAATGAGTTTCTCGAAATACCTGCAGAACTAAGTGATGGAGAGTTAAGACAACTTTTTAGAAATAATTTACTGAATCACAAAATGAAGGTCAGAAACTATTCGTTACACCTTTAACACAGAGCTAACATCTGACCGTGATTTTAGAAAGTTAGATAACACGCTAAGGGACAGATTCTCAGGGCTATTTACTCCAAGGGGTCATTAGGGTAAGGGTTAACCTTAATGACACCTTGGTTCTGGTTTGGTGCTTTTGTTTCCTTCTGAAAAATTGTGCAAATGACGATTTGCAGGAAATATCTGTGAGAATCTAGCCCTAAGTAAAGGGCTTTGACTGTTGCTTGCCGCTTCTGAAGCACATGTGTGCATGTTTCCGGAGCACTGACATCTGCAGCTGCTCCTCGACACACAAGGGGGATTGTAAGGGAAGCCTGATTGCTGGATGACAGCTATGAACTGCAAAACCAGGCCATCCCTAGTGCAGAAACTCCTGAGGAGAGTCAATTATCACCTGCTTTCTAGGCTGCGAGCAGGTGGTTTATTACAACTCACAATGAGATTGTTAACCCTTTAAGGGGACAAGCTCGCTCTGCAACTGTTATTAGGACTGTCAATGTGCAACTGAGTACTGCACATGCTGCTGTGTGTACTGTATGTAACCTTTTACACTTATAACATTAAAGTCTGTTTCAAAGCTCTTTTCAAAATGTCCGCTCTAGTGCACTGGGGTTTGAGATCTGTCCTATAAATTATGCAGGAAGAGTGATAAAAAAATAAATAAAAATAAAAATAATAACAAGTGTTCTGGCTTTTCTATTCCGTACCACATCATGAATCGTTATCGCTGTGTTACCTGTTTGACAACGTGGACAATAATCCTGACACTATCAGTGCACTAGAGTGGCCATTTTGAAAAGAGCTTTGAAACAGACTTTAAAGTTATAAGTGTAAAAAGTTGTCAGGATGTTAACAATGAAAAATTCCAGGTATGTTATTTAAACAGTTGTAGCAACACGTCGGGACGTGTAATGCTATATTTTTTCAAAACCCTGCTAATTACTCTTTAAGGTTTAAACCAAAAAACAAAAGGATGTAAGGATAGTAATGCATTTGTAGTAATCTCCTTTGCCGTTACCCACCCTCTTTCAATAAGGAATGGTAGGATACATTTCTATCCTTATACAGTAATTAGTTCCAAGTCAGACCAAATTTATTATAAATGGCAGGAAATGGCAAATACCAGTGTGATACTGGGACCAATTAGGAATGGGTTAATGCTGAGGGACCTTGCTGGGTAAGTGCACTTACTCCTAATAGCTAATGGCATCCTGTGAAATTATGATAATCGCAGCTGGTCTCCAATGCACTTACATTAATGATGCCTTATTATCATACACAAGCACTGCACAAACCTGCTCTCCTGAAATGTGTGTGTCAGTCTGCACCCTGTTCCTGTACAGTGTGCATCTACCAGAGTCTATGAAGCCATGCTTCCACTCTGCATGCCTGTGCTCTACAACACACTTTTTAATACAGTGTGCTGTGCTTTCCCTGTGGTCTGCTGCAGTAAACTTTATAAGGGAAACCAGGTAACGCTTTACATTAGGTGTCAGTAAATCTTTTTACACGATATAACCCTAACCCTTTTTTGATACAATTGTGTTAGTGCTGGTTAGGGGTGCATTGTGCAAAAAAGTTTTAAACCTGTGAATGCAGCATGCAAAGCAGCGGTCATTATTCCCTAGCACTCCCTGTGACAGAGATCGAATGAGTCTTAGTGTTAGATCTCCCTCTCGACCTGTGAGAGCACGGTATACGAGGAACAGAGTACCCTTAATGAAATGGCACGACAATTTATTCCGTAGGGTAGATGGAAGTCGGTCAGTTCGGAAGGGGGCGGAGCCATGGCACCCGAGCTCAGTGACCCAGACGGTAAGCGGCGTGGCATCCGAGGACTGGAGGAGCGGATGCGCTCGTTAACCTCGGGGTCATGGGCGAGGGTATAAATAGGGGGCATGGCTTGAGTGATCTGTTCCTTTGCATATGGTTAAGTTAAATAACCGAGAAGGAGCCCGTACTGTGAGGAAACCGTGAGTGTTCTGTGTCTGTGTATTAACACTGTGTGTCTTGTGTGTTATTTGTCACAGAAGATTACTGAGCACGATCCGGAGCTGCAGCCGCAGGCCAGCGAAAAACCCGGACTTCACCACTCACCTTTCACTACCAACTGTCTTTGTGTTTGCACCTTTTAGCACTTGAATCACGCACTGTCTTTTGTGTTCGTGTTTAGTGTGGGTGTCGGAACGGGACTTTGGGGTTGCGGGTCAAACCCGCAGGATTATAAATTAGAAGTGATACACGCCGCTGTATCACTTCCAGCACTATTATTATTTACAGGTTTTGCCTTGAGGCTCTGGACATTTACTAAAATAAATAAACACCCTTGCACCTGTACCAACGTCTGTCTGTGTGATTCTTCTGCACTGCACTCACCTGCACGTCATTACCACTTTGCCACACTCCCTTAGTGATAGTATTGGTTGCCTTTATTTCCTTGGCAATCAATGACACCATTTCATTAAACCCCTGATTGACAGTGTACCGGGGGAGGTATTAAAGTGGTGGTCTATATTGCATTACTGGTTTGTACAGCAATGCAAATTCCTTTCAATATCTCCATTAATATATATATATATATATTTTTAAATGTCAAAACAGAAAAATGCAGTCGTATTGTTTTAAGGGAGGGGGAGGTTATTCTATTGATCTTAATTATCTGTTCTCATTGGCGTACTAAATGATAAATACGTATGGGGGTGGGGGAGTGGGAGTCTGCTGGTTTATTTGTACAGTATCTTGTTAAAAAAGTCAATTTATAAAAAAAAAAGATTAGATTGTGAATGGATCTGGATTTAGAGTTAAGTGGAAAAA
This sequence comes from Acipenser ruthenus, assembly GCF_902713425.1. NCBI lineage: Eukaryota > Metazoa > Chordata > Actinopteri > Acipenseriformes > Acipenseridae > Acipenser > Acipenser ruthenus. The sequence continues at coordinate 10,324,622 of NC_081218.1, forward strand.
AAATGTATTTCTCAGCGCTTATGTCATCACATATGGTACAGATCTGTATGCATCACACACATATATTGCATTTGACAACTGTGCAGGGAGGTTTTGGCTGTGGGACTTCCTGGATCCCGCCCTTGTCAAGGGACCAGTAGAGTTTGGGTGTTTAACTGGAGAAAGCCTTTCAGTGTTAACACCCATATCGAAACCATAACATAACATGGTGCAAGATAATATTTCAACTGTGACTTTGAATACGCTATCATAACAAACTTGTCCTCAGCTCTGAACATTTTAATGTAGCCGTTCTAGAAATGACCATGCCATTATAGAGCCAGTTATAAGCTGGTACTTTGAAGCACAACCTCTAAGAACACAGCATTACGCCAGTAATTGCAACACAATATTGCACTGCGGTCTTGATAAAACCTATAAATGTCACCACGGTAATGCAGAGGCTTACCTGTGTGTATTAGTTCATAAGCATTGAAGACCATTTAGTTCAGGCATGCAGTGTGACAGCGAGGCTGCACACAATGCTCCAGTGTGAAAGTGCTTGGTGGTAATTGTTTCCACAGAAAATGTTTAATGTGAAGGAGGTTTTCCTGGATAATTCCTCTCTGGCAGGAGGAAACCGGAAGGAACAGGAAGTAAACATCTGATAGGCCAAGAAGGAAATTGTGAAACCTTGAAAGAATTCAATTGTAAAATAAAGTTGACTTTATTTATTTATTTGTTTTGTCAGTGGAATAACTTGAAATGAACCCAAAAGGGTCACGAGGCTGAATTGTGTGTCTGTGTTGTGATATAGTATACATTCCACTGTGGACCTGTACTTGAAGGTCAGTATAGCTATTAACCCATAGCAGATGATTTCAATCTGAATGCAGAATATTCAAGAACCCTGTGAGAAAACAACCGAGTTACTCTGAATTTAAACTGCATTCGCGTATGTGAAGCAGTGTGCGTAATAGGGCTGGGCTTGTATGCTGGGATATTACAGGAAACAGTTGAAGAGAAAGCATAAATCTATTAGAAATCCACCTATAGGGATTTAAAATGGACTTTTATCTAACCCAAAAAACACATATCATGCAAAAAATGTTACACATTAAGTACATTGTAACTATTCTTAATAACATTGTAATTATGTGTAAGTGCACATGTATTTACCGAGTAACTACTATGTGAAATATATAGCAATTAGAGGCACATAGTATAGTGCTACCCATTTCATCTTTTGTGTGTCGCTTATACTAGGAGACAGATGCATGGGCGTATTTTTCTCTGGACACTTCATGCACCCAGGTATATAACCCATGTGTCTGTTTGTGGGATTGTAGTAACAGTTCAATGCAGCGCTAGTAAAAAGCTTTACTGCTGGTCTTGTTGTGGTTAGGTTTCATACGGGGTGAGAGTCTGATTCCATTCTCATGAAATCGGAGTAGTCTTTGACTTTTCTGCTTGCCTGTGATTAATGGAGAACACACTGGTCTAGATTAGATCTGGACCTCTTCCTCCCATTCCTCTGGGAGATTAGTTTTCAATCGGCCTGAGTGCTGGGAAAACACACACATGAGAACACACACATGCAACGCACACATCTGCTCCACTGGCTCCGCGCTGAAGTGACACTTGAGCACACACCCTCTACACGGGACAAAGATTTGTTTTTATTGTATTCAATATCTGTGTGACCTGCGCATCCAGACTCTTTACAGTATCATATTGACTCCTCAGTACTATCAGTCACTTAAACTGACTTAATACAGGAGACAAAAACTGGCTGTTAATTTTGCGTGATACAGAACTGAAGGGAAAAGGGTTCACAACACAAACCTCAAGCACACAGGGTATTTCTGAATTTATTATTATTATTATTTATTTACAAAAGAATCCTTTTTTATGGGTTACAATTGGTGAGAAGACATGTGTTCCAGTACAGTCTAACCCCCGGAGAAAATGTCAAACAAACGATATTAGCATAGGACTATCGGTTCAGAAAAGAATGCAAGTTTATACGAGGCACCCTGAAAATGAAATACAAGTGACACACATGTCTGTTACAGGGCGGCTCTCCCCCCTTTGTCTCCTGGCTATAAGGGCACCCCAGTCCTACAAAGCAATAGACACAGCTTTCACATCAGAAACAGCAACATCACAAACTACAGCTCACATACTACAAACGCCATCGTGCCTCAAAACAGGAGACACACACAACAGAAGATCTGTCCTATACTTCAGAAAAAAACCCTGGAAGATGCACACTGCTTGGACAAAAAAACAAACAAAAAAAAACCACTGGTGCTGCATGTCTACAGTACTTGCCAGGGAGATGAAATCGTGTGATGGCAGCTTGCTTCAGTCTGTGATGCCAGGCCTGTTCAGCACACATGCAGAATAAACACTTGCTTGCTCGCCAAGCTTGTATGCTGCTGCAGTTTGAATGCAGTTTTGCCTCGAAATGTTTATATTGTACAAAAATGACACTGCATCTGAACATATTGTGATGCATTGCGTCGTAACACTCCCTGCACAGTAGGGCTGGTCTCCCAGGGGCTTGCAAAACAGTTAAGCTGTGATGACTGGGGTATGCTAAAGAAGAGTTTGAATTTCCATTTAACCCGCATGTGCCTGTAATGGAGCCCACTACATCACCTTTCTCAAATTCTAACAGATCAGCTATGCAGTCGCATGTGCTTGCTCTAGCACCCTCTACATACAAAGATGGACTGTGTTGTGCAAACCACGTCAATTTGCTAGATTTTTTTTTTTTGCCCAAGCTATGAACATGTACATAGATGAGAACCAAAAAAACGTACACACATAACATGTTTGCAATGTAATTTTACTGATAACAGGAAGCAGCATTCGACTACTTATTTACACATAGACATTTATGAAAAATATCACTATTCATACAAAACTAATTTCAAATATTAATTCCTAACCAGACAAAAAAAAATAAAAATAAAATAATGAACATTGTAATAAGCCAAGAGTAAAATGAAAAGTTGGGTTTGGAATGTCTAAAATAAAAAAAAAACAAATAAACAAACACACCAAAAACAACAACAAAAAAAACACTTTATGTGCCCATGTTACTATTTGTCTTTCTCCGGTGCAAAACTGCCAGCATTTCAAGAAGTAAGCGGGATCAATTTTGTAGTGGAGAAAAAGCTCAGTATATCAGTAAAGCTCGCAGTAATGAAATGGAGAATTATCTGAATGCTGTATTTTGCTTTACCTCTTACTAAAGCCAGTTGTTTTAGTTTGTAATACAAGCACCAGTTGCGGCAGATTGATTGTTCAGCCCAGTCTTCACTTCACCAACTCTCCAAGCCATCACCTTGTCAAATATACGGGACTATCCATTGGACAGAAAGGGCGTTCAATTGGGAGAAATAACTGCAAGGCAGAGCAGTTTAAATCGATGATTGCACTTGGAATGATACTGCGTTGGTACTTCTGCAGTTCAGCCTCTGTGCATCCACAGATCACTTTGCATTGTGTCTACTGCAATCTGCATTGGCATTTGTCCCAAATTGAAAGCACTCTCCCTGCAGTTGAGTGAGCTTTTGTATTTTTTTTGTGTTTTTGATGACCAATGCAACCCAGACAGCACTTCACAATCTTCTGATTCTTTAAATGAGGTGGCGAGTTACGCTCAAGCGAGGAAGAGGAAAGGAAGAAGAATGAATTGCTGTCTCCATATGCACACGCTGTGCTGGGTGTGCTCAGGCTGTTCTGTCTGTCTCTACAGCTCTGTGTCTGCCACGGGGGCTTGCTTGGCAGAATGCCCGTTGGTGGTGGTGGTGGTGTTGGAGGTGGGGGGCTGGTTCTTGCCTGTGTCCTGCGTGTCCCCGTTAGTGCTGGGCTTCCCCTGTGGCTCGGGGGGGTGCAGGGGGGCCACAGAAACCAGAGTACCATCTTGGTTATCGCTGTCCACCTGATAGAGGTCTTCGTTCTATAGGCGGAAATATAAAGCAATTAACTCATTAGTGCTGCGGGCAAAATGTGCCACCAGCCACTTAAGTCTGTTTTTATGAATAACATGCGGTATCGTTTTCATGAGACTGTTCTTATAGGCTGCTGTTGGCTTTTTTGAGTTTCATAAATATCAAACTTCATTTTATTAATAAAAAACTAGGAATAAAATATTCTTTAATAATAACACACAAGTTAAAGTTTTCTTTGAATAGGGATCAAGATTCATTTCAGAATGCTTATATACAGAATATTTAACATTCTCTCCTGAAGTTATCATGTCATCCTCTTCCAGAACATTTCTTTTCAAAGACTTGTCTACAAAACAGCTTGTTCACAGCACTGCTTTTACCATCCAGCTGAGGAAGGACACAGCAGGTTTCCTTATATATTATATATATATATATATATCCCATTCAGTCACTGTGTGTGCAAGTACCATGTTAAGTTTTCTGTCTATTTATCTAGATAGATAGATAGACAGATAGATAGATAGCTCTCTACATAGATAGATCTAATTAGGCTGTATGTATGTTTAAAGGGATCATACTGTTGAGGTCAATAGAACAGCTGCTGCTGTAGCTATTGGCAAGCAGAGACTCTAGAAACGTATTAGTATGTATATTGCTATATGATCCTTTGCCAGATGTTTATTATAGCCAGATTGCTGAATGTGATGATGTAAACTCAGCATCAATATCTATATGACAGATGCAGAGCAGGTTCAGTAGAGATGGTTCATACTTCAACTGTGTGACCGGCGATTTCTAGTCTCTCTCAAGTCGTACGTGCCACTGTCTGCCGATCCAGTTGCATGAATGAAGTATGAACCAGCCTTACTGGTTTGCGAGGTGTGGGACCCACGGTAAATCCCAGCACTCGGGGCTTGTTGGGTTACAAGTGCAATACTGACCAGTCTCTCTCCCTTGGAGCTCCCAGTCATCCGGTTCTTGTAGCAGTATCCACCGATCAGGAGGGCTGCCAGCAGCAGGCCTGTGATGACCAAGGAGACCAGGACACTCGGGGAATGCTTCCTCCAGTGCGGTGCGGCAGTCATGAGTCCAAGCTGAAGGAGAGAAGGGAGGGGTTGGGATCCAGTGTTACTGCACCCACATCCAGTCTGAGGCATGCAAAGCAGCATCCCACATTCCAGGTTTTACTACAGGCTTGATCAGCCCCAGTGTATAGGTAACAAGATCAGATGTGTCTTATTTAACTTGGAATGGATCAAACTGCTTAGCAATGGGAGTTTTATTTCCCATAGCCCCATTCACAGATAATCCCGTTTCTATATACAGCATATACTGTACCAGAGATATACCACTAGCCAGCGGTTAGACCCTGGTCCTCCCTCAATGGTCTGGTTTTTAAATATCTATTTTAAACATGCATTGTTTGCCTGTGCACTTAAGACAGCTCTCACAGGCAGAAAGCCCCTGAGATTTCAAACAGTGTGTAGCTGCAGTGGTTGATCTAGTGTCTACGTTCATTACCAGACTGCAATGCATTTTGTCTTACACCCCCAAATATGCAATGGACTCAACCAGAAATGCTCTGTGTTGTCATTAGTAAACCAATCCGAAGCATTATTTAAAAAAATCTTGCAATTTTAGGTCTGCACCAGTTTTCCAACAAGCAATAAATCACTTTGTGTAAGCGTGACTTCTTATTAGAGATTCATGTATCAAGTTTTACCAAAGTGGTAAAATGGTTGTTTCAATACAGCGGTTTATATGTATCTCAGCTACTGGCATTAAACAGTGAAGCACTTATTGTAATTAATGCTAGCAGCCTATCAATCATGTCACAATGTTCTTGGGCCTGAATCCCGCCACACTTTATTGCCCATTAACAAGATGTAACTCTCTTGCTACACTGTTACCAATTCATTGTATATCGTGTACTTGTTCAGCTGGCTTTTAGTTTTAGGGAATGTTATCATTCCATAGGGGAATTGGTTTAGCGCTCATAGGATCGTATTTCCTGCTGTTTCTGCCATTATTTGATGAGATTTTGACACGGGGGTGAGAAGTGACGCAATGAACTGAAACACTGCTTTTTTCTTCTAATTTCGGGTTGCATTTCCTGTCGGTCCACATTGCTTCATGTATTAATACCAGTACATTTTTGACATACTGTAAATGCTAAATATTAAACGATTTTATATTCGTCATCTCTGTTTGATTAACGAAGAGGTGAATCCCAGTTGTGGTTTAACACCCTAAACAGAGCGTGTCTTTAAATTCTTTTGCACAGTGTCAGCACCACTCCAAATTCACGTCTGGTGGGAAAAGACTCAGAGCCGCCAAATAGAATCTAAAGTACTGTTTGAGCGTGTTCCAGCAGTTATTGTTCATTGTTGTGGTGCACTAGATTTGATGTTTGGAATAATGCTCCCGTGTCTGTATGTGTTACTTCAACCTAACTCGCCTTCCAAGGAAGTCAATTAATGAATTATCCCATAATGAAACGCAGCTGTGTATCTCTTGCGGTTACTACAGCAAAAAAAAAAGAAAGAAAGAAAGAAAAAGCTAGTTGCAAGCTATCGCAACAAATGATCAACACATGACCAAATAGGTTTAATATTTCTACTGTATTTTGAGGGGCAGTACACAATGTGTCGTTTCTAAACTAAAAACATGAATGGCTAAAACAATAACATCACACTGAAACGGGACCATGGGACGCTGTTGTTAAATGCACAGACAGACATTGCATTACTGAACAGTGAGTTTAAGCAACATAATGAAGAGGTAACAGCAGCGATGACTCAGTTAGAAGGTACGCTCTTTATAGCCTGCTTTTCTGTGCCTGTTCTACGCTCTGTTCCCACGCGAGCAGTGAAAACACACATTACCTGATCCTTCACATTTTCATCGTTAAAGTAGGAGGCCATGTCTTTGGGGTTTTCTGTGAAGCAAGGGGAAACAAGAACCTAATGAACACTTACAAATACAAAACCATAACCTGGACTCCATTAGAAAAGCCGGTCCGACTGTGGACAATAATAATACTCCAACACGTTACAAAAGGTTTAATGAACTGTAGATGATTAAATTCATAAAAAGTCCTTAAAACATTATTTTTTGTGAATATATATATATAATGTATATATATATATATATATATATATATATATATATATATATATATATATATATATATAATGTATTTGTATATATGTATAAAATAGTATAAAGAAACTCAGATTTTGGAGCTGCTGATGAGCATGTTCTTATAACAGCATGACTGTACTGCAGTCCATCTCTAATGTACCTGTAATTTTGGAGCTGCTGATGAGAATGTTCTTGGACCTGGGCTTTTGATAGATGGCAATACTGCACTCACTATCATCGTTGCACAGTTCATGTTTCACATTAAGGATCGACTGTATGAATTCTTCCTGCAAACACAAAAACAAGCAGCCACAAGGTCAGGGTTTCCATTTGAGTTTTAAAATATTATTTTTTGTTACGACTTCATTATTTGTTGAATTCAATAGACTCTTCAGATGCATCTTAATGAGTTCCAAGGGTAGAACATGAGGATCTGTTGCAAGATAGTTCACATCAGCCATCTCTCCACAGGCATTTCCTACTTGTATCACACTCTGTAACCGCATTTTTGCACACTCTAACCCTAACCCTAATTCTGAACCTAACCCTACTAATCCTAACTCTATACCTAACGCTAACCCTTTTCTGATGGACGTGTATACTTACATATATCATGCAATAAGATTTACACATTAAGTACATTGTAACTAAGCATAATAACATTGTCATTATGTGCAAGTACACATGTAACTACTATGTAAGTATACAATCATTAGAGACACAATGTAAGGTGTTACCCTGTTCGCAACACTGTAGAAGACTGTCTTTCAAGATTTCTACACACTTCTTACGTGGACTCATTTGACAGATTTAACACTCTTTGCGGTCTGTCCTGTAAAGTACAGCATGTTTGCTGTTTGGATGACGGTTGCTAGGCCAGCATTTTAAACTTTTACTTTTGTTGTTCTTTTTTCCAGACTTGATGTTTGACCCCCCACCACTCCCCGAACAGCTGCAAGAGAATGAAGTCGATCTGTCTTGATCCGCAGCGGACTGGAAGCCTCGTATCCTTGGGGCGAGTCCAGGATTAGGGTGAGCCCGCCACACCCTGTTCTCTCCTGTTTCTCATTAATGATATCATCCCTGCATTGCACAATACCAGAAAACAATCTCTACACTGTATGTAATGGGATCCAGACACCAAACAGGGACCCTGTGGACTCGTGTTTGCAAACTCTACAGCCCCAGTAATACCAGCAGCAGCTGTGCTTTTACGAGAGTCTATTATACATGACTGGGCTGCCAGCCAAGTCCAGTACTGTGTTGCTCATTATCCTTATCGTATGTTCAGGAGTTGACGAAAATACCTTTCTTAAGTGGTTTTAGTAAACATGTCTCTATGCAGTAGTAGCTTGGGTTTACAGTAAACAACTGTACATTGAAACAAGAAGTACACTATATTAAAGTCGCTTACCAACAGTATATAGTAAAAAAACTGTTCTCATATAATGTAAAGACGTGTCATGAGCAAGCATATGGTAGTAATAAATAATACTGAAGGGTTTTGCTTCGTCTTACTGGAAATGCGCTCATCTGCTTAGGAAGGTTTTTGGTTCAGTTCCAATTTCTCCTTCGCCAATGAAACCAACTAATACGTTAAGCAGCAGGATGTTAGCACTGTAACCTGTAATTCACATGCCTTCCAATTATGTTATGTTGTAACAAATCTAGGGTCCATACAATCTGGCCAGGGCTCGTGCAACAAGAACCTCAAGCACAGTGTGCTAGAAAGCCCATTCCAAGTTTCATCATGGCTGGAGGAGGATGGAGCTCAAAGTGCAAGTCCACTTACATGACCTCCACGATAACCTGCCAGGCATCATTACTAGCAAAGTGGCTGCCACGGTTCAGCTTTCTTTTTCTCTCTCTTAAGATACTTCTCCTGTTCTTGTGGGAACATGGAGGACTATTTTTACTCGCTGCATTCCTCAAGTTTTCTCATACTGAATTTTCCACTGACTTGCCTGGTTGGTGATTTATTTGATGTCTTCTGGTTCCTAATGAAGATAAAAAAGTTTTTGTTTGTGTAATTTGGATGCCTGGCTCCTTGTTGGCATGTTCCTAATGATGACTGTAGTTTTAATGTCATGGGCGTTGGCAGTGAGAATAGGCAGGGTCCTCAGCGCTGGGAAGAAGTTTCCTCTCTTTTTATCGTTAATTGCTTTATCAGTTGCTTTATGAAATATAGATATCTACCACATGCGTGGCTTTGAGTTGGAAAAGGAAATCTCACGTTTTAGAGTGAACATTTTTCGGATTGCCAGCAACTGCACTTAAAATTTAACTTCACAAATAAAAGAGTGTTGCATTGCTAGGATGGGACGACTCCCAAATATTTAGCTTTTTATTTCCCCTTGCATGCAATCATTTAATAATATTTCCCGGATCATAAAACTAAATTATTCTCCTTTTTTCACCCTTCTCATTTATATTCTAATAATGTTTTTTTTATAGAAGAATAAGATCTGCAAAACCTATAATGTAATGCATTTTAAATTCATGACAAGTCATGCAATAAGCAACACCTGCCTTAACAATGTCAAAAGGGTGGTAGGGCTACAATATAATACTCGAGACTGCAAGGTACTGTAATTGGGAATCAATATGCAAAACAAGTCATGTGCCGCCTTCTGATTTCACACCACCGGCCTCACAGAATCCTTCCCTGTCCCTTCATACCTCTACGCCCCATTGACACACTACAGCTATGGACAAAAGTTTTGCATCACCCTACAGAATGAACTCATTGTGCTTCATAAAGTCGAATGAGACCTGATGAATAATGTGACATGAACATATTGAATTATATACCTCTTTGTAGTTTTCCATATACTTGACAAAAAACTGTACCATTTCAAAATCGAACATGAAATACTGTACAACTATTATGGCTTCCGGTAGGCGTTTGCGATAACATATTGTAGTTTCTTTGATTACATAATGTTAAATAAAATATCTAAATTATGTTCATATATTTTTTCTTTTTTAAATCCTGTCTCAGTCCCTCCCAACCAACATGCCTTCCTGCATTTAGCTTTTTATCTTTAAAATGATCAGATATAATAAAATAATGTGTGCTGAATTCTTCTCCTCACTAATCTTCATTTGAAATCTCAAGCAGTTTCCTCTGAAACCCGTCCGCCCTTGAGAGCTGCAGGGTTTGCTTGCATCCATCAGAAGTATTGGTGACCCTTGCATTATGAATATAAAGGCGTAGCAGAGAAATTAGCTTCAAATTGAAATGTGCGTCAGCATAACACATGTGTTTAACACTTCTTCCAAGTGGAAAGCTTGTGACTGGCTCACTTGTTTTCAAAGTGCTGTTTCCAAAGATGCTGGTATCCGTTTAAGACGTGTGAGATGTGTGTGTGTTTAAATGAGAATCGCTTCCTGTGGAAAGGTGCATTGCCCAGATAAGGCTGGGACTGACACAGGGAGAGATCAATCTGCAGCCCGTAGTTAATAAACCTTGCTAAGAAATATTCCTTCCCCCTGATCCAGGATCGAGTTCCTTCCTAGCCCCAGGCCACAGTGCAAACAATCAGCCCATGTGTTATTCCTGAAGGGGGTCATGTGTTGTTTTCAAGTGGAACAGGGCATAAAGACTCTTTGTCTGGAGGGATATGAAAATCTCTTGCAATTTTTAATAGTGCATAATATTTCAATTGTGCATGGAATTCTGACAGAGAAAAACAACCAGCATAACGTTTTCTTTTACTGCAGCGCCTGGGACTGCTCGGGGCGCTGTCTGTGCTTTTAGTGGGGAGGTGGGGGGGGGGGTGGTAAAATAGTGCATCATAGGCTGTGGATACAACAAAAAAAAAGTCCTGAAATATTCTTGAAAATAATGGAACTGCATTGACTGTACCACACTCCCAAACCACTTAAATCTGCTACTCAAATAATACAGAACGGAGAACAAAGAACTGAGTAAATAAATTCAAATTAGTATCATCCTTAATGCCAAATCCTGGGATTAAGGATAATGCAAATTGGATTGTAACCTTACTTTGAGCTCCTCTCCTTTATTAGATGGTATAACATTAATACTGTGAGAACCAGGAGTACAGTAAGTGTATTCTGGTACGAGTGCCAATGGCTGTTAAGAGAACAATACCAGATGTGCCAAAAATAACCACTGAGGTTGTGGTCAGGTGCCAGTGGCCTCACTTCCTCTGCTTGCTTGGGCTTACTCGCCTGTTTAACTTCTCAGGTCTTGAGTTTGCGCAGCTGTATCCCAAGCTTATATTTATTTAACCCAATGACTCCACTTTAGTTATTTTTGCCTGCTGTTGTAATGCACTCTTGTTTCCATGTCTGCTTTCAGAGAATGATAACATTCAGTCTATGCTGCAGCACTTTTTAGGAAACCTAGGGGTGGGGTGTGGCGAGGTATTGACAATACAGTAGCCAAATGTGAGTAATCCTGCCCTCTTAAAATAATAGAAAAAATCTGTGTGAAGCTTTGCTTCTAGCATCCCCGCTCCTGGCTTGCTTAAAGTCTTTAAGCAATATCGCTATTCAGGCTTCATACAGTGTGACGGGACGGATAGCGTTCCCTGTATCGCATGACAAGATCTGTCTGTTGTCTGTGCCATCCCATCCTTGCGAAGCCCTTTCCGTCTGTATTATTAGAAGATGTTTATAGGAACAAGCAGGAGAGGGCAGGAAGCTTGGCTTTTGAAAGGATGGGGAAGGGTGTTTTGACTTTTTTCTGGTTGTAAATTAAATAGGCCACTTCCACGGATCCATTGTTAGCAAACTGGACGGGTGGTGAAGGAGAGAAATAAGGTTTCCTGTTTTGGAAATTACAGAGCTGAGAGTCCACTCAAGGTGCTTGCTGTTTTTTCTTCTCAATTCTTAATGAAATGCAGTTTATTTAGTTGCCATTTGCTTTGAAGTTAGATGTTGCCAGGATCCAGAATAACAAATGATTCGTTTCCTTCACAGAGGCAGTGAAGAGCACATTCTAGTTTAAAGTGCCAGAGAGCACCACCTCCTCCCCACATGCCATTTCAAGTGCATTTAAAAAGTCCAAATGAAAGAGTTCTTTTACCAACCTAATGGTCTTGATAACAGGATCTGTACGTTTGCGTTGTCTAAAATTTCAACTCCTTATAACTATATAGCACATGTGTAACTGTTGTGGCTATCTTAGTGTGAGGTACTCGTTTACTGTGGCTATAATATGATCCCTTGACAGCCCTGCGCAGCTCCTGCATTGAACTGTCAAAGAGGGGGCAGATGGGATACTGCAGGTTAGGTTCCATCTGCTCAAACCTCGTAACCTTTACTTGCTATCTTATACAACCTACTTTTATCAGCATTTTTATGAGATGTATTAGCTTTATTAAACTCCCTGTCCTGAGTAGTTTTTTTCTGGCTCTTTTGCCTTTGCACTTGATAGTCTTGGCTTCAAACCCACCAGTGGGTGTTCCCTGTGTTGTTTTCAGCGCCTCAGTGTTTGCTGTTGTTTCCAAAAGTGAGAACTTCTTTCAAGTTTGATGGCTCTTGGTTCCTGGGTTCCTGGCTCCAGGCTCCACTTGAGTTCCGCAGTGACTGTAGCTGCCCTGCACGCTCATGATCCTAAACCAGTCACACGGAACTCTTATCCTATCTTTACCAGATGAAATAGTAACATCTAAGTATGGGGGGTGGGGGGGCTTCTATCCTCTGGCTTTCGATCCCTTCAAATAGGGTGATTGGTGTGTGAAAAAGCAGAAGCTTGATGGGCTGACCAGCTGCTTCTCGCTCCTGTTATTTTTCATGTTGAGGGGTTGGACAAAATCCATCAACAGTGTGTAAACTCACTGACTCCCACATAACTGAATTTTCTGTTATGAATATTGCACATTGCTTCCCAAATACCTTATAGACTTGCATTGAATAGTATATCGTAGCCCTGCCACCCATTTGACATTGTTAAGACAGGGGTTTCTTTTTTTTTTTTTTTTTTTTTTTTTGATAGAAATATAAAACCTAGCGCAAATAAAATAGATATCTGCTGATACTTACACAAGTGGTTTCTTCTTTCAATTGCAGTTGTATAGCATCTTTGTCTTGTATGTCTTCCTTACTCACGCAGTGGACCAGCTTTTGGAGGAGAGAGAGAAACAGAAATCTCAGTGCTTTTAGAGTCTAAACATTTGCCTTGTCAGAACAAGAACCTGTTGACTCCAGTGACTGTTCAAGACACGGTAATGAACAGATCATTTCTAGAAAACAAACAAACAAACACAAAATAAATACATCTCATACTTACCGCTGGTGATATGAAAGTTCCCTGCGTTTCATTAAATTCATTCGGTATTAAAAGAGAGGTTGTGGTGTCTGGTGCAGGTGTCGTTTCCTGTAACAGAGTGCTGCTCTCTGTCTGTGGAGAGGTGGCAGAGCTGCCTGGAGTTGATGCTACAGTGTTGGCTGATGCAGGAGCTGTGCTGTTGGCATCCGAGTCAGACGCTGGGCTTGTATCGACAGTTGTAACTGTAGCATTCGCAGGGATCATCGTAGCTACTAAAACACAGAACACGGGATTACATGGGATTCCATGTGGGAAATTCCCACTCCTTTTGTCAGCCTAGCTGTCAGGTGGGTGAGGGAGTGCTTCGGTTTCTGTGCTCATTCAGTCATTTGGATTTGGAGTGTGTGTGTGTGCGTGCATACATGGCTATGAGGGTGTCCCACTCAGGGCTAAGCTTCAACAACCAAGTCACTGGCCCCCAAACCTACAGTCCCATAGCTTCTAAAAGGAACCAGTGAGTTTCCACTTACCAGCTTTTGAAACAGTGACAACTGGATTAGTTGGTGTGAAGAGAGATCCTGCCTGGTTTGTAGGAATTGCAGCAGACGTAAGACCTGACAAACTTGCTGCAACTACCTCCCCTTTTGGATCTACTGTAACTGTTGATCTCACTTGAACCGTTGGAGCTGCTGAGTTTGTTGGAGCTGCTGGAGCTGCTGAACTTGTGGTTTCAGTATCTTGACAATTTGTGTGATCTAAAAAGAGGTGATTAAAAGCAGAACGTTAAGAATTCTGAATTAATTCCAGAAGTGCATCCCCACTCATGCCTTTCCAGTTATGAGTTATGAGTCTCTTTTGTGCTCAGAAAAGATGCTGCTGTACACCGTGGAACACACTGAGATCTGCTCCAGTGCTTCATCTCCACCTACCTTCCCCAAAACGTCTGGGCTTCAAATAATCCTCGGAAGGCAACTTATTTAACCTTTTCATGCATGACATATTGAAAATACAGTTCTGGACACCGCCAGCTCTCTGCTTTCCTGTCCAACCACTCTCTGCTTGACCCTCTCCAATCTGGCTTCCGCTCTGCCCACTCCACTGAAACCGCCCTCCTGTCTGTCACCAACTCACTTAAGTGTGCCCGAGCTGCCTCTCTCTTCTGTCCTAATTCTCCTCGACCTCTCTGCTGCCTTTGACACTGTTGATCACTCTATTCTACTATCATCTCTTGCTGACCTGGGGATCTCTGGCACTGCTCTGGCCTGGTTCTCCTCCTACCTCTCCAACCGCACTTACCAGGTAACCTGGCGTGGAGCAACCTCCACACCTCACCCTCTCTTAACTGGAGTCCCCCAAGGGTCAGTCTTGGGTCCTCTCCTGTTCTCTCTCTACACCCGCTCCCTGGGCCCCCTCATCGCATCCTATGGTTTCTCATACCATTTCTATGCTGATGATGCTCAGATTTTCCTCTCCTTCCCCACCTCTGACTCCACCATCTCCTCCCGTATCTCTACCTGTCTGTCTGCTATTTCCTCCTGGATGCACTCGCATCACCTCAAACTCAACCTCTCTAAATCTGACCTCCTTTTCTTTCCCTCCTCCTCCCCCTCCTCTGATCTCTCTATCTCTGTTCCTCTGGAATCTACCACACTCTCTCCCTCTTCCTCCGCTAAGAACCTTGGAGTCACCCTGGACCCCTGCCTCTCTTATTCCCAGCACATCTCCACTCTGGCACGCACTTGCCGATTCTTCCTGAGCAACATCCGAAGAATCCGACCCTTCCTCACCAACTATGCTACCCAGCTCCTGGTCCAGGCCCTGGTACTCTCCCGCCTAGACTACTGCAACTCCCTCCTGGCTGGCCTCCCTGCGCCCGCCACCCGTCCGCTCCAGCTCATCCAGAACTCTGCTGCCCGCCTGGTGTTCTCTCTGCCTCGCTTCGCCCACGCTACTCCACTACTCCGCTCGCTCCACTGGCTCCCGATCACCGCTCGCATCCAGTTCAAGACTCTTGTACTAGCCTACAGATGCCTTGACCAGACTGCACCCAGCTACCTCCAGACCTTCATCTCTCCCTACACCCCCACTCGACCTCTCCGCTCCGCCTGCACCAGAAGACTAGCTCTACCTCCGCTACGCTCCCCTGCCTCCAGAGCCCGCTCCTTCTCCACCCTTGCTCCGCAGTGGTGGAATGACCTTCCTACAGATGTCAGGACTGCCCAGTCCCTGACCACATTCCGGCGCCTCCTTAAGACTCACCTCTTCAAAGAGCACCTGTAGAACTCCTCTGTTTGTATCCTGGGACACTATCACCCTTCATGTAAATGTGCTTTATTTTGCTCTTATCTGCCCCTATTTTACTGCATTTAATCCTGTACTTCAGAATACTGTAATCTGCCAAGTGTTTAACCTGTAGTACTTTGTATTTAATCATATCCTGATGTAACTATCACTATTTAATCATACCCTGATGTAACTATCACTATCTGCTGTATTATTGAATTGTGGTTTGTCACACTTATACTTTGCTTGAACAAAAGTTATTGTATTTCTTGCTCTTATTGTATTACTTGTATTGTAACACTTGAAATGTATTTGCTTACGATTGTAAGTCACCCTGGATAAGGGCGTCTGCTAAGAAATAAATAATAATAATAATAATAATGATGATGATAATAATAATAATAATAATAATAATAATAATAATGATAATAATAATAATAATAATAATAATAATAATAATAATAATAATAATAATAATAATAATAATAATGAAATGTTCATTGCTTTATATGGGTGTGACAGGGTATCGTCACTGGCAAGGCTTGTTATCTGCAGGTTTCAAATAGTACATCACCCAGGAACAAACACTCACTCAAACTCATTCCCCCTGACAAAGGATTTCTCCTCTCCTATATATACCATCACAATCATTCAATGAAGGCTCCAGCCACATTCTCACATGTATTCTGGCAAGGAGGAATTTAACCCCCTCTGTGCCAACCCAATATTCCCCCCCCCCACACATAAACATTACACAGGTAGGGCTTCCACCCTGCCACAATGGGGAAAAATGGCATCCTCATTTGTGCATTCATTTGTGACTTCCATATGAAGACTAGAAGAGAGCTTTTGTTTTTTGTATCCGACAGCCTATGAGGTCTCCATGCATGAAAGGGTTAAATAACTTTAGGATTGTTCCCTAAACGTTTCCCTCGTTTTTGATTATACAGCACATTAAATACCTTCTGCATACACATGAAATACAAGAAGAATTCGTCATAATCTTTGGTGGGTTCCAAATGCCTTACATTTTTTTTATATCAATAAAGATTTTGACTACAGTTTATAATTTGCTCTGTAATACTTTTTAAATAATTTAATAACTGTTAAAGTACTGTGTTTTATAAATCTCACCGTGTTTGCATGGAGGTCTCATATCCCAGTAACTTATCAGTAACACATACTGGACCTACAAATAAGTAGCCTGGATAGGCTTGTGATCTCTGTTTTAATTATAGCGTGCTTTTAAGTGCGTAATAACAAACATTTTTGTAAAGAAGTAATTGCTTAGGAATTTTTATCATCTATGTGCTTGAAATCAGTCCTGGGGACCTGGGGACCTCAACAGGACCTGACCTGAAACCAATTAGAAATATCTGCTTAGGTGCTGAAGAAATGAACAACCTAAGTGTGGAATGAGGTCCCTGCAGCTTCTGTGTAAATGCCACAGAAGTCACTCGGTGCTGGTGGGGGGGCCTCTATTGTGGGAATAAGAAGACGTTTAATATTGAAAGGTATTTGAAATTTGCCTTTGAAATGCAATCATCATTTTTGAATATTTATTTGACTTGTAATAAGAGACAGTTGTTGCCTAACATCTAGAAAAGAATGCGTGAAACATGCATGTATGGTATTTCTCCTTATCAAGAGTACCATGCAACCATGGTTAAGAAATCCTTGTCCAAGGATTGTTCATGTAATATCTGTGCAAAGGCATTCTAACACTTTGACTCCCTCTGGCCGAAGACTCATTCTCACCCCTGCATTAGAATGCAACCACGCCTTGTTCCAGCGACTCTTTGAAATACGAAGGTAGTTCCTACTGGTTTTCAATGAGCTTGAAGCACTTTAACTCTCTGGAAGGGTTCAGATCTGCACAGCGTTTGTTTAACACTCTCCCAAGATGAATTACGCTCTTAGTTTGAATTTATTTTTCAAAATGTTGCATGTGCCGGTTCAGCGCTAGCGCAGTTCGAATTGTTATGAGTAAGTGATCTCATGTTCATTTGATCTAATTCCACTTGCTAATAATGACGCTGAAATAGACAGACATGCTACAAACACACACACACACACACATACACACACACACAGACACACACACACACACACATACACACACACACACAGACACACACACACACAGACACACACACACACACATACACACACACACACACAGACACATACACACACATACACACACACACACACACACACACACACACACACACACACACACATACACTTTTCTTTTCTCTTCTGTTCTGTTCCTTCTCAAGTTTGTAGTTGTAACAGGAGTTGACTTCCGCTTTCCTGCATTTCTGGCTGAGAGGAAACAAGCACCTTGGGGAATGAAAAGTAACCCTGGGCTAATGAACCCCTCTCCCTCGCTCAGTCTCCCTCCTGTTCCTCTCAGATAGGGATCTTTTCCTTTTAAAGAAGGCATTCCAGTAAGGAAACCCTAATTGTGTACAAACACAGTCGTGTACACAGTGCAACTTAAACAACCTTTCATCATGTTTATTTCCTCCTCTATTCTTTACTAAGCTTGACTTTGTTTTAACCATGCTGTTGATGTGCTTTACGTGACTTCGCTGTGCTTTAACTATTCAGGCCTTAGACTGCAAAACCAACTGTGTGTTTCTGTCCAGGGTGGAGGCTCTGTGTACTTCTTGATAATAGAAACAATATTTGAAATTAGGATACTGAAATGCTTTATGACAATAGATAATTTTCTGCCCTTCAGATAGCTCTTTACTTTCCCATATTGGCTTATTGGTAAAGACAGCAATCATCCTATGCCTAACTCTTTTATACTCTCTAAGAATGTTCACCCACAATCCTGCATTTTCTAGACTTTTCTAGAATTAGGTTCTGCATTATCATATTGAAATTTCTAAACACCTTGTAGACAATACTATCATAGCATTAAAGGGTATGAATACTTTTGAATTAGCATTTTTGGTGTTTTGCAAAAGAATTGCTGAAATAAATAATTGCATCCACAAAAGCAAAACTTTTGCTGCAAAAGGTTTTTCCTGAAATTCTTTGTTTTCAAGAAACGTTTATAAATTATACATTTCCACTGGGGTATGTAAACTTTTGAATATGTTATTTATAATATATATATATAATTATCTAGGGTGTAAAAAAAGCAAAACAAGCCCAGTTTGTACTACCAGCAGGCCTGTAACAACTCTCCTAATTATGGGCTGCAGTTCATGGCCAGCGCTTGGGTGATGTCATCATGGAAGGGGAACAAATTGTTTCATTGCTTGATTGCTGGAAGAGGGGTTTTGACTTGTAAAATGTGGTGGCCAGGTTTGTAACACGCAACAAGAAAGAATAGATTATTTGTTTTTTCCACAATTTCACCACATGAGGCTCATTGTTCAGGAACTGCATAAAACAAAAACAAGTAAGGAACATTAGCAGATCTTTCTCTCGTGTTGTTGCCCAAAGCTGCCGACTGCATTGGCTCAAGGGAGAGTTCTTAAACACTGCTGGAGTGTGGGGCTCAACTGGGGAGCTTAGTACGAAAAACTAAAACAAAGGTGAGACCTTATTAAAAGCTAACGTTATTTTAAAATGTTGTATCCGCCTGCATACAGTTTGTGTGTGGTAACAGCATCAGCATGACATCTCTGTATTGAAGGCATCTGTGTTGACGTGTGACGCCTACAAGTTGCATATGCCTGCATTGTGTGTCACACTCTCAGCTCTTGAAGTGGCACAGTGACACTGAAGTGAAGCTTGTATGCAGGTACTGTTGCTTTAAAACTGAGCTTCATGTCTAGGTTTATACATGGTTAACTTCATAGGGCAAGAGAAGGGGTGAGACACTTTCAGATGGTTTCACAGATGCTGATTAGCCCTAATCTTGGACTACCATATCTAAGGTTACATTAGATAATCCAATTTTAGTGCTAATCAGACCACACATTAGTTACAGTAAGTGCCAGATATATGTATTTATTTACCCTGAACTAAGACTTTTGAGTTTCTTTCAGTTTAACTAGCTTACTGTTTCTCCTGCTTATTTTATTCATGCTGCATGTATTTCAATCGTTCACCTTCCCGTGACTTAAACAGTGTAGCAAGTAATTGAAACTGGCATGCCTATTAGTAATGCTCTCGTGGGGCGTTCCTTCAAAACCTGTGACAGAATATCTAACCTGTATCTTCTGCTTAACAAAAAAAAAAGAGCAGAACTGCTGAGATCATTTCAAAAAGTTACATGTTGCGCATCTCCCTTCATTTATTTCTTAGATTCAGATTTTTTACATTTCAAAGCGCTACCACATTTGTGTTCAGATCACAACACAGGGTCACTAAAAAGCACAAAAAACATTAACAATCAGGTTTTGATATGTGTATATATTATTTTCTGACAAAACCAAGGACATGACCTCATCCAAGGAGATGCCTGCCAGAGAGCAGATGTTGCTTTCTGCTGGGAGCTGCACTTTTGCTTTCCCTCTAAGGAACAGGCTGACATCACCGGCTGAACAGCTGAGCCACGCCTTTCTACACCATCACCTCCGAGGCAGGCGTGAGCGCACCCCGGCTCCGCGCTCTCCAGATGCTATTCAAACACAGCGGCTGGAGATTTTCCCACACGATTGTGTAGAGTGAGGGCTGGAAATTCTTTCATGTTTCCTCAGGAATGCACACACTATACAGCAACCCACACCATGCTGCTGCACTGTACTGCAGCGGTGTGCGGTCAGGGCAAGCAAGGCATACACTGCATGCCCTGAAAAGGTTGTGAAAATACTACAAAATATTATCAAAATGTGTCTTCCTAGTTCCTACATTTATATACATACATACAGGGCCGGCCTTAAGGCAAGGCAAGCAAGGCGGACTCCTAGGGCCCCCACCTTAGGGGGCCCCGTGCTCAGCCGGACTGCTGTGAGATTTAATGTGTTCTTTACTTGTGCACAAAACGCTCAGAGGTGCAAATTTGTGGTACCTCATATAGCGCCAGCAACATTAAATTCTGGCGCCAGTAGACATGTTTACTTTTTTTTATTGTTTTTTTATTCCTTAGCAACCATAGATGATGATAGTTTCTCATTGGATTAAATTGGAGCGTAACAGTTCGGAACTGAGTTCCGCCTCATCAGGATTCTGTTCCTGGTCTTCTGATTGAAAATAAAAACAACCAATCACTGACCACCCACTATTATAAAGTAACAGCAACTGTTTTATGCTACATGCAGAACATATAGTAAAATGATGTGCCAAAGTTTATTCAGTTATAATTTGATGGTTTTATAGGTGCGTATGTTCTCTGTTGTACCACGCTGCTACTCTAGCCCAGAACACAAGACAACCAAGTTAGAACGCACACCGAATTAACTCACTAGCACACAAAGCAATATAAAAAGAAAACCTGCGTGCTGGCGCCAGAATTGAATGTTGCTGGCGCTATATGAGGCACCCCTGAGCGTTTTGCGAGCACGTAACAAACACATTAAATCTCACAGCAGTCCGGCTGAACCGGATATATATATATATATATATATATACTGTATTAGCCAATCTTCAGTTGCAAGTACAGTAGATTAAATGTGTGCTAGATCTGTCTTAGTCTCAGTTTTAGTGCAGTGAAAGATCACTAGATGGTGCAGGCTCTTTATTTTTACAGACACTTCTACAGGATAAAATCACTTTGTAAAGACTCTTTATATGCATTACAACAAAAAGTACCAAGCAAACAAGTTTTGGCCATCAGAACTGTGCCGGGAAACTTTTACTTGAGGCTTTGCAATAGTGAGTGAAATTAATTCAATAAACAATTATTGATGGGCACACAGAACACACTTTGCTAAATTGGTTATTACTTCTAGAGTTTTCTGTTTTTTGTCTTTACCATTAGCAACCAAAACTGGAGCACCACGTGCATTACAACTATTCCAAAAGCTGAGACAAAACATCTAATAAACTCTGCCTTCCCCTAGCCTCTCCACTCAGTTAAGGTAACCATAACTGGAAAAACAAATACATAAAGAAATGCTATCAATAATAAATTCCTAATGCTGCAGCACACAGTCCAGACAGGATGTGGGTGTGGGGTCAGCAGTCATGATCGAGTGTCTGTTTTGCTAGTGTGGGAGTGTATGCGGCTCTGATATGGGTGTGGCTCTGACAGCCGTGATGCAAAGTGGATGGATTCAATAGATTAGTCAAGATGACCCCAGCTTGACCCCCGAACAAACCTCTCCCCAAAATAATTCTGAGACACTGTCAACATCCCTAAGAATTGTATTTGAGAGATATTAGCTTTTGAGCCCCCCCCCCCCCCCCCCGTACAGTGCAGTACACACACTCTCAAACTACACACTTCGTTTAATGAAACTAGTAACGAGCAACTCTGGAAAGTTGCTTTCAGGAGTCAAAGATACGACTAAAGCAGATGGAACACGAAGCCACTTTGTGGCTTGGAACACGGTTTCAAGAGCCTAGGTTTCAGGTCACTGCATGACGCACCAGGGGAGGAGGTTGATACAGAAAAGTTGCCTCAAACTAGGTCTCCTTTAAGTTTTTTTTTTTTTTTTTTTTTGGTGGTGTCCTAGGTCATCATAATTCAGCCAATCACTAGAAAACAGCCTTGATCATTAAAGCATTAAAAAAAGTCAGGGGGACCTGCATGGGTTGTTCCGCAACTGTGCTTGAAGACAAAGCTGTCCAGATGTTTCTAAAGGAAACAAAAATGAACAATGAACGTAACCATTTGCGTGCACATGCCACAGGTTTTGATAATATGCATGTTGGCTGTGTAATGAGTATAAAGTAATCCACTTTTTTATTTTAATTAAAGTTGTGTAATTAGAAACAGAGGATACCAAGGTGTTTGAAACCTGAAACATTTACTCTTGACATGTCATTTCGTACATTTGTTCTCGTATTTAACCCTTTATGGATATTCAAACCGAATGGGAACAGCTCATTTATATATTAAAGAGTTAAAAAGGAACTCACTTTGGACTTCTAAAGTTTTCAGATGTTATGACATCCTGCATTACTTAAAATAGCTGTTTTTTTTACCTTAATGGGAAGTTCCTGGTTATATAATGTTAAAAAAAAAAAAAAATTGATGGAAAAAAGTAAGATGTGAATCTGAACACTGCGATTCACTTACTCTCGCTATTTAAAACGTTCAACCTTTTCATGAGTAATCTTTCTAATTTTATCTGTAAGCTCCCTGGTATGTTGGCATGCTGTACAGACTGTGTCAGTCTCTCACTGAGATGGAGTTTCTTGTGTATCTTTTCCTGCAGTTTATCAGCAGTCAGACAGTCAGGTTTTAGGTCTTTGTGTTTCAGAGATGTCTTTTGCAGAATGTAAGTTATGAAGTTACTAAACTAGCGCCCCTCCAACAGCAGTACGAGTTTGGAGAGCCTGTCTCCCTAAGGGTGTGACACTGTCCCTTTTTTAATCCTTGCTGATGCAGCTGAAACTCAACGGGTTCCTTGGAGACTACATGCGCTCCTTATAAGAGCGCTCCACTTACTAAATACACTTTCCATCTTATCCAATGCAGACAGACTTCTCGGTACAATCATTTACACACAACTTTCACTCAAGCTGATGCTAATGCATTGGCAACACAGGAGAAAGACTACTGGAAGTGCATATACAATGCAGCTAACACCAGCTGCTCAGTAAATACTAATCAATAAGAAAAGTGACATTTCCAGTAATTGCAAGCAAATTCAAAAAGTTACAAATAAACCCTTTTAAATTACCTTTAAAAATCTACAGACAAACAGACAGCAACACAAAGGGTTAAAAAAAAAATCACATATATAAAAAATAAGCACACTGATAAAGCACATTTTTTAAAAAGACATATTCTAAAGAAACCCTGTGGTGGACTGCAGCAAAGTGGTACTCACCTATCATCAGCAGATTACAAAGGGCCAGGATCAAAATGAGTTTTCCTTTAGCCTCAGTCATTCTCTTCAGTGCTGCTGCAGCCATCCTTCTGCTGGAGTTTAGCGTTCAAGGCTGTTCTGTATGGGAGCAGTCTGGAAAGGCTTGTGTTCCGTTGCTTGCTCTGTCTAGGTGTAACGCAGTGGTGCTGGGGGTTCCTGTGAGGCAGAGAGAGCGGGAGAGAGCCAGGCGAACTGGATAGAGTGCCTATGGTCTTCTTTTAGTCTCAGTTTTATACAGCCCCTCGCTTTGCCTTCCTGACTCCACACCCCTTTTCTCCACTGCTGGCTTAACTCTTTGCCAATGCTGGAGCAGCAGCAGCAGGGCTCTCCTTCGTGTGTGCTTGTCAAGTCTGGGGCAGGAGGAGACACAGGCTGAGCAAACAAGGGGCAGGGGAGCAGTGGCAGGGCTTTCTGATTGCAATTTTTAATCTTAGTTAATCTTGGGTTTAATCGCATATTTAATTGATACAATTACTGCATCCATCTCATTCATTTGTTTTATTACTGATGCTATTCTTCTTCCTCTTCTTCTTCTTCTTCCTCTTCTTCTTCTTCTTCCTCTTCTTCTTCTTCTTCTTCCTCTTCTTCTTCCTCTTCTTCTTCCTCTTCTTCTTCTTCCTCTTCTTCTTCTTCTTCTTCTTCTCCTTCTTCTTCTTCTTCTTCTTCTTCTTCTTCTCCTTCTTCTTCTCCTTCTTCTTCTTCTTCTTCTTCTTCTCCTTCTTCTTCTTCTTCTTCTTCTTACCTACAAGGCCTTACATGGTCTTGACCCTTCTTATCATCTAGATCTGCTGACCCCATATGTCCCGGGTCATTCCCTGAGATCGGAAAATGCTAATCTTCTGACAGTTTGAACTCTGTTCGAGCCAAGGCATTTAGTTACAATGCCCCTCGTCTTTGGATTCACATCAGGAATGCTAGCCCAATTTAATCATAGTTTATAATAATAATAATCATTATTATTTTATATAAAATTATAGTAGTCATTAGACAGATTATAGGCATTGCTCTCTGTTTCATTTTGTTGTGCTGGCTTGCTGGCATATTATAGAACACTTTCTTTGACAAATCCATAAATGTTTTATATCAATCTGTAGGTGTGTAGCAATCAGTGTTTTAATGTAATTTAAACCACGTTAAAAACTGTATATATAAAGCCACCCGTGTAAATTACTATTCAGGACTATATCATTTCTTTTGGCGACACAGTGTTTGTCAGGTTGAGATGAATTGATAAGTTTTCAGGTCCCAGTAATGTATAGACTGTCAGCATTAATATACCAAAAACGTTTTTATGCACTGATATGTAAATAAATTGTAAGTCGCCCTGGATAAGGGCGTTGGCTAAGAATATATAGGTATGTATTTTTTTAAAGTTCAAATTTAATTAATGAGACTATTCTGTATAAAACACGCGATGCTACATTTGGTATGATTCTTTTATTACATGGCATATCACATCAGCTGTGACAGCGCACAAACAAACTAGATGCTGACAAAAGCCTGGTGTATTAATACAAAAATAAGTTAAACAAAAAGTAAATGTCAAGAAATGATAAAGACAAATGTGCGATTAATGTGTGTTAAAAAAAAATTCCAAAGAAATTAAAGCGTTAATCGCAGAAGTTAACTGCAATCAATTGACAACCCTAATATATATATATATATATATATATATATATATAGGAAAAATAACAACCTCTGATTGGTTAAACAGCATCACATGACCGTGTGTATATGTAGCATATACCATGGCTTGCATACTAATGAGCCGCTTCACACTGAATAAATCACTACGCACCACTACATTCTAAATTCCATGGCAAACTGTCATTTTATTTGTTATTAGTTAAAAAAAACACTGCCAAAAATGAGTGACACTCCACCTATTTCCATGAATATATCTGGGGATGAAGCTTTGATGGTGCTGGTAGTTTTTATACAGTATGTTTTGTTTGTTTGGGTGTTTTTGTTTCTATGATAGATTGTGGCTCTTTTGACTAGACCTGTTGGATTGGATTTGTATTTCAGAAAGGTGTTGGAAAAAAGCACAAAGCACAAAGCAGTGCAGATTGTTATAACAAAGCTTCCACTGGGAGTGAACAGGTCTGTGAGCAGAATCATTGCAAGCACACATTGGTGTGGTTTGGGGATAAACAGGTCTGTGAGCAGAATCATTGCAAGCACACATTGATGTGGTTTGGGGATGAACAGGTCTGTGAGCAGAATCATTGCAAGCACACATTGGTGTGGTTTGGGGATGAACAGGTCTGTGAGCAGAATCATTGCAAGCACACATTGGTGTGGTTTGGGGATGAACAGGTCTGTGAGCAGAATCATTGCAAGCACACATTGGCCTGATTTGGGGATTGTGGCAATGTGCCCCGCCCCTGTGTGCAATTGTGTGTTATGTGTTGTATGTTGCGTGTGTAAATGTTGGTGTATAGTCATTGGTACACGGGATATAAACGGGTCTGTGTTTCACGTGTATTTAAAAAGTGTAGATTTGTATTTAGGCACGAGGAGAGCACAAATCACTTCACGTGCTGGTTAAATGTAATATGTGAGCACGGGGTTGCACAGAATTAATTCACGTGCTGGGATTCAAGTGAACAATTAATTAGTAATTGAATCCCAGCACAATAGTATATATAGACGCACATTTCTTGCACACAGGGTTAGGTGTTCGGTGAGTGGAGAACGGGATTGGAGACGGAGGTGAAATAATAATAATAAAAGTAAAAGTAGTAGTTAACGTGTTTTCACTCACCGTGTTTGTTTGTTTCCGTGCACCGTTTGTCTGTGTAGTCTGTTTTGTTTGTCTATTTATTTTGGCGTGTAGTGCCGTGTCCAGTGTTTTTGTCTGTTCCAACCTTTTATTTTCTGTTCTGTTTATTAAATGCTGAACGCGATCACGCGTTCAGCCTCACCAAAACCCCATCTCTCTGTCGTTTGTGTTCCTGTTTCTGGTCTGACGCCACCCACTCCGGCCGTCTTTGTGACACGTGGTGTCCTGCGTGGGATCGACAGCGCCTCCAGGACTCAGGCCAGAGCAGGAACCGCAGTTTTGGATTTAAAAAAAAATATATAAAATAAAATAAAAAAATGGCAGAAGACGCCATCAAAGTGCGGGACTGGATGCTGGAAAATGCTGGGCTGGAGGCCCAGTCTATACCAGTAGTCGTCCAGTTCCTGCAGTTTATGGATAGGGAACGATGGGAGGCTTATGCAAGGGAGCAGACCGTAAGCACCTGGGAGGAAGGTGTGGGTTTGGTCCTCAGCTACCTGGAGGCAATTATAAGTGGAACAGCAGCCCAGGTAGCAGTCCCACCAGCAGAGGAAGAATGCCTGCTGTCCCCGTCTCCACCAGCAGAGGAAGAATGCCTGCTGGTTTTGCCTCCACAGCCCAAGCGGGAGGAGCCTGAGCGTCCACAGCCCAAGCGGGAGGAGCCTGAACGTCCTACGCCTGAGTGGGAGGAGCCCGAACGTCCTACGCCTGAGTGGGAGGAGCCCGAACGTCCTACGCCTGAGTGGGAGGAGCCCGAACGTCCTACGCCTGAGTGGGGGGAGCCCGAACGTCCACAGCCCAAAAGGGAGGAGTCGGTGCGTCCACAGCCCAACAGGGAGGAGTCGGTGCGTCCACAGCCCAACAGGGAGGAGTCGGTGCGTCCACAGCCCAACAGGGAGGAGTCGGGGCGTCCACAGCCCAAAAGGGAGGAGTCGGTGCGTCCACAGCCCGAAGAGAGGGAAGTCGGGGCTTCCACAGCCCTAGGACCCAAGCTGCCAGCAGAGGGTGAATACCTGCTGGTCCCACCTCCACCAGCAGAGGGTGAATGCCTGCTGGTTCCACCTCCACCGCAGTGGGAGGACTGCTTGCCCCTCCCACCTCCACCAGCAGAGGGTGAATACCTGCTGGTTCCACCACCGCCAGGAGCAGAGGAGCTGGAGCTGCCTCTGCCTCCACCACCGCCAGGAGCAGAGGAGCTGGAGCTGCCTCTGCCTCCACCACCGCCAGGAGCAGAGGAGCTGGAGCTACCTCTGCCTCCACCACCGCCAGGAGCAGAGGAGCTGGAGCTACCTCTGCCTCCACCACCGCCAGGAGCAGAGGAGCTGGAGCTGCCTCTGCCTCCGCCACCGCCCGGAGCAGAGGAGCAGGAGCTGCCTCTGCTGCCCGTACCTCCGCAGGGAGTACGGTGGCCGGAGCCCCAGAAAGGGGAGCTGCCGGCCACGAAGAAGGGGGAGGAGGTCTGGAGACCACCAACCCCAGCAGCAGTTTCGCTGCCGGAGATCGTGGGGGAGGTCAGGAGACCTGCTCCCACTGCAGCAGTTTCGCTGCCGGAGATCGTGGGGGAGGTCAGGAGACCTGCTCCCACTGCAGCTTCTTCGCTGCCGGCAGTACTGTGGTCGGAGCCCCACCAAAGGGAGCTACCGGCTACAAAGAAGGGGGACGAGGTCTGGAGACCACTTTCCCCAGCAGCAGTTTCGCTGCAGGAGTTCTTGTGGCCGGAGCCCCACAGGAGGGAGCTGCCGGCTACGAAGAAGGGGGAGGTCGGGGGACCACCTGCCCCCGCAGCTTTTTCGCTGCAGGACGGGACCAACAGGCTGTCAGCCGTGCCACTACCGGCAGGGGTGCTGACAGCATGGCCAGCCATGGGCCCACTGGAGCCTCCCTTCCCAGCCCGAGACTTTGTCCTGGACTGCTGGGTTTTTAAGGGGGGAGGTGGCCGTTGAGGCCATGTGTGCTGCGCACAAGGGGGGGTATATGTGGCAATGTGCCCCGCCCCTGTGTGCAATTGTGTGTTATGTGTTGTATGTTGCGTGTGTAAATGTTGGTGTATACTCATTGGTACACGGGATATAAACGGGTCTGTGTTTCACGTGTATTTAAAAAGTGTAGATTTGTATTTAGGCACGAGGAGAGCACAAATCACTTCACGTGCTGGTTAAATGTAATATGTGAGCACGGGGTTGCACAGAATTAATTCACGTGCTGGGATTCAAGTGAACAATTAATTAGTAATTGAATCCCAGCACAATAGTATATATAGACGCACATTTCTTGCACTCAGGGTTAGGTGTTCGGTGAGTGGAGAACGGGATTGGAGACGGAGGTGAAATAATAATAATAAAAGTAAAAGTAGTAGTTAACGTGTTTTCACTCACCGTGTTTGTTTGTCTCCGTGCACCGTTTGTCTGTGTAGTCTGTTTTGTTTGTCTATTTATTTTGGCGTGTAGTGCCGTGTCCAGTGTTTTTGTCTGTTCCAACCTTTTATTTTCTGTTCTGTTTATTAAATGCTGAACGCGATCACGCGTTCAGCCTCACCAAAACCCCATCTCTCTGTCGTTTGTGTTCCTGTTTCTGGTCTGACGCCTCCCACTCCGGCCGTCTTTGTGACAGGATGAACAGGTCTGTGAGCAGAATCATTGCAAGCACACATTGGTGTGGTTTGGGGATGAACAGGTCTGTGAGCAGAATCATTGCAAGCACACATTGGTGTGGTTTGGGGATGAACAGGTCTGTGAGCAGAATCATTGCAAGCACACATTGGCGTGGTTCGGGGATGAACAGGTCTGTGAGCAGAATCATTGCAAGCACACATTAGTATGGTTTGGGGATAAACAGGTATGCGAGCAGAATCATTTCAAGCACACATTGGCGTGGTTTGGGAGTTAACAGGTCTGTGAGCAGAATCATTGCAAGCACACATTGGCATGGTTTGGGGATGAACAGGTCTGTGAGCAGAATCATTGCAAGCACACATTGGTGTGGTTTGGGGATGAACAGGTCTGTGAGCAGAATCATTGCATGCACACATTGGCGTGGTTTGGGGATGAACAGGTCTGTGAGCAGAATCATTGCAAGCACACATTAGTATGGTTTGGGGATGAACAGGTATGCGAGCAGAATCATTTCAAGCACACATTGGCGTGGTTTGGGAGTTAACAGGTCTGTGAGCAGAATCATTGCAAGCACACATTGGCATGGTTTGGGGATGAACAGGTCTGTGAGCAGAATCATTGCAAGCACACATTGGCGTGGTTTGGGGATGAACAGGTCTGTGAGCAGAATCATTGCAAGCACACATTGGCGTGGTTTGACGGATGAACAGGTCTGTGGGCAGAATCATTGCAAGCACACATTGGTGTGGTTTGCTGTGTCACTCTTCTCGTTAACTTTGTATTCATGTAAAATAACTGACATCCAGCATCCATGCCAACCACGTTGCCCCACAGGTGGTACTTGAGTAATAAAACAATAGCCCAGTACATTACAGCACAGTTTGAGA
This sequence comes from Acipenser ruthenus, assembly GCF_902713425.1. Lineage (NCBI taxonomy): Eukaryota > Metazoa > Chordata > Actinopteri > Acipenseriformes > Acipenseridae > Acipenser > Acipenser ruthenus. The sequence goes on from NC_081218.1 coordinate 10,354,464, forward strand.
CATACTGTGCATGGGAAGTTTTCAGTTTTGCTAACGGTACATTCAGACAAGGAGGATTTCCAATTTTATCGCTGCCTTTTAATCGTTCAGTCCTTGGGGAAGAAATGTCAGCACTGGTATTACTCAACAAAGTAATGCCAAATTGTACTTAAGAGTGTAACATTTACTGTAATTAGATACTACTCCTGTGAATATAAATAAACAAACACAGAAAGCCACACATTTTCAACAATGAGGCCGGCTTTCAATGCAGTACACCTCAGAGTATTACTTCAAATATTGTTGCACCGGAACAAAGGTGGACATGACTGGGCAAAGCTTAATCCTGAGCAGCTGTGAACTGATTTGATCCCAGATAATAGTTGTGTGTGTGTGTGTGTGTGTGTGTGTGTGCACAGTATGTGTAATGTAATGCATATCTTTTTAAAGAAATGAGGCAATAGCGCAGTTGCATTCTCTTTGGGTATCAGAACATCTGGAAACCGTGTCTTTGCAATCTGACCTTGTCGGGCTGCTCCGCTAACCACTGGTCAAACAAACACCATCCCAGACGAGGTCAAACAGAACCCAGCCTTTCGGACCATCTGGGGACCGTCCTGCAGATTTTTTGATAATTGGTAACCTTAACCACCCCTTCCTCCCTCCTCAACCAAAACCAAATTGCAGAAAGCTCTAATTGAGCTCAAGCTAATTACTGCCATATCCAAACATCCAGAAATCAGAGTTTCCCAGGCTAGCATGCTGGTGATACATTGTGCCCTCATAATCGTAACTGAGGGATGGAAAATGGCCAAGGTGTCAGTAAACCAAGACTGGCACTATAATGAGCAGGAACACACAGTCTGCAGTGGCATGTACACTCAACACTGACAGGGGGCTGTTTAAAAAGGTTCCAGTTCATCCTCTACAGGAGGAGGTAGGCTTGTCCACACTTCACCGTGGGGAGGGGGAGGGGGAGGCGTGTAAAGGGAGAATGGGTGCCTTCCCCAAAGACACAGTACGAGGCTAGCATTTCCCTTCAGCTTCCAGCCCAGGTCTGTCCATCCAACTTAAAGCAGTACGCTGATGATTCTGGGAAAGGCTCCAGTGGTGGCACTGTACTGTATATATCAGGCTGTCGCAGAGGTGCTTGGATCATATAGAACAGACACATTCTATAGAGGTAAGTGAGGGGGGGGGCTATAGAGAGGGTTTTAGAACAGGTGGAATGTATAGTGCACTATATATATATATATATATATATATATATATATATATATATATATATATATATATATATAATTTATTGTGTACATTTAGGTTTTAAACAGTATCAGGAAAATAAGGCTTGCACAACTTTTATTCTCTAAAAGAAATCAAAACTAGTAATAAACATAATGGGCTAGATTCTAAATGCTGTTTTAATTGTTATTAGCACACTTTTTTTCTGCAAAGGGGAAGAAGCACCAAATATAATTCTGAAACACTTTAGCAACTAATTCAGACCAGTCCCCAGCCCTGTAATGAAGTGGCTGATTTATAAAGTAACTTTATTAGGTAACATGTACTAAAAAAAAAAAAAAAAAAAAAATGCAAATGATGAATTGCAATAAAGAGTTTTGACAATCCAGCCTCATGAGTCATGTGTATATACAATGCTTCTGCTATTGTTACTTAGAAATTCCTTTTTTGGTAACCTTGAGTCAGCAACTGTGTGCCCTGCTGTGCAAGCAAACCACCTAGAGGCTAAACTGTATGCATGTTTCCAATGAACAATAAGCACACAAAGAAAAACTAGGGATGCAACTCTTAAACGTTCTGACAGTGTGCCAGGTACTGCCCCGCGGCCCCGCCTGGGTCTCCAAAATAATCCACCGCTAATTAGAGAACCTGAGGCTGAGCCAAGGTACAGCCAATGAGACTGCACTTCAACGGAAATCTACAAGGAGCTGCAGTGTTCTGGGCGCATCATTCGGAACACTGGTACAACAAGAACAAGCAGCCAAGATTGAAAGGCTCATTGTGGTTAAAGGAGGCACCGTCCAGGGTATTCAGATTGCTGCAGGCTCCTGCAGGCTTACAGCCGCTTCTGATACAATTCCTATGCCTACTTTTGACTGAGTCTGTGTATATATATTTTTATCTCAGTGTTTGTAGATGAGCTGACATGGGGTCAAATTAGGGCTAGGGTTGGAATCGGCTCACTCATTTGGGGAACTTTTTTGACGTGTTTTTGCCACCTCATTCCTATGAGAGGAGTATTTTATGCACTTGGATGTCGCGACCTTGGCATCTCTGAATCCTGCATATGCAGTCGTTGATTTTGTGGTCACAGAAGTTGGAAATGCTTTAGAAAAAAGCCCAGCAGCCTGACAAAGCTGGGTTCCTGGATGAGGGGGAGTTTGAATGCATGAAGACTGAATGGAACAGGAAGCACTAAGCAGTCTGTGGAAGTCTAGGAATCGACTGGAAACGAGGTATGGAAGAGGGTAGAATAAAATAAAATGTAGGGTTGAATCCACTCACTTGCAATGCGTGTTTGTGACTGGTAAATAAATGACTGGATTCTTGATCCCTAGGATTTCTCGGCGCCTTCTTAGTCCCCCTCAACCGAACCTACCAATTTACGCATCTGTCAACCGAGTTTTTAGAAAGGTAAATCTATATAATAAATACAATATTCTGTGTTTGGAGAGTCGGGATGCCTTATATTGCTATAGCAAAGCGTTCAATAAGGAATACAATATTATCATTTCTGTGTAGCCTTATGTATATATTCATTGAAAGTACTCATGGCTTCAAGGTAATGTTGCATTTTACTCACCCAAAATACCTTTCACTCACATGGTGTCTAAATGGGAGAGTAAATAAATCAATACACCCACCTTTATCTGCAGTGCTGCTTGCATTGATTCAACCTGACAAGCATGGTCCACCTTTTCATAATCACCCATTCGAATTGTTCACAGCAGCCTATTCTGATGAAAATGCACACAGTAACGACGTGTGCATTTTTATTTTGTTATTGTGTAAGTGTGTTTGGGATTGACTCACTGTGAAGCGATACTTGATGGCTCCTTTAATTGCGGATGTGCTTTCTTGGCAGTTGCTTTGAGCTTCAGTGTTGGTATTCACGTGCTCTGTTAAATGTATTGTTTGTACCCTGGTATAGTCACGCGGGTCCGGGGGTGGCCCCAGAGTGCCCCGGCTACTTGACCCGGTGACCCCCCCCTCCCCCGCTTGTTTATTTTTCAGATTCTTGTTGTCCGTTTGCCAGCAAAACACCAATGCATGACTGACACATGAGTCGTCAGGACACAGAAGGAATCTGTCTCTATAAATAGGGCACCTGATCCGTTTACAAAACAGGCAATTTGCAAGCTGTCTAAAATTGACATGCTGATGCTAGCGGGCCCAAAAGTCCTACGTGTGTGTATATCTGTGTATGTATGCGTGTGTAGGTATGTGTACAGTATGTATGTATGTAGAACTTCTGGAGACATTGGGGGACAGACTGGAGTTTGTACTGGTAGAAAATGTTATGGGGCTCTCCACCAGTTCAGACCATCAGTAGGGTCTGTTCTCTTGTAAAGCATTGTGCACAGATGGCTGAACTGTGATACATTGCAGGACACAACAGAGTCACAGTTTCATGCAAAATATAATAAACTTCAAGTCCAGTGTATCACTTCTCTACCTATCATTGTGCAGTTGAAGAACATGTTGCCTGATTCCTTGGGCACTTCCTCTCAACCTAGAAATATTCTGAGTGAGGAAAGGTAAACATTGGCGGTGTTTACATGGACAAGTCATGACAGTTTTCCTCATGACATGTTTGCCGTACTTTTCAGGAAATGCGTTGCTATGCAGTTTTGATTTAGGAAAAATTTTTTTCCTAAAATGTGTTTGTTGAACATCTAAAAGTTACATTTCATTAACACTAGAACCGCCTTTTACAATACATGTTTTTATTTTGAATATATGTATACAGGTAGTCGACAAAAAATGGAAACACCTGGGTAAATGAGGGACACCAAGTATATTGAAAGCAAGGACTTCCACACAGGTGTGGCTCATGCGTTAATTAAGCAAATAACATCTCAGCATGCTTAGTGTCATGCATAAAAATGCTGGACAGGCCTGGTTGACTATAATTATGGCTAGCATGGCTGCAAGAGGAGACCTCAGTGAATTTGGAAGTCTATATGCAAGGGTTATATGCAAGTTTTCAGTGCTTCGTTCCATTTCTGAGGGCAAAATTAAATCTTAATTCACACAGAAGCAGAAACACAAGTGACACAAATGACAGGCTTGCTGTTGATTTAAACACTTCCGCCTCTGTGGGTCTAATATTATGCCATCTGGTTGTTTTACAGTTTAGATTTTTAGTCGAAATAAAAGTGCATTTATATTAGCTAAAAATAAAAATAAAATATTTATTCCTGAAAACCTTTGCTACCCCCGAACCCCCTCGCCTGTGGATCTCAAGAGTATATTGCTGTAGAATGAAGGCTCACACAGGGTAGCTCACACAGGGTAGCTCACACAGGGAGCTCACACAGGGAGCTCACACAGGGTAGCTCACACAGGGAGCTCACACAGGGAGCTAACACAGGGAGCTCACACAGGGAGCTAACACAGGGAGCTCACACAGGGTAGCTCACACAGGGTAGCTCACACAGGGAGCTCACACAGGGTAGCTCACACAGGGAGCTCACACAGCGTAGCTCACACAGCGTAGCTCACACAGGGAGCTCACACAGGGTAGCTCACACAGGAAGCTCACACAGGGAGCTCACACAGCGTAGCTCACACAGCGTAGCTCACACAGGGAGCTCACACAGTGTAGCTCACACAGGGTAGTTCACACAGCGTAGCTCACACAGGGTAGCTCACACAGGGTATCTCACACAGGGTAGTTCACACAGCGTAGCTCACACAGGGTAGCTCACACAGGGTAGCTCACACAGGGTAGCTCACACAGGGTATCTCACACAGGGTAGTTCACACAGCGTAGCTCACACAGGGTAGCTCACACAGCGTAGCTCACACAGCGTAGCTCACACAGGGAGCTCACACAGGGTAGCTCACACAGCGAGCTCACACAGGGTAGCTCACACAGCGTAGCTCACACAGGGTAGCTCACACAGGGAGTTCACACAGGGTAGCTCACACAGCGTAGCTCACACAGGGTAGCTCACACAGGGAGCTCACACAGGGTAGCTCACACAGGGTAGCTCACACAGGGTAGCTCACACAGGGAGCTCACACAGCGTAGTTCACACAGGGAGCTCACACAGGGTAGCTCACACAGGGAGCTCACACAGCGTAGTTCACACAGGGAGCTCACACAGGGTAGCTCACACAGGGTAGCTCACACAGGGTAGCTCACACAGGGAGCTCACACAGCGTAGTTCACACAGGGAGCTCACACAGGGTAGCTCACACAGGGAGCTCACACAGCGTAGTTCACACAGGGAGCTCACACAGGGTAGCTCACACAGCGTAGCTCACACAGGGAGCTCACACAGGGAGCTCACACAGAGTACCTCACACAGGGAGCTCACAAAGCGTAGCTCACACAGCGTAGCTCACACAGGGTATTGCTGCTTGCACTCGTGCAACTCGTAATTTACGTCATGCTTCATTCACCCTCAACACCGCTACCATGTGACGATAAACAGGGTATGGGAGGGGGAGAACACTGAACATAGTGATTACCCTGCGAGAATTAATTGGTGATCCACGGCCAATACCTGCACGAACCTTAGGTTTAGGGTTGCATTATTCTTGTGTGTTGTTAAAGTTATGACCAATACCCCACGAACATTAGGTTTAGGGTTAAGTTAATGTTACGAAATAAATTTTGTTTTAGTACTTAAATTCATCGCCCTTATCATGTGATCGGGCTGTAGCATATTATGATGATGTTTGTTACGAATTGCGCACACAGCACTACCCTGTGTGAACTACCCTGCGAGAGCTACGCTGTGGGAGCCTTCGTTCTGCAGTAATACCCCTCTCAGTTTTCTAGGCAGGCACTGCGCCCGCATAGATCATGGGGATGATTCATTTTCACCAAAAAATTGAAACTTTGATTTTTCACCTCTGAAGTCTAGTGTCTGGGGGGCGGGTTTGTGATTAGCAGAATGCCCGGTAGACTCATGTCAATATTTTAAAAAAGGCATTGGTGGCTCTCTGGTGTACCTGATGTAAGATATGAGCGCGGAGGCTGTAGCAGGGTTAAAGGTGTGACACCAACTGCAAAAAGGAAACAATACAACAGCCCCTGCCGCTTTACTATCCTGCCTCCTCCACCCACTGTTTTGTAAATCTGACTTATTATTTCATTCAGGTTCCCAATCGACTTCCCACAGACCTCCCAGTTTCCAGCTATTCTTCTCCCTGGGATAGTTCTAGTGACGCGGCCACATCCCCATCCTTCCTGCACTGTGGATTCGTAAGAGGCAAGGACTGGCCCGCTACTGTGAATGAGTTTAAAAGAACAAAGCAAGGAAATGATGTTTTACTAGAGCTATTTTCCAAACCATTCTGCATTATCACATTGCGCATGCTGAAGGAATATTTGCTTGATATGCAGCATTACCATTCATAGTATTTTTGAATACCCAAATGTTCAAGTACAGTAGGCCAGTGCTGGACAGTCCGATTGGAAGGAAAGAGCAGTTAACGACCCAGGAGAGCAATCTCAAAGCATTACTAATATCATATGATATTTAAACAGAGGCACAGAGTGCAACCACTGAGGGGGAGAGGGGGGGATTTCGGTATATATAGACTAGTGAAGAGGGAAAATCAAATCAAACAATGTTGTTGGGTTTTGTGTTATATTATGCCAGAAAAGACACGGTCTGTCAAGGTGAAAAAGACTCATTTCATAAAGTGAACCAGACGCAGATCATGGGAATTTTGTTGAAAAGTTTAAAAAATGTTTTTTCCATGATGGACAGAAGAGTAATTAAAATTTCAAAACAAACACACTCCCACTCAAACTCTCACTCCCACACACACTCCCACTCTCTCTCTCTCACACTCTCACTCTCACACACACACACACACATTCTCACACTCACAATCTCACACACATGGCAGGCCTGTCTTGTCTCCGGTACTCCGCCCTGTGGAATGTCGAGGTCTGTCTGGGGCGCGCTGGGAGCTCCACTCTCAGGAAGGCTCTGTTCCAGCAGTCTGAGGAAGGCTGATAAGATCCCTGTGCACTTCTCTGACGCTCGGGATGTGGCTGTTCTTTGCTATTCTTTACCTCCCCGCATTTGCGAGGGGGGGGGGGGGGGGGCGGAGGCACTCCCATTATAAATAACACGAAACACACACACGCAGGATACTTAGGAGGTTGGAAACTCACTGGGGCAGGGCAGACATTGTCAAAGTGTCAGCTTGACTCGTATTGACTGTTGCTTGACCTCGCATTCAAGGTTCTTAGTGGCCGGGGGACTGAGCGACGCTGGGGTGTGTTTCAACCAAGCCCTTTTTACTGAACACCCCCTTATCACCCCCTTTGTCAAGCCAATCACATGACTCGCATCTCAGTCAGTAAAGAGCACTAGGAACTATTTCTATTACGAGCTACTTCTTTAAGAAGGCTAAAAATGCTGATGAAGACGACTGTGGACACAAACACAAACGAAGCCACATGACACCCACAGCCACGTAAGCATTCGGTCATGATGGTGAAAGACACTTTGTGGAAATACTTGTAGAAATTCGATAAATGCATTACCTATGATATGTGTCACCAGAGGTTCAGTATACAAATAAAGTGTGAATTCGTATACCTTCAGATTTAGGAATACGTTAGTTAACTGGGGGATTGCTCTTGTAGTAATGCAGTGCCCATCTCTAGCAGATTCAATGTAATGGTGTACCTTTTAGTTCTGGGTTCAGCATAGTGTTTGGTATGGGAAATAGTTATATTGAGATATACTGTAACAGCATGGGTTTTAATGCAACCCGAAGAATACTGAAATAATTCAATACAGGAATACAGATCCCTGTAAATTGATTCTAGTTTCAGCCCGAGATGGATTTGAAAGCAGGTGTGAAACACTTGAAGCAGCGAGTATCTCATTACTCTGTGAGCAGTCGGTTCACTCGTTATGCAGCAAGAGAGAGTAGGAGAGAGAGTGTGATCTGACACTTCAGAAGAGATTATATCTCTCTATCAGCAGCAAGCCCACCCTTCCTGAATTTCATTGCAGTTTAATAGCTTACCCTACTGTACAGCTGTGCACCCTCACTCTACAAGTGTCCCCTGACTTCAGAGTTTTAATAACATACTCTGTAACTGAGAACACTCAGCTAAAACCTATCCAGCAGTTACCTAACATTCTTTGGTTAGGCTGTTTGAGAATGGGCAGGAGAGGTGACCTGCATGGCAAACCATGCTCAGTGCTGCAGTGACACATGGTGGTGAGTCATGCAGTTTGGGAAGTGAAAGGATGCTCTGGTTTTGCATTGCAATTCGGAGGCTGCCAAGCTGGATTGTGGAACTCCTCTGATGTGTGTAGTGAGCTCCACCTAGTGGCTGGAAAACAGCATTTCAGATTCACTCTGCTGTGGAGATCTGGAGATGTCAGTCAGTCTCTAAGCCACATGGTCTGGAGTGTGGGCCTCCTCGCTTAATAATTAATATTCATATTTAGTTTAACCTTTTCCCATCTGCGGCGATGTCATTGACGTCATCTATCACAGAGTCTGGTGTCATGAGGGAGATTGCAAAACTGAAAGAAAGGCAGGACAGATTCCCTCTCCCTATGAACCAAAATAACACAGACAGTAACAAAGTGCCGTCTGTACTTAACGAGCATGCCAGTAGTAATTAAACAGCACCCCATATCCCAGTGGTTAAAGCGGAGTCTCATTGGACACCTGTGAAGATGTTGTCCAGGGGGCAGATTGTTTTAACTTCTTGATGTGTGTTCAGCACACAGAGCGCTCTTACCCATTAATGATTTCTTTTCATTTTGAAATGTAAACTTAAATGAGACATCGATCCCAGTTTTGACGAGACGCCTTTAGCGGTGCCTCACTGATTAAGACTTGCCACTGAATCGATTAGCTACGTTTCTTTTTTTAGTTCTACTTGAAAATGTATGAAATGCTCACCAGGGATAACCTCTGTGAGACAGGCGCCCAGCTTCCCTCTTGGAAGTCATTCCAGTCTGAATGCGATCAGCTGTTCCCTGACTCTTAGACCAGCGTGAAGGTCTTCTATAAAACATTTATATCGCAGGAAGAGTTCAGCTTTAAATAATTCTCAAAGATCTCGCTTGAAAGCAGAGCCTTGCTATCCCAGGCACGTGAGGCGATGGACAATTGATTCAAGATAGCAAGCCGTCGGGCAAAGGGAAGTGGAAGGCAGAAATAGAAAGGCAGACCACAATAGACTATATTCCCTCAATTACCTAACTGGACCAATGCAACCTTCTTCCAGTCAGTTAATTATTCAATGAAACCTGGAAGGATCTGGACCTCAATGACTGGATTTGTGCTCTCTGGACTATAGCCTAGGCAGTGTAGGCATGGATTTGCTGTGGCACCTTTATTTAGGGTATTCCCATTTTTACTTTACAGAACGCTGGGAGAGGCTCATCTCAGCTCTAACAGAGGCAGACCCTGGGGTAGAGATTCGTATTGAGCAGGTGGTCGGCAGACAGCTACGTGTACAGTATTGCTGAAATGCAATTGGGCCAACTGGGGTCTGTTTTAATGATCTAAATAGACATGGATCTTATTTTAATAAAGACGCCCTATAAATCATACCTCTGCTCTACTGCAGACTTCTCTCCATTATGCTTTTATTGTAATTGGTGATGTTAACGATGGGGTCTGTAAACCACTCTGTGAATTAATGAGGTTAAGGCATGGCGGTGTTTATTGTGCATTGTCGCTGTTGAAAAATCATACTGAATATCTCTGTAGTGCGTCGAAAGTTCATCATTTCACATGTGCATAATGCCATCTGTACCCCTTAACTGGAACTCTGCAGTAAGATCATGATGTGAAAATAGCTCACCCCCCAATGGATATAATTGTCCATGTGTTTCTGTCACACTGCAGTGTCATTTTGAAACTTGAGAGCTCAGTGGCACAGCATGCCGTGTACCTGCAGCACAGCAGTCAGAACATGGAGAGCCAGAACGAAGACAGGCAAGCATGCATTTCAGATACTTGCGATTGCAAACACATATGCTGTACTTTCATAATGAGTCTTAGAAAGCCCCAATGAGACTTACTCTTTAAGAGTTTCAGAAACAGGTAAGGGTTTAATAATTAAGGACATGGTTGGAAGAGGCGTGGACTAGCAGCTCTGACGTTGTCTAGTCTGGGATATTTCTATAATGATGCACAACCTGACAGTTATTACTGTACATCCCTTCTGTCTATTTTTCTTGCATATGTAATACTTTTTTTGGAGGGGAGGTGGGGATTGCAATCTATTAAAAACACATTTCAAAAACTGTGAAAAAAACTCAAACAGATTCAAATTAGGCAGAGACTGCAAAAGGTGCCAACGATCAGAGAGCCTGCTGACAGGTGAAATGAGATGAAGGGAGATTCAGCAGCTGCAAATGGAAATCGCTGTACACAGGGAGAAAAGTGATGGGAGATTAGGCAAATGTTTCTCACCTGAGCCTTGTCATTAAGAGGTGAAGAAATCTCAGTTTGCATGTTCAAAAGTTCAGCAACAAACCCGGTCTCGGTGGGAGAGACAGCTGTTCATCAGAAAAAAAGAGCATAATTCAGAGACAAGGAAAGAAAGTAGACTGAAATGAAAAGACACCATTCAACCAACTTTACACACTCCTTCAATATTTCACAGTGCTGTAAAGCCAAGTAATAAAATAATAAAAACACTGGCAAATATCCTTTTACTAAGTGCTGCTAGTTTTCCGTTGGAGATGCTAGCTGGCGGAGAGCTCACCTCAGTGCTTTGAGGGTTAAGGGTTTGCAGATTCAGGTGATAACAGCTGGAACCACCACTGCATGGGGGAAGTCAGGCCAGCTAGCGGAGAGTTGAAAAATAAACAAAGCATGATGAATGGCACCTGCATTTTACTGACAGACATCAGTTGCGTGTGAAGAGCCGTACTGAAGGATGAGGTTGACACCTCACAAGTGCTTCATGCTGGGACACTCATAGCTCAGGAAACTCCACCCAAGAAGAACTTTTTTCTCTCTGTCATAAAAGCTGTGCACTCAACAGCTTCAGCACATGCAATGTTAGCTCTCTCCCAGCGTTGGTTTTCAGTGTTCTGTCTCTACAGATCAGATTCTGGGTTTGCTTTGGACAGTCTTAATGGATGTGTCAGGTCTGGTTTGTGACTGGGGCCTGCCATGTGCGAGCGGTTAAGTTTTCACTGCGTTTCTGAGCTCGTTGTGAAACTATTTGCATGCTCGGTAGCCAACCCCAAAACTGTTTTCAGTTTCTTGTTCAAATTTGCTGCTGTAGTTTGTTGAGCTAGTTCTAGAAGGAAATATCAGAGTGATTGGATGCACAGCTGTTGCCAGATGTTTTGCATCACCTAGAATTTTAGGGTTGAGATAATAAAAAATTAAAAAACGTAATATTTTCAGCAGGTTTCATTCGACTTTATGAAGCAAAATTCGTTAATTCTACAGGGTGATGCAAAACCTTTGGCCATAGCTGTACTCCCTCCCTCCGGTCTCCCTGCCTCTCTCCCTCCTGTCTCCCTGCCTCCCTCTCCTCCTGTCTCCCAGCCTCCCTCCCGCCTGTCTGCCCCTGCCTCCCTCCCTCCTGTCTCCCTGCCTCCCTCCCTCCTGACTCCCTGCCTCCCTCCCTCCTGTCTCCCTGCCTCCCTCCCTCCTGACTCCCTGCCTCCCTCCCTCCTGTCTCCCTGCCTCCCTCCCTCCTGACTCCCTGCCTCCCTCCCTCCTGTCTGCCCCGGCCACCCTCCCTCCTGTCTGCCTCTGCCTCCTTCTCCTCCTCCTGTCTCCCAGCCTCCCTCCCGCCTGTCTGCCCCTGCCTCCTTCCCTCCTGTCTCCCTGCCTCCCTCCCTCCTGTCTCCCTGCCTCCCTCCCTCCTGTCTCCCTGCCTCTCTCCCTCCTGACTCCCTGCCTCCCTCCCTCCTGTCTGCCCTGGCCACCCTCCCTCCTGTCTCCCTGCCTCTCTCCCTCCTGTCTGCCTCTGCCTCCCTCTCCTCCTGTCTCCCAGCCTCCCTCCCACCTGTCTGCCCCTGCCTCCCTCCCTCCTGTCTCCCTGCCTCCCTCCTGACTCCCTGCCTCCCTCCGTCCCTCCCTCCCTCAGCAGCCCTACTCGCACAGCACCCAGTAATTTTAATTGCTCCAGCCCCAGAAAAACAGATTGATTTTTTATTCACTCATCCTTGCAGGTCCCCTTTTTCAAAATCTGCTTCTTCTCCGTGACTGCCTTAATTATTTAGGAATTTGCTAAGTAATCCGTCACCAAATCCCCCAGAACGAATGGGATGTCAAATTTATAAAACATTTTAATAAAAGCAGACGGCATTACAGCACCACAAATCTGGTGCTTCCTTGAATAGATCTCCGAGTTGCGGGATTATCTGTTTAGAAAGCGATGATGAACCCTCTCCATTAAGCGCGGGGAGCGGTAAGGGCTGCAGAAGCTAATGGATCCGCTGCAGCAGGAGAGGAAATCCACTTATTTAAAAGTGCTTTGGAACAAGGTAGACTGTCCATTATTATAGTAAAAAACATAATGACAAAAACAAACAGAAAAAAAAAACCTGGGGGGACGGGACAGGACTTATTTTTACAAAGATACTCCACTGATGTGCTCGATAAGCTTTATGACATCACAGTGCACACAGCAAATAGAATGCTTGCACCAACAGTTGGGGTTTCTCTGGATCACTGAAGCACAAACACACTAAGTCTAGTGAAGTGATCCGGCAACAAACTCCCCATCCCCAGCTGTGCTGCTTTCCTAGAAAAAGGAGAACATTTCGGGGTACCATTCTACTTGTGAGATGTCTTGCCCATTAAAATATTTAGCAAAAGAGGAGACGATTAATCTATTCAGAGATACCAGGGTATTTAATAAGTAAGGAGTCTGAGGTGAGGAAAAATGGGCAGGGCAATACAATCCCCACCCCTAGTCTTGTTGTAAATCATTTGTTGTTTCCAAACCTTTGAACACTACTGTACACACACACACACACACACAGATGCACACACACACAGTCCAGCTCTCACAGCTGAGTCTGCGCCCGCAACATTGTCATGTCCTCTGGAGCGTCTCTCCAGTAACCTAATGGCACTCATCCAAGGAAGCTTTTACTGGACCCAATATATTTCTATAGAACACTCATTTAAATATTTATAGCAGGTCCATTACAAGACAGCCTCTTTAAATATTGATTGTGCAAAGTAATAAAGGTTAGAGCACCCTATTTCCAGACATATTAAAAAACAAATGTAGTCTATTTATTTACTGTGGATTTCTTAAATCCTCCAGAGACTCTACAGGCAAAAATAAATACATAGTAAAAAAAAAATAGTAGGGAGCCAAGATATGTGCAGTATATAAAGGACCAGCAAATGCGCTGGCACATATTTTATGTTCATAAACGGGTGCCCCCTTGTGATATTAATACAATAAAAAGGTGCCATATAATATGCATCATAAAACAAGCCCAGTGATTGGTGTGAAGGAACGAGGAGAGGCGTGTTGTTGCTCTTCTGTTCTTCCAGCATCTTATCGGCAACGTGAAGAACGAAACATAAACTATTTAAAATGTTTTACTGTTTCATCCATCAAGTGCTGATGATGGCGATTGACTAATTCAGCGGCTACTGTAGAACTGGCTTTGGAAGTCTATACTGGATTATCAAGGAACTGGACCACACTGCCTCCTCAGTAAAGCATTTTCTATATGTGTTGGATGTCTATTTTGGGGTTAGCAGGCTCCAAATGTTCAGAAGCTTTTCAAGCAGGCAAAGCTAGGCGCTTGCAGTAGTTTTGTGGCGTGCAGTGCATTTGTGTTGCTTTTGAGAGTGCGTGGGTCAGTTATCCAGAAAATCATCAAACCAGACTGCGTACATCCCTATTAGTCCGGTACACTGACGTACTCCATTTAAATATCAGCATTCGGTGTAAGTGGGATCTCAGAGTATTCTGTACAATAAATAATACTGTGGAATTGGAATTCAGATCTGGGTAAAATAACTGAGAACACCTGCATTCCATTCCAGGTGACAGCATTCCAGTCTGGCAGGCTACAAGGAATAATATCGAGTACAGGTGTAATGTGTAGAGTGTCCAGCAGGTGGGTGTGCTGTTTTTGCTTACCCCTTGGTGTCAGGCCAAGTTCTTTGAAAGGGTTGTGGGGCTAAGTGAATTAGAAAGCTCTGAGCTCTTGGGTAATTTCAGATAGTCTTAATGCGATCTAAGGGGGAGCTCTTAAAAAGGTTGGCTCATGGAAATGGGCATTTAGAACATTTTATGACTACAGATTTGGTATTGGGGTAATTCTTTGCTCATGTTGCACCATATAAACCTGAGAAAATGGGGGTGTATTTCTGAATGATTTCTGTGATGTAATTTCCTGCCTGTTTCGTGATGTCACTATCTTTTTAAAACACCCCCAAAATAGACTTTCCAGATCAGTCCACTACCGTTGTTTATTTAGCAGGCTGCTTTATCAAAGGCGACTTACAGACTAGGGTGTGTGAACTATCAGCTGCAGAGTCACTTACAACAACGTCTCACCCAAAAGACGGAGCACAAGGAGGTTAAGTGACTTGCTCAGGCTGAGCCGGGATTTGAACCGGGGACCTCCTGGTTACAAGCCCTTTTCTTTAACCACTGGACATTATTTGCAAAACCTTAGTCAATTTGTTCTGGTTTTTAAACAAGATATAAACCAGCTGTTGTTTTAGACCCACTTCCCAATGTGTTTCATATCCAGAAACAATGTTAAAAAAAAAAAAACTATTAGAAGCGTGCATAAAAAAAGAAGAAAAGTTCTGTGGATTTGAATCCATTTTAGCACAGAATAATAACTAGAGAGGTTTCTAAAGAGGCTGTCAGTAACGCAGGCCTGTTGAAGTCTTTGCAGGTCACACTGTTCAGTCTGTCACTGAGGGATAACAGTTTTGTAACCTTGTAGCACTGTATCCGGAAAGTGCTGCATTCTGAAGGCTCTAAAGCACTCCAGTGTTTAAAAACCCTACAGTACAGTACTGCCAAAGACACCCCCCAGGCATGCAGCTGGAGGGTGTGTGGAACTTGTCCTTTAATATAGAAACCTGAAGCAACAAGACTACTAGAAGTACTAAAGCATACAGATTAAACATTAGTCAAGTTTTAATTGATGGTCGATTTAAAAAAAACAAACAACTTAAGACTTGTTTCACAAGCGGGTTTTTTTTCACCAGATGTCATGCCTGAATAATAAAGCAAAACATATATTTGAGTATATAATGAAACGTTTACTATAGCTCTGTTGCGTTGCACTACGTAACCATTATATACCGTACAGACTGTGTGTGGTTTTGCACACCTCTGTAATCTTTCTGTGACCCCAAGTGGGCGTCCTCCGATCCCACGACTGAGCCAGCTTCCTCCTCTACACCCGGGAACTCGAGAGCGGATGTCAGCGAGATAGCGTCTCTGAAGGACAAAACCCAGCCCTGCAGGTGTCTGCTCCGAGCCAATGCAACGCTCCCGCTGGAATACACCTTTGAGATTACTAACTTGTATCATGCAGTATGAAAAGTGCTTTACAGATTGGGGTTGAGCAACAAGACAAAAACCAGCAGTGCATTTTTTAACCAGTAAAGTTTATTTATATATAACAACAGTACAAAGTGAATCCTTGGCTTGCAAAATAGCAGAGTTTCATATTTACAATAGGTACACAATAATATATTATCATTAACAAAAAAAAACAAACAGACAACTTTTTCAGAACTGCTTTTATCTTTTTTTTTAAATACTTTTGACTTTCTTACAATTTTCACAACACCTTTTATAAAACAACAATAATAACAGACAGCCATTGTATTTTATTTTATTTACTATAATACAGAACTCCAGTGTCTACAAATGAATGAATGGATAGGTAGGACAGGGAGGAGAGGCAAGAGTCACATGGTTTGGGCTTGCAAGTGATAAGCTCTAAGCTTGTGTATTTATTTAATTTTCTTTATGCCATTCTGCAGCAACAGGACACAAAACTGGGCTGCTGACTTCAACCCAGAACATTCTGAAAGTGCATAAAACATACTGATATTTGATTGTGTCAAACTTCTATAATCAAATCCTCTTCTCCCTGCTCTGTAGGACCGCAGCTCATTTGACTTTATTATATATATATATATATATATATATATATATATATATATATATATATATATATAATCCCTTCAGTGGGAAAAGCCTGAAATGTCCACTCTAAACTCAATTCCCTTCTAGACTTATTTTAACAGTATTTTTCTTTGCTGTTTCTTCTTTTGTCATCCTGCGACAGCGTAGAGTCATGTTAAAAACAACCTTAAATAAATAGAAATTGAACCTGGCAAATGGAGCTTCAATACTACTGTAGTTTCGATTGACAGAAGTTCGTTATTTCGTTAAATGAAGATGAATTCTCTTTAAAGTATTAGGGTTTAAAGGTCAGGGGTCAAGGTTGGCTCGGAAGGCGTATCAACCTCTGTGTTCTAGAGGTCAAGGCTAGAATTCACAAAGCCTGCGTACAGTAGGGTTCTATCTACAGAACACACTGCAGAGACTCTCTCTGGCTACAGCTGTGGTTAATGCTTTATTACACTATCTGATATTTTGTATAATGTCTTAAATAGTAAGAAAAAAACCTAGACCAAACAATAATATTTCAAATTGCTGACGTGCATGCTCCACATGCACCCCCTCTCCCACCAAATACACAAACCCCTTTACCAGAAACTCACTGATCGCATAATGGAAGCCTGAAAATAAATCTGCTGGATGACTTAATAGGATTTGATCACTCAATAATGGTCAGTTTGGCCCGAATGATCTTATCAATATGACAGAGGTACACTGTCGATGAATAGCACCTGCAGAGTTAAGGATGTTTTTGGGTCCAGTAGAAATACAATAATTATTTTAGTTCACCAAGTTACTACGCATCAAAGTCTGGTGGAAATGTGTAGTACAGTAGAGTACCTCAAAAATTATAGGACCGCCAAGACATGCTTAAGGTACCGCAAGGTTATTATGTTCATTTCATTTATTTTTCGGTTTTATTAAATACAATCAATCAAAACCTTTATTTATCCAGAGTTAACCGAATACACATTGTCATTTACAATGACAAGCTGGCAATACCAAGAAACAACAGCAGGTCCTGCAGTATATTCAGAATACTGCTGCTCATTATGACAGGTGACTACTGTTTTATACCCAAGGTGCTTACCCCTGATGCGAGAGGATAAAAGCTTCAAGGTTTCTGGGGCCTTAGCCTGGAAGAAATCCCAAAGCTTTGTCTCGACCAATCTGGTGATTTTCTAGGCGCTGTTTAAAATCAGGTGCTTGGTTTAGGATGACAGAGGGTTGAAGCCGAAGCTCTCCAGCTGCTGTACAGACTAATCAGATGTCAAGCACTGCTGTCCGTGTCTTGGGGACCTTTTGAAGTCCACATCTCTTGATCACATGGTGCGCACATGACTCAGAGATCAAAGTCGCGCTTCAAAGCAAGAGCAGAAAACCAAAGCTAAAGGGCTTTTTGAAACACTCTTCAAAACAAGCGTGACAAGCTGGTGAGTGCTGTGCCTGCAGGTACAAGTCCATATCTACTCCTAATGTAGATGAATAAGAAGTGGACAGTATCAACCAGCGAGTCCCATAGTCCTGAAGAAGAAGGGTTTTCTTTTTTTCATTGTCCAAGTTTAACAGCCAAGTGGGACTGAAACTTAGCTGGTGCACCAAGACAGAACTAACCTTGGCTTACAGAGAAGTGAACCTGCCTTCCTTTTCCTTCACATTCTTCTAGTCTAATGTTGTCATCATTAAATACGCTTCAATAAATAGCTTATTTCAAGTATCTTTTGATGTAAACACTGCACTGCGAGGAATGAATACTGTGGCAAACTCAATTCCCCTAACCGGGCTGCGGTATGTTAGCACTGCTAATTACCTGTTGGCTCTCTGCAACACATTATGAAGAATAACAGAGTAGGAATTAACGGAGCCATCTGACATTCTTATTGAAATGTTAAGTCTGTCACAAGAGACATTTGGGGACTTAAGAACAATGTGCACGTGAATGCCTTTTTTGAACGCTACAATAAAAGGTACAGCTTGTCATCTTTTTTTATCCTTTCAGATCTCTCACTGACTGGCTCCCCAAACACAGGGGGGTTCCCAAACTGTAATTAGGGTCACTCCCATTTTGATGTATAATGGTAACTGTATGAAGACTATAAATATTTTTATATTTTTATATGAATGGAACAGAAGGCAACACTCTCCTGGTGACTAAACTACTGCGCAGTAAGGGGTTCATCATGCTGTGTTTGGGGTGAGGGTTGAGATTTTCAAACTATTCTACTGTATATGAAAATATACAAATCGGTATACAAGTCCACTGCTGCACAGAACTCCTCTGTTGGTTATTGGCACATTCTGTATTCTGCTTGTTCACTTCCTTCCCTGGTTCTTAATTTAAAGTGCAGCTGAATACTTAATGTCAACAGCATTTGTTTGCATGCATTGCTCTGGCAGTACAGCCACAGGTCTAGGTGGCTGTGAGTACTGATGTGCTCCTCACATGGTTGTGATACATATATACGTTGGTCTAACTCATTTGTAAACTTTAATGTAAACAGGGTTTCAAAATGATTCATCTTTTTCAATGTCTTCTTGGTCAGACTGAGTGAAACCGAACATGCCCTGTCCTGAGTTAGCAGAGATCTACGATGCCCTGGCATTTCAAGGTAAGCGGAGCGGATCTGTAAAGCCTTGATGACTCACAAGTGATGACATGCACGGAGGGGAGGGGTAAGCGGTGTACACAATCTCAGAACAGATCTATACTGTGCTGTCTTTGAGTTCATTGTGCTCAAGTACTGCAAGCAGAATATTTTGGCCCAGCAGAGAGAATTGAAAAGACAAGCTTTTTAAGAGGCTTGTTGAAACAGGCTGAACTGAGACTCTCCTTCAGAAGCCCTGTGGAAAAAAACTAAGTTATGGATATATATATATATATACTGGATTTATACACAAACACAAACTGAGATTCAAAAACAAAAAACTAAACTTAGTTGTAATTACATTTCTTCTAGTAGCAAGTCCTTTAAAAGAGGCAGGGTCCTTGTTGATGCATTCCCAAGCTACACAACACTTGTCCCCCTCCCTTCCAGCGCATGAGGTTTGTGCGCGAAAACCTTTGGGGGACTTTGAACACACGTCTTTTAAGACTCTGAAGTCGGCACATCCAAGCCGTACCGAAGGCAAGTCTTCATATTTCATCCAATCTCAGCTCTTGGATGTTGTTTTTTTTTCTTGGGTAAGGGAAGTTTTTAAGTGCAAATTTGTGCCAGCAGCTCAAAAGACATGTCTAAGAGCAGTCCACGTACAGTACCAGTACTTTTTCAGTTAAAAAAAAAATAAGATTTTTGTCACGCACAGTAACCCACTCGATGATGAGATAAAATACAAAAATAATAAGCTGAATTGCATCCAGAATTAAATAAAATAAAATAAAATAAAAAAAACCTATGAATATATAAAAATAAATGGGAAATAAGAGCACACACCCAGCTTCAAGATACAGAGCTCTCAATTCCCATGCAAAGCTGGCTGGCGAAACTCTCCTGGTTCCTTCCAGATTTGCTGCTTTAGGTTACATTTCACTCTGCACTTTCAAAAGGTCCATCCCTAGCTGTAAAAGACACAGATCTGGAACTGTCAATGAAACGAGCTGCATCGCTGGAAGAAAGGAAACCATTTACACTGCAGGAAGACGTCACCATACTGACGTAGCCACACTGATGACGAGTCTTACATATATTCAGATATGTGCGTGTGTGTGCGTGCGTGTGTGTGGGCGTGTGTGTGTGTGTGTTGGTCCCTTCCAGCAGTGTGTCCCATGACTTCATTAGTTTGATTGGGTTTGGAAGACACCTCCTCCTATCCTCAGCTCTCTATAGACATGGCTCCGATGAGCTGCTCCACTTTGTATGCCAGCCGCTGTCTGCGCGCTTGCTCATCCTGCTCCAGCGCTGAGGTTATCTAGCAGATAAAACAAACAAGGGAATTGGGGATCAATACAGACAAAGCCTAAAGCTGATACTGGCTCAGCACACAGCGTACAGGTCACAAACAGCTACCATGCTGGAGTCTGGAGTCTGGACTCTAACTTATTTGGGCAGATTTTAAGATTTCAGGACACTGATATGTATTGCATAATCATTAATATCTGTGCACAATGAACTGGTCTGTATTTGAGGTTCATGCATTGGTTGGTGAAGTGCTACAGGGTTTTATAGCGCCGCCTCTTAAGTATTGCCCTGTGTCTATCACAGTGATGCTGCCAAGCTTAGGAAAAGACTCCATGAAGGAGGCTGTCCAGGAATCGCTCTGCATTATTGAGAAATGGGCTGCACCCGACCCTCTTGTTCAACCTCTATGCAAGCGCAGGTTTTGCTGTCATTTCCCAAATCCATTTAAGCATGTTTCTTATATTGAAGTCAAATAACATTGTGGTATGGGTCTGAAGGACTAGGGGCACACAAACCTCAAGGATTCAAGGCATAAGCTTAACTGCTTTTGTGCCAGTTTAATGAACGAACTTACCTAAACGCATGCAGCGATATTCCATTCCAGGGGGAATTGAAGTTAGTACTGGTGTGTGCATATTGAGTGCTGTTTTAGTGTTTTGAGGTTCATTCACAAATTCAATACCTTTGTTCTACTCGATGGCAACTCTGCCAAGTTCTTGACTTTGTGCTTGACCTTGCAGTGAGTTATTTTTGGTGTTTTTTTGCAGCTGGTTTCTGCAGCATCACGCCTCTTTTCTGTACGAAGCTCACATTGGTACGTGTGAATTTTAAGCTCGTACCTTTGCTGTGAGCAGACTGTGATTAGAAACAGACTTGCAGACTGAATGCTAAATCAATCACATGGAAACAAGGATGCAGACTTTTATCAGTGTTTTTATTTATAACCAAATGTGCTTGAATGCTTTATCACCATCTCCCAGTTACATGGCTATATCCAATTACAGCCCTGAATGTTAACACAAAACAATGTTATTGCTAAGACAGAAGTGCGTCTTGCTCTGTCTATATGTTTGATACAACGGCGCCATAGCAACGCAGCTCTGTGGGATGCAAAGCAGCGTTCAGCGCACTAGGATTCTGAATTTGATTGAATTTCCAGGCTGCTGTGTCACATGGTGACACTGGCTTCAGCGCGCACTCACCTCCTCGCTGTATTTGCTGACGTAGGAGTAGATTTCGTTGAGTGCACTCAGCATGTTGAAGTCGGTGGAGTGCAGGCGCGCTTGCTCCGCCAGGTAGGCGTTCATGTCCTGGTCGCTGATTGCAGGGAGCCTCGCAATGTCTGCGTAGTACCTGAGCAGAGAGAGTAAAGCACAGGGCTTAAACAGATGAAAAACGTGTGTGCTTCAGCCTGTTTGTGACTGAATTCAACTACTCTCCTCTCCTGCTCATCCAGGCACACGGCCTCTGGAAGATGTTAAGTACAGTGGAGCTGGGGGAAGCAGCACTCTTCTGCTCAACAGGCAATGGAATACCATTCATTTTAGAGAACTATGACCAATTAAATTAAAAGGGCTGCTAATTGCATGATGCAAATGGTAATTGGTACACTGTTTGCCCTTCGTAGCTAAAATGCATCCCGTGTAATTGTGCGTTTCTCCAGAAGATATGAAAGGGTTGACAGTGACAGCAGTCCCAGGGACTCACCTCTCCACCCAGCCCTTGTAGTTGGGGATATCCTTGGCGTACAGCAGCTTGTTGGACGGAGAGTCCTTGCCCAGGCGGTGCTCTGACGTGGAACACGAGTCCATGAAGGTCTGGGCCACGACCGACAGGCAGGCGTCCGTGATGCTGCTCTTGTGGATGTCGAACACAAACTGCGGGTTCTTGATCACATTCACCCAGAATCTCAGGGGCAAACTGTGAGGGAGGAGCAGCCGGAAGTGACGTCATCTATTTATTTACCTGTTTATTTACTTATTGCACAACATTTAACTTACAAAAGGATCTTGCATGATTTGTTCTTGAATTCATATGCACAAGTATGAAATAATTAAGAAAGATTTTTAGTCAAAACATTTGTCATTGAATTTACAGTTTGTAAATTTGCCGCTATTGAGCATTTTATATATATATTTTTTATAGTACATTCCATTCTAATATCTTGATTCCTATGAATTGTCAGGAACACCTTGATTTTTTTAATTACTACAACTGTGACTAGTACTACTATCTAGCACATATTGGTTAACAATCAAAAATTAAAAAAAATAAGGCTAAAATCTCAATATTGTTTTCTTACCAGTTGCTTTTCCAGGTGTGTCGCACGTCTGTGTCGTGGATGCCGTGTTTATCCGCCTGCTCATCCAGGAAGTCAAACATGTACTTGATCGCCAGAGGGAGGGCGCTTCCTCTGTGCACCGTGCTGAACAGCGTCTCAAACAGATCGTCCACAAACTTCTGCAGCGTACCCTGTGAATGAAACAACCGAGGAGAATTAAAAACACAGTGAACAGGGCTCTCCCTGCCTGAACACACTGGACCCCACACCCTAACCCTAACCGTAACCCTACCCATCTACACGATGCAGGCAATTTAGTGTAACGCAACCTATTAGCAGACCCCAAGGGCTTTCAGTCAGCAACTTCCACATATCGGTGCTGCTACACCACCCTCTCGGGTACTCTGCCCTTGCTGGTACAGACTGAGTCAGTAACAGGCTGGTCCTGTGAAAGCTCTCCTAGTTAACATCCAGCCACTCAATCTCAGCCTTTACCTTCCCACACGCTGCTCCAGAGGTGTGATTCAGAGCTGTCAGGCCGGCAGCCTTCTTAATGAAAAAACCTCCGATACTGAGCTGACACCAGGACACTGTAAACACACTTCACCAAGTGTTGATGAAGAGGCCCTTATTTTTATACTGCAAAGTGCAGTGAATTAACCTGGTAATATAACCGTATGGGCCTGTTTTCTACTTTGAAGCAATAAACAACTTAGTTGCAGGTAGAAGCAGGTCATTTATCACCTGAATTTTGCCACCGTTTTAATTATCATTAATATTTTTTTCAGAATGTTTACATTAGCTTCAAAATAGGAAAGTAGTGTACAGTAATGTTAAGAAATAGATGATGAGTAAAACTATATAAAATCCCAGGGTTACATGTTATCAATGTGATCAACACTTAATAACACTTGAAAGTATTCTTTAATAAAACAAGCCTGTGGTTCTCACAGATATTTCCCTGCCCACATGGGCATTGCTAGGGTACCCTGTCCCCTCTGGGAGGCGCTGCAGTACCTTGGTGGCGAGCAGACGGGTCAGGTAGATCTCGGACACCATCTTGCTGCCACGGTCACCCTCCTTCTGGTCTCCGTGCTCGTGGTTCTTGACGAGGTGCCACACCTTGACCCCGCTCTCCAGGTCGGGGGTGATCATGGGGGCTCTCGAGCGCAGGCTGTCCGGGCTGCCCGTGTACCGGAACGTGGAGTCTGAGAGGGAAATGCAGCGGGACACCAAGGTCAGGCAAGAGCACGTCTCATTGGATTATTATTCTCATTACCTTGAAGTTCATAGACAGGAGTACTAGCTATACCTAGTGGGGTCATTCATGTTCAAGTGGAATGAGCCCCTGGGGAGGAGTTTCCTCCATTTGTGTTGGACTTTTTTGCACTTTTCTAGTGTTTCATTGCGTTGAATTCTGCAGTTGACATGAAGCTCTATACATTGAGAATTCCTCTTGCTTGTTCCATGCCACAGAGAAACTGAGGAGCTACAGTTATGCGCTTCATACGTTCAGTAACCCTGTCACCCAACTGATCAATACATCAGAAAACTGGAACAAGAACGCCTTTTTCAATCGTTTAAAATGCCATAGGCATAAAAGCCTGCTTAATTGTATTTTTTTTAAGGTTAAAGGTTGTTGTAAGAAGTATGGATCAGATGAACAAGAAACCTCCCCCATCTCAAGGTGATCAAACAGCCAGTTAAAAATTTAAAGAACTTTCAAATGGAATCTTCAACAGTGAGAAGCCATGTGGCCTTGAGATCAAAGGTGAACATTCACAAGATTCCTTGGTTTGAACTCCACAGCTCAGAGGCTCCCTTACTGACTGCGGTGAGCTGGGGGCAGTTTGGTGGAGTGGTTAGAGCAGGGATCTCCAACCCTGGTCCTGGAGAGCTACTGTGGCTGCTGGTTTTCATTTCAACCAATCTCTCAGTTACTTAATTGAACCAATTACTGGCTTAATTAGTCAAGATTAACAGGTGTTCCAGATCTTTAGCCACTGATGATGTAAAGACACCTATAAAACCTGCTGGATAGGGGCTCTCCAGGACCAGGGTTGTTCTCGGCAAATGAAAAAAGAATCTGTTAGATGCTATAATTGTTGAGGAACAGAGCACAAAGGCAGCAGAGGCAACCACACGGCATTGATCACGCCATTCCTCTCGTGATGAGAGAGTTACAAAGACCTGCTCTCGTTCCATTAAAAGTCTTAATAATGGGCTCTGCTCAGTTTTCAGCTTTTATTTCTATGAAGAATAATTCACTTGAAATACATTTGTTATCATAGATGCCTTTAACTCCCAGTTTTATTACGAGGGCCAAGAGACGTCCAGATGGAAGCCATTTACATCGTTAACTAAGTGGCGTCTGGGGAGCGCCGTGATGGGTTCAGTATGAGAATTAATGGGGTCCACCGCAGCCCGGAGCAATCTGTATGATTATTGAACAATAAATACCATTCTGACAACGTGGTCAGTTAACGACGACAGGATTTCCCTTTGTTTACAAGACTTGTGTGATTGAATCCATGGGAAAAGCTGTTTCAGGCTTTTCCTTTAGTACCGGGGAAGTGGTTTTGAGTTAGTCTCAACTTACCTAATCATCACAGCATGTACTGTGAACTGTGCTATGCCTTGCATGGCTCTATAATAGTGCTATGACAGAGGTTGAAGTTTTGACAAACCCCTGTATAATATGTACCACAGGGGTTTTATAGGGCACACATCTGAGTGCGGTATACGTGCTCACCGTATCTGCTGATGGAGGTGCGGGAGATGCTAGCGGAAGGTGGGATATTGTAGGACGAGGTCTGCTTGGGGACCAGAGCCACCACACAGCGGTCTGATACCTGGGGAAAGAAAAGAGAACAATTAAACCACGGCACCGCATCACTCAATCAGCTTATTGATCCTGGGTTCCCAAGCTATAGTAACTCTTTCACATGGAAGACATCAGCACTAAAAACAGGTCTATAAAGAAAACTATTACTTGTAAGTGAAGCATTAATCTGAAATTTGAGCGACCGTGCACACTAGCTCTATTGAAGTTCATCGCACTTCATAAGACTGAAAGAATCGGTGCAACAAAGTGCTAAATGAAAAGCCACGACACCGTGAATTGGCCAGCATTCCAGTTTTAATAGCATCCTTGGGGAGCACAGGGACGCTGTCAGTCAAAGAGTTCAACTCTCCACAAGCTTCTTCAGCTGAGTTGAGAGATCAAACAGACTGAGGGACTAAGGAAAAATCTAACAATACGACTGTAGCAAAAATGGACTTGGACTCCATCAGACCCTGCTGAGTGTGTTACTATATTCTTCAGTGGAATGGAATACACAATAGAATAAGGAATTAGATAACATGTTTTATACCTGCAGAACTCTATGCAAACCATAGAATGTCTGCAAGGTTCTTTTTTCTTCCCTTAGTATAATGCTTTCCGTTTTTAAAGCCAATGAGGTGCAGCACTACGTCTTCCACTTTTTTCTAAAGATAACCTTAACTGTATGAAAGCATTTTTCTTTACACCCCCAATGCCCCATGCCACCCTTACAGTGCTCTCTGTGCAACTGACTTCTTCCTAGGGTTATTTAAACTGAAAAGGAAAGCAGTGGCTGTACACAGCCCATCAAATACTTCTTTATTAATACAGCTGCCCGGCAGAGATTGAAAATGCAAATCCACCTTCTCCTGAGACAGGGGGGTACAGCTGTGCTCCGACAGGCTTTCATTTTCTTTAAGAATCATCTTACTTTTGGTAATTCATAATCTCTCCTGCATTTCCCCCCTTGTCTTCCTTGACAGTCGTAATGACTAACAATCCAACCCCAATATATACCTGAACCCCTCCCCTTTAATAGAACACCTTATCGTTCCTCCACTGCTGCCTGACTCCCACAGGGAGGGAGCGAGCGGCCCGCGGATCTTTGTAGGAAAATCTCTTATAGCTATTATCAAGGCCCCAGACTGGCCCCTGGGTTAAGACGGAATGTTTTAATAGCCAGGCTGGAGACGCACTTGAAAGGCTTTTTGAAATGCAGGCGCTCTTTTCAACTCTGCCACAGGAATTGGAAATGCACCTTCGGAGAGCAGCCCTGCCGTCTCCCTCTTCCTAAGCTGACAGCGGGAGCCAGCTGTGGCATCAGACACACAGCCTGGCTTATTATTGCTCCTCATTCTCTTCTTTTTCTTTGCATTATAGCAGCAGCTTAAAGGAAGAAAATGTGTGCATTGGGTCTTCAAAAGAATTCCAGAGAATTGGAATAAACACAGTTCTATAGAAATAATGCCTTTGTCGTATACAGTAACGTGGAGATATGCTAGATATGCTTTTAATTCCATTGCGTTGGTCGGGGACACAGACCAGAACGAGTCCAACAGAGATATATTATGCTGGCTAGATGACAGAATGAGTATCTCACCGTGTACACACATGGTTTAAACAAATAAAAAATAAAAAAAGAAGAAGCTGTCAACTCTGCTGTGACACAATTCCACCGCAATTTATCCTGCTCTGTGCTGTGCAACACTGATAACCAATATCCAAGCATCAGAATCCTCAACAAGACTTTGTAACAGCTTCCAGGGCCTCCTCCTCCGCTGGTAAAAGATGCTCTGTTTTCTTGCTGTGTGTGAGGCCGATGCTCCAATTTGCCAGTTAGTTCCTGCTGCTTGGCTGGCAGTGTGAACATCTTTAACCTCCCTGAGAGGGTGTGAGACTTTCCCTGACCTGAAACCTACCCTCTCTCCCTGCTATACAGGCCTGTGCCTGAGGAAAGACAAGCAACCGAGCCAGATATTGTCAGGGTTTTGAGTTACGGGCAAGGCCTTAAGAAAAAACTGCAGAACTTCTGACCTATTTGAAACAAGGTGCCTAGAGACTGTAACACAGCCGGTAAAATAAAGAGATCTTCATAGACAAACAAAGCTGTATTGCAATCAGCTACACTATCTTCCGTCTATTTAAACAACAGGATGTTCAACAATAACACCTCAAAGGGGTACTCTAGTAAATATCCATCTGTAAAAGTGTATATAGATTGTATCTAACATGAACCCAAGACAATCTCAAACAGACAGCCCCTTTCATACCACACACAATACAATAAATATGACGAGTGTATATCGGAAGCCTCAGGCCCTTCTTGGTGGGGCTCCACGTCCCTCCCCACCACAGCCTTCTGCATTTCAATGTTTAATCTTCTTTGCTTATCTCATGCCACTCAAACCTTGAAATTGGAAATTCATTGAAATGAGTTCCCTGTTCAGCAGCAGCCCTTGGAGATCCCTTCAGATCTCGCTTTACATAATGCTATTCACCAGTTACAAGGTTAGCGGTTTCACCTCTGGAGGAGCAGAGAGAGAGAGACTGGGGTTCCTAGACAGAGCGAGTCTGGGTATTAAAATATTCAAGCTGCTACGTCATCAACAACCACCCTCTCCTCAATATTTCATGAGCAAGTTATATTTACCTTAATCTGAAGTGATATATTAAGACGCTATCCTAGTTGTGTATGACATTTTTAAGAGGCTTAGGTTATTTTTGTTATAGTCTTTGAGAGTTCAGGGAGTTCTCCAGGTTCTAAGAGTTGACAGGAATAGAATTTAGAATTGGAACTTTTAGAGAGGGTCACAATGGAACATGCGTTCTGCGGCTTCTGTGTCATGTCGCACACGGTTTTCTGAATTGCTTTGCATGCTGTATTTTTAATTTTTTTTACCTGGTAGTGCATGAGGGTGTTGAGCCGTTTCCAGTCGTTCTCAATCTTGGTGGTGATGTCTTCATCCTGCAGGACCACTCGCGCCATCCGGCCCTGACGCCATTCTGGAGGAGAGACAGGGGACCCAATCAGAGGGCTGCTGGGACTGCTCCCTATCTGCAGGGTGGGGCTCAAATGATGCACCACAGGCACATGCACAAACCTGTATGCTGAGCTCTGGTACATGTGTCCATGTGTGCTGTACTCTATTACTATCTGCCTTGCTGATGGTCAGCAGTTCCATTTGTTCTCATGAACGCTCATGGTCTATGATGTAACGTATAGCCTTGCCCTGTTTGTTCTCTCCCTACATGATATTGCAAGGGGAGTGATGGGTGCCTTAAAGAAACCTGCACACCCTACGCTGTATGCTTTCATCAACTTTTATAAAATGTATTTTGTAAGCCAAAGACCGTAATGGAATAAAGAAATGTGTACTGGTGCAGTTAAGAAAGTTTCTTCCATATTGACAACAGAGAAGTTAATCGTTTGGATTAAATGAGCAGCACAACCCACTCCGAGCCCCCAAGGATTAATTTCACCCTTTTCTTATTCTGAAAAGCTCTTCCCTCTGTGACGTGTATCAAAGTGCTTAACCATAATTGGTTAAATGAAAGTCTTACAGAGAATGCATGGATTGATTGCAAGGCTTAAAGACTGACTGACTCAAGGTCAAAGCTTGGTAGAATGAACATGAGAGAAACTAATATCCCAATGCAAACAAGGCAAGTAAAACATTTTCTTTTAGTATAACTTAGACTTATAATTATACAGAAGAAAGAAAAGGTATAGATTTTCACTGCATCTATTAGTGGGAGGTTCAAGAATTTGTAGGTGTTTCTAAAAATGATCCCGGGGAGAGGTTGAGGTACAGTGTGGGTATGTGTGTGGAGTGCTACTGCCCCTCTTACCCAGGTCCATGTCGACAGCTCGCGGGCGCTGGAAATACGGCACGTTCTTGTAAACTGCGTCCAGGATCTTCTCCTTCACCTGTGTGATGGTGTCGCAGTTCAGCACCTTGACGGGGATCTCCGGGCTGTTCTCGTTGTCGGGATTCACGCAGTTCAGGATCTGCGAGGGAGAGCGAAGCGTCCCGTTAGCGAGGTGAACAGGAGGGCCGTTCATGCCACAGTAACCTTGGTTGTTGGACGCTGATCTGTGCTGGGACTCTGAAGGGCTATTACTATGCTTGTCAGAAACAGCAGGAAACTTAGTACTAGCCTAAATTCGAAGCTGGTAAATGCAAAACCATTTATTTTCTTTTTTCTGTAAGATAATAGCACCATATCCCCCTACTAACATTTTTTTCTTCTGAGAAAGAAACATACATCTGGACAGGTTACAAAACGGGTGAGAAAACAAATCAGAAGGTAAATATAGGGGCGTCTGGAGCACCCCACAGGTTTGTTTTCTCTTCACAACAGTAGTGCAAACATCTTAACAACCCCTATTGGTAATGCTGGAGCCGAGCAGACTACTGACCAGCGTCTTGTACTCAATCTGCTGGCGGATGAGCTTGTCCTCGCTCAGGGAGTAGCGTGCCTCTCCAGTGATGGCGTCGATGGGTCCCTTCTCCATCTGCTGCTTGATGGCACAGTAGAGCATGAAGAGAGGCTCCCCGGCACACTCCTGAAACACACAAAGACATGGAGAGCAGGCGTGAGTGCTCGGACACGGGAATGTAACACGAGGTAGATGGGACCACAACACAGGGGAGTGCGCTAACCAATGCATCTCACCCAGAACTCGCAGAAGATAGGATGTATATATTATTAGGTTTCTGTTTAATACAACTGTCTCTATATCTATCTGACCGAATCCTTCATGTTCATGGCAGGACAGTGAAGGTTGGTGGGAAGCAAGTACCTGGAGTTACCAAAGGCAATGCCATTCAACAGGTATTTCAGATTGGTGGTGTTTTACACCCACCTGTAATAACGGTTTGTACAGTGTCTATGTATTGCACCTATCTGACTCTATCCTCATCATGAGGTGCAGTCCGCTCTGCTCTCTGCTCCAAGGAATTGCCATGCAAGCAATCAGAGATGCTTTCCATCCTCCCCTGCTCACCATGCCAGCGACCTAGAACTGCTGACACTGAGATGCGGCTCTAGGCTTCATTGCTTTTATTCACATACAGTGGAACTTCTGTTTAGAAGCAGAGGTTCAGTGTGTCTATAGAACCAAACTACTGCTCCACCAATAGAGGCAGACACATGAATCTGCAGTCTGACTGGGGGCATGGGTGGGCAAGTTACCTTCAGGAATTTGTGGAGCAGGAAGGCAAACCAGTTGGTCAGCATCTTCTCAGCCACCGACTCGGTTCTACAAACAAAGAAGAAACCGTTGATTAACAAAGGGCTGCGAAGATTGTACTAGGAAAGCACTGGTATTGTTAACCTGCTGGTTTTAGCCATCGTCCGCACAGCACATTCTTTGCTCGAGATGTTGAGAGAGAGAGAGAGAGAGAGAGAGAGAGAGAGAGAGAGAGAGAGCAACTCCAAAGAAAAGGGAAGAAAAAAAGAAATTTCATGAAAAGAGACCAGTTCACTAAAATAAAGCTGTGGAAAGACCATTGTTTTGACTGCAGTAAACTATACTTGCCAGTCCTTTGAACACCAGTAATGTAGTATTTATCATATCTGAAGTCCAGGATTGAGTTTGCAGGAGGGGGCTGGTCTCTTTCTGAATACAGCACTCATTTCAGAAGTATATTTTCTGTCCTCTAAACAGGAACAGAAGGGAGTGCAGCTGGTTGCTTGTCTGGTAGAGCTAGGTTTTCACTGTGAATTCCATTAGGATGTAAATTTATGAGGAAGGCACGCTGTCCTCCTGCACACGAGCGTCTATTGTCCCATTTCCCTGTCAGAATTTAACACATGCAAATTACACGTTTCCTTGGAATGCCATTGATGCTTACAACAGGGCTATGACAGCCCATCACCTGACCCCCCCCTTTACTTTCTTACTCACACACACACACACACACACACACACACACACACACACACACAGCAAAAGTGTCTGGTGGAAATGTAGTATCCGTCTCGACCCCATGATGATGTAAAAATGGGGTCAATAAATTGCTGTTATTTCACAGCAATCAGTGCAGCCAGGACTGTGATTATAGGAACACATTGCAGCTCCTGCACATCCCCTGCATGTTGCTTTTATTGCATCAAAGATATGATCTGGAACAAGGTAATCACTGCAGCTTTTGGGACATCAGCTTGTATGTGTGAACACAGCAGTTTAATACATATCATTATTATTATTATTATTATTATTATTATTATTATTATTATTATTATTATTATTATTATTAATAATCAAAATAATCAATCCCCCTGCCTCTACTGACTAAACATTTCAACAAGACTGTAGTAATACTTAGACCTATTATTGAAGACACTGAGAAAGACTTTACTTTTTAAATTATTTTAAATTTAGCACTATTACATAGACTGTGGTATTCTTAAAATGATGTAATGTACACGAATTACACTGTCTTGACCTTTCTGCTCCCTCCTATCTCCAGACTATCATTTCTCCCTACACCCGCTCTCTCCCTCTCCGCTCCTCCACCACCGGCAGATTAGCTGTACCCCCCCTCCGCTCCCCCGCCTCCAGAGCCCGCTCCTTCTCCACCCTTGCCCCTCAGTGGTGGAATGACCTACCCACCGGATATCAGGACTGCTCAGTCCCTGACCACCTTCTGGCACCTCCTCAAGACACACCTGTTCAGACAGCATCTGTAAACCTCACAACTCTTGACTATACTGGACTATATGGCACCCAACTGTACCATCACTTGCATCAGCTTGTACTTGCACTGAACTGCTGCATACCTTGCTGTATTCAACTACTGCTCTTAATTATAGCTTCTTCCTGTATCTTGTATTTGACTTTACTCTTATAGGATCCTGTGGCAATGTGCATATTATGTGTTGTGTGTTGCGTGCGTGTGTTAATGTTGGTGTATAGATTGGTACACGGGATATAAACGGGTCTGTGTTTCACGTGTATTTAAAAAGTGTAGATTTGTATTTAGGCACGAGGAGAGCACAAATCACTTCACGTGCTGGTTAAATGTAATATGTGAGCACGGGGTTGCACAGAATTAATTCACGTGCTGGGATTCAAGTGAATAATTAATTAGTAATTGAATCCCAGCACAACAGTGTATATATAGAGACACGTAGCACTCAGTCGGGGTTAGGTGTTCGGTGAGTGGAGAACGGGTGTGGAGAGGAGTTAAAATAAACGAAAAGAATAATAAAATAGTAAGTGTTTTCACTCACCGTGTTTGTTCGTTTGTCTGTTTACTGTTTAGTCCGTTTTTGTTTATATATTTATTTTGGCGTATAGTGCCGTGTCCTGTTTTTGTGTTCAAACCTTTTATTTTCTGTTCTGTCTGTTAATTATTAAATGCTGAGCGCGATCACGCGCTCAGCCACACCAAAACCCCAAGTCTCTGTTGTTTATTTCCTGCATCTGGTCTGACGCCACCCACTCCGGCCGTCTTTGTGACAGATCCATATTCATGTTTTTTGTAATTGCTCTTATTTGAAATCATTCTCATCCATTCATCGTATTCACTACATGCTCATACTGGACTTTACTCGTATAAGCAAATAGTTTTAATATAAGTTAACTGCTCTCAGTCAAACCCACTCTTACATGTAATTATTTACTGTATTCTCAATTGTGCTCTTATTTGAATTTGATCTTTTGCTACTGATTTTATTGTACTTTACAACTGCTCTTATCTGTAATGTGATATTCTGCAATGTGATATTCTGAAATGTAATACTTTACAATGTGATATTTTGTAATGTGATACTTTGTTCTGCGATATTTTGTAACAATTGTAAGTCGCCCTGGATAAGGGCGTCTAATAAATAAATAAACAAACAAACAAACAAATAAATAAATAAATAAATAAATAATAACAACAACACAGCCGGTAAAATAACATGAAGTGATCGTCATAGATGAACAGGAGAACAAAGCCGTATTGCAATCAGCTGCACTATCTTCTGTTTATTTAAACAACAGGATGTGTCATGTATCATTTTTCATCGGTACAATGAGGATAGAAAGTACATTATCAAAATCTAATAAAAGCTACTGAATAGTGTAATAAGCTCCGGCGGTCTCCAAGAACCTTCTCAAATAAAGCTCTTTGTGCTGCCCATGTCGTGCCCATTTCATTTCCCAGCGTTTTAATCCCTGTCAGAAGCAGGGCTCTGTGTTGCTCCCAGCCCCTCCCCACCTTTTTAATTGTGTTTCATTAATGAACCTGAGGCTTTCATTATCTTACTTGTGCATGAAGAAGGAATTGTGTTAATTGTGTTGAACTGGCTGTGGTGCTTGATTACAAAGTATCACACCAGGCAAGGCTTACATGCATCCCTCTAATAACCATTCCCCTGCCCTGCATTCCACTCTTATTAAAAAAACAAGAGAGAGAGCCTGGCGCAGACTGAGCCCTGGGCTAGCGAGCTGTTCCATTTTTAGCAGGCATTCTCTTTGTAAATAAAGCGAGTGAGCGAGGGATGGTTTTTATTAGTATCTGTTTTTAGGCACCCCCTCTATCAATACATACACTTACCTGCAACACTCACAAGGAGAAGGGAGAAATACTGACGGGTGGTGATGAAAGAAAACCAAAATAATAGCAACACTGCATGATAGAAAATGATAAAGTGAATCTAAACAAGGATATATTAGTTCAGATTACTGTGATGTTATTATTATTAGCCGGTTCTTGAGGATGAAGGTGTTAATGAAGCAAGGTGTCTAAAACGGGAACAGGAACACAGGGATGAAATTAAGACTCCCATTCAATAGCAGTTGGAGCCAGTCCAGGCTTTTCTACTGCCAGGAGCTTAATTTGAAAACTATTTCAACCCACAGTAAAACCTGGAGCGGATCCAGCAGAGATGCAATAGGAGTCGTGTTACCTCCCGCAGTAAAATAACTGCAGCCATTCACAAGAATTATTTTCTAATACTCTTTCAAGGTCTATAGATTTTAGCAGTGCCATTAGCCTAGCATCATATTTGCAGCTAAATGACTTACTGTATAAGAATGTTGTCAGAATTCTAGAATACTGCGACAATGCCAGTGTTCTGAAGTTAGTGAGTACCGGTTGCAACAAAAGTATAACTAGAGCCTACCAAGTCAACACAATGCAGTAAACACAATCACACAGTCCCTGCATCTTCTAATTATAAGCAATATAAATAGTTATTAAAATGGCTCTATTTAGTGTTTCTTGTTGACATTTCCATACGATTTGCTTGATTCTTTTTTCTCGCTCTCTCTCCAAACTCCCCCTTAGGGCCATAGCTGATCTTATCCACAAGCTTTTTCTACTTGAATGCATTTAATTTATTTTTAATTATGCTACAGTTCGTATGGGATGTGACCCCCTCGAGCCCCTCCCCTCTCCTGAAAAATTGACCCTTCATGTTCCAAGCAGATCCTGGCCTTTATTTAACTGAATAAAACCAATGAATAAAAAAAAAAAAAAACGTGGAGTGTGAAAAAGATTATAACTCTGGCTGCATGTCTGCTATACGGATTCCCTAGAGAAGCAGTTTCTTAAAGGAGATCACATGGGGCACAAAACAATTCACTCTATGGTCTTTTAATCTCTGACTACAGAGCTTAGCAGGCTGGACGGGAGAATAGAGTTTGCTGATTCGAAGTTCAAGATCACATCAACCATTTACTTTATCCTTAGATAACCCCAGATTGCTGATGCTCCATTGCTGATGCTACAGGTGCATTATAGGTTGATAAAATCAACCCCCTCTGTCTGACATTGAAAACGACTTTCAAACCGATATGTTAGTCGCTGAATTTGCGAGGATTTTTTCAGTAGTTCTGCAGTTAACATCCTGCTACCTCCTTCATTATCTGCTGTGCTCTGATTTGAGGCTGATCTGTGGGCTTGTGGAGGAATGAACAACAATATAGAGGCAAGAATGATCTTGTGCATATTCCTTCATATGAATGAGGACTGCATCAACACGAAATGGCATCTAAAATAAATTCACTGTCTTTTCTTTAACAGGTAACTGGATGGGTTACCCGCTGCAAGACATAGAATGCAGGATCCTAGTGACAACTGTATTAGGTTCCTGGATATGAAAAATACATGCAACAAAAACAATGGGTCTCTAGCCCTGTCTTTCATCTATTGGAATAACAATGTTATTCAATACGGAGCTGTCTAGATAGTTCACGTGGGATTTTTTTCTCAAAACATGTAGATTAATAACATGAAAGTGGAGTTGACAGAAAGCACTATCAGGGTGAAACTTTGGCATATTGAAAAAAAAAAAAAAAGAAATGTACATACAAGCAGGATT
Organism: Acipenser ruthenus; assembly: GCF_902713425.1. NCBI lineage: Eukaryota > Metazoa > Chordata > Actinopteri > Acipenseriformes > Acipenseridae > Acipenser > Acipenser ruthenus. The sequence goes on from NC_081218.1 coordinate 10,390,115, forward strand.
GGGCTTTACATTGTAAGCCCTGCATTCAACCTGTCAAGTCAGAGCCAATTAACTTTCCTTTTAACCCTTTTCTATACCGTATTTAGTGAACCTGCTCCAGGTCAGTGACAGATAAAGAGTCCCTTTTTAAATATTCCACACGCTTGGGCTGCGGAAATGCATTTTTCATAAGCTGCACACCGTGTTGGCGAGCATGACGAAAGCAGAACAAGCACTCGCTGTTACGCATCAAAGCGGAGGAGCTGTCGGGAAGAGTCAATCACCTCTGAATGTACAGCGCAGGAACAGCACAGTGCTGTCGGCACTGCAACATCATGACATCGGGGTTTGATCCCAGGCCTCCAGAGATTAAACAGGGCTCGCCTTTTGCTTTTTATAGTACCTGCCATGCGGGAAGGTGCAGCGGAGGATTTACCTGCCCTAACAAGCGCAGCCTGTACAGTTTCCAATGTTTTTAAACATTTAAACTGTCATTTTTATGAGGGGGTTGGGCATGCCATTCTAAAAAAATTAAAAAATAAACAAGAAATCAACAAGAGATTTGGTCAGGACTGTATTTCAGCTTATTCAAAATGAAAGACTTACCACCGAGACATTTTTTTTATGTATATAAGCAGCATATTTTTCTTTTGCTGGTGGGCCATGCCTGCACAGCAAGGCAAGTGAGATTTCATCTCACCCTCCCCGGGGTAGTAGTTACCAGCCCTGTGAAACCCCGCAGCGACTGACCTGCGCAAGAGCAGCTTGGGATGGTTCTTGCTCTCCAGGTTCTTGTCGATGAGGTCGCTCAGCAGGTGCTTGAGCACGTCCGTGGCGTACTCCAGCTTGCCCTGCAGCGCGGTCATGATGAGGGACGCCACGTTGCCGCGGTCGCGCATGGAGAAGCTCCGCTGCAGCTCCAGGGTGCGGATGAAGGTCAGCAGGAACACCTTGTTGTTGATGAGCTGGCCGAACATCTTGAGGGCTTTCTCCACACTCATCTGACCGTTGCCTGGGACCTGCAATATTACACATTATATATCAGAGGAGTGTATATTGGGCAGCAGTGTGGAGTAGTGGTTAGGGCTCTGGACTCTTGACCGGAGGGTTGTGGGTTCAATCCTCAGTGGGAGACACTGCTGTTGTATCCTTGAGCAAGGTACTTTACCTAGATTGCTCCAATAAAAACCCAACTGTATAAATGGGTAATTGTATGTAAAAAATAATGTGATATCTGTATAATGTGAAATCTTGTAACAATTGTAAGTCGCCCTGGATAAGGGCGTCTGCTAAGAAATAAATAATAATAATAATAATAATAATAATATTAAGCATTTAAAAAAGAATATGCAAATGACTTCACAGTCTGGGGGGAAAAAGGGGACCCAGTTGCCCACCCCCAAATTCCTGCCCTATTGTCTATCCCTCCATAAGTCAATGTGGTATCTGGTTGCCATGGATACTAATACAGGTCTCCAAACAAAGAAATGAAGACAGAGGCTGCGTGACATTATAGAACAGGTTGTGAAACATCCCTGGTTATTTTGAAGACTGTTATGGTCAAACTGCAGGGACGGATTGGGGGAAGGGGGGGGGGGGGGGTGCCCCTCACCTCGAGCTCGCGCAGCACCGGATGGTCCTCAATGCCCGGGAAGAGAACCCTCATGGCGTAGGTGCGGTACTCCAGGTGTGGGATGCCAGCTCGGTCCAGGTCACTGGTCAGCTCGTTGATGTCTGTCTGCAGCTCTGCAAAGGCTGAGGGAAGAAGGAGCATCAGACAGGTTAGGACACAACTACAAGAAGACCAACATTTTGGCTTAGTGTCTTCTACAGTGTACAAAAATAAGAACTGTACATGGTACTATTTTTATAAGAGTTAAGGAGGGAGATTATTTATTTGTAATACCCTATGAATACCCACAGGAGGCGCTGTTTCCCCAGAGTTATTTACTGCTCTTTTCTTATTCGTCTCTGTAATGTTTTAGCTGGCTTGAAAGAAATCACTCCCTGCAGTAACTACAAACGAATCAGGTCCGCTGCTTACAGGATCAGAAACAAGTTATCTATGAAAATCCTATGTTGGCAGAAGATTATTTCTGGATTTCTGCAAATCTGTGCCGCAAGGCGACACCGTGTCTGGTAAGAATGCAATACATTTTTAAGGTATTATTATTACTGTTGTCACTGGGGTTTATTTTGGTTCAGAGAGCTGAGAACAGGATTCTTGAACTGCTGCTACAGAAAAGAACAGCAGCCAGGCATCACTACCAGAGTCATCAGGGATCTGTCTCCCCACGTAAACATTGATGGGTTGCCATGGAAACCACACCCGGGCCTAGCAAAATGAGCTGCTTTAAAGTCTTGGAAGGAAGAATGCGGCTGACACTGGAAAATTAATTATTTTATTTTATATTTTCTGTTCATGTTAAAATACTTTGCGTACCGCACTATGCGTTTCGACATGGACATGTCTTCATCACGTTTGTTAGTTTATATATATGGATTCATTACAATGGCTAATAAATATGGATTTTCCCCAAAGTAGTAACATCACAGCCTCTGCTGTGTTCTTGTATTTTTGCTATTTAGGTGTTTTCTTAGACTGCTAATTTAAGTTCGACCTAAGACTACTCATACAAATAACACAAATGCAGACATAAGTGGTATGGCTTTCGTCATACAGTAAGTGGCAAACGAGACCACACACACACACACCTTCAACATTAAGAGTCAAGCGAGTGCTTATCCAGTAACCAGTTTAACGCTTCCCGTCTCCTACCTTCCTTGCACTCCAAGGCGACGCGGGACTCCAGGTTGTCCATCTGCATCTGCAGCCGCTTGAGTGTGAGGTCGTTCTCGCGGGACTTGCGCTTGTAGGCGATGAGGACAATGATGACGATGATGAGGAGCAGGCCGCCGCCGGCTGCGATGCTCACAATGGCGGGGAGGGTCAGCAGGCTGTCCGAGAGCACGTGGACTGAGCCGGGAGAGAACTTGAGACCACCCACATGGACCTGCCGAAACAACCACTGCCATCAACCACAGTGACCGCACTCACTCACTTTCTTATTGGATAGGAGACATCATTGATAAATAGAACCACAGAGAGAGTTACAGACCAGGGCTTTTGCTCAGCCAGGTTTGTCAGACAAGCAAGGCAACTCACCATGACTTTGTGCTGCCCAGTGAGGTTCGGTGGCTCACATAGCAGCTGTGTCTCCGAGACGGTGACAGAGCAGGGTGTCTCTCCGATCAGCACAGTGTAGTTCAGCTTGGCACCTCCAGAGGCTGGGGGCAGCAGGTTCCGTCCCTGGAGAAAGGACACAGACAGAGGACGGCCATTAATACTGCTGAAGCCCTCACTCAATCACCCTCTTTTACTTTTGGACTTCCAGACGATACATTTAACCAGGACCTCCTCTTCCACTGCACCAGTTGTTCAAACAAAAATAAATAAATACAACAACAACAACTACTCATTATGTTTCTGTTAACGGGCTCCAATGTGCATCTCGCTGCTTTTGACTGGTTTTTACAGACGATTTCTCCTTTTAGAAGACGTTTGCACTAATGGATTCAGCAGCCCCGTGTGTTTTAAAGCTTGGAAGGTACCTTGAGGATGATGGGGGAGCCCGGTTTCTGCTCCAGGATGCCCGATGCGCTGAGAGGCTCGAAGGTGGGGTTGGGGTAGTAGATGAAGTTGGTGTTGTTGTAGAGGAGCAGCGACTGCACGTTGTTGAAGATGAAGCCGAACTCGTCGGCACGCTCCACTGCGTCCAATCCGGGCCGGTATTCCAGGGTGAGGGGCGGGGCCAGGCACGACATGGTGGTCGCGTTCAGCACTTTACACACCTGGGGAAGTGCAGCACACACACAGGGATTCATAAGAGAGGGATTTACACAGGGGGTCTTTAATACAAGCTTCATTTCATGTGTAGGTCAGACAGGGTTGACTGGCACAAAATCAACATAACCATTGAAACGCATGATGTTTCTAATGGTAAGTTTGCACGGATCCTGGAAGCGGCTTTAAATATAACTCTTGTCTGACAATATCCAGGGCGCTTTATTTGTATTGCCAGTGTATTGGTTTTATGAGTAATACTGACTTCCTGACTTTGCAAATTCCTTTCTGTGGACTCCAGGATGTCTCCACAACATATATATATATTTTTTAATTTTTAGTTTTTGCAATCTTTAAAAAAAACAAAAAACAACACCCTAAAATACATCAGTGCAGCAAACACATATGCTGTTAACAAAAGCACAGGATCAGCCAGCAGATACATTCCCCCCCCCCCCCCCCCCCCCAGTTATAAATGCATGTGCTAGTTTATCCTCCTATTCCCTTTCATAAACAGCTACATGTTCAACAATGTGGAGAACCATTGTGAGGCTGCCAGACATTTGTACAGAAACCAGTAACATTCAGCACCATGCCTAATTGCTGAGCTGTGTGCAGTTGTAGTTACTTAAAAAGCATGCCAAGGGGACTTGTTAAGCAACTTCTAAGATATTCCTTTCATATAAACTGTAAAACAAGCATGAAAAAAAACAAGCAGCTGGGAATGCATTTCTTTCCTTTGGTTATATGTTTCTTTGTATTGTCGTATACATTCTGCCTTATTGCTTAGTAGCAATAGCTGTAATGGAACAACCCACCGAAACAACACGTTTCTGTACTGCCAGAAATGAAGGACATTCGTTCGGGACATGTTTAGCTTATGCAACAGTTCTGTGTGCCACTTCATGTGATTGAAAACCCATCTGTTATCTTGTTCAGGCAAAAAGAATGATAGCATGTAGTGTTTAGATCGCTCTGTTTTTTAATAAACGAAGGCACTGCTGCTTTCTTGCCTGATGAAAACAATTTAATTCTGGTTAAACAAACAGACTTAAACCTTGGACAGAACTCTGCTAACTTGGCTTTCTATTCTAGAGACCCCCTAAAGCAACCTGACTGTTAAATTAAGGATGTCAAATAGAAACAGTACGCTTAGTAGTTCAAGATGTTCCCGAGCTGTGCTGTAATGATTTTCTGATTTATAAATAAAACCTCCTACAAGTACAAGGCACACTGTCCCTGAGGTATTCCAAACAGGGCAGTAATATCCGTGTAAAAATGAAATCGATATTCTGACGGAGAGCTGGAGGTCTAAAGTGCAGGAAGATACAGTTCTGTTCCCCTTTTAGATTACAATTAGACCTAAATATCTCCAGAATTCTAGAAACTCCTCTCCCCCTCCCTCCCTGCATGGGCAGGAGAGAAGAGACAAAGGCAAGTCAATCGTTTTGAATTATTTACACTGCCCAAGACAACAGGAGCGCGGAAGCAACCTCTTTATTCAAGCATCCGTTCTGTAATAATCCTGTTCACAGATGCTCCAAAGAGCGCACGTTTCATTATATATAAAATACCATACCCCCCAGAGAGACGTCCTGTAAATTTCTAATGTATGCGTATATTTAAAAAATAAATAAACAAATCACCCTCAAATAGTATCCTGTTATCCATGTTCTGCTATCTTATTTATACCTATATGTGATTTATAAAAACACATGTGTTTGGTTATTGTTCAGTGAGTTTTGCACTACAGTGTCTCAAGAAGCCACAAGCCTCGCTGTGCTGTAAAGCTATATGACAGATAGTTTAAGTGAATTGCCCAGTACCTGACCCCAGTATTAGTAAGGTAGAGTTGCTGCACAGCATGTGTTCATTGGGCCTCTAACTGGAAAAGAGAAAGGGTGGGGGGCTCTAATAGGTGCTTACAAACATGGAGGAGAGAGCTGTCTACTCTCTGGTGTACAAGCAAAACACAATCAAAAGACTGCGCTGCCAAACTGAAAAAAAAACCCAAGAAAGTCCACCACATCCGAGGTGTGCCACTGCTGGAACAAAACATCAAAATCAAACAACCGCAGACTCAGTATTTCCAGCTGAAGAATATCTTTATTGAGGACAGCGACATCTTTTTCAAGGTTATTCTCACCTGCAGGAATTTGATTGCGCCTTGTCGATAAAGATATTCTTCAGCTGGTAGTACTGAGTGTGCGGTTGTTTGATTGTGTTGCACAATCAGAGACCGTTCAAAAAGAAGACAATGCATTAGAAATCGGAATCTAGCGACTAGCGAAATTCTGCGCAAGAGAAATCAAAGGAGGTAAGGAAATGGAATATAAAAATCATGTCTGGAGATACATCTTGGTGTTTGTAAGTTCTGGTGTGGCTTTCCATCCTGCTGTACCATCTGTTACACCACGGTGGGTCTATGGTGGGTGCTGTGGGTTTAGATTTTTTTTTTTTTAACAACTAAATTCTCACAGTATAAAAAACTGAGGATAGCAGATGCTGGATTTGGCTCCTGGGACTGAAAGTTAATTTCTGCCTTATTTACTGCAAATTTAGCAGCCTGGATTAATGCTACGCATTTAATCCAAATTTAGAGTAAGCAAAATACATCAAAGCCTTTGAACACTGGATGAAAAACTGTGAATAACAAGAAAATAAATAACTGGCGGCGAGCGACAAGCAGCAAGTTGTAGTGCCGACCAATCAAGGCTCTTTTGAATGGTATTCATTAGCATGGTCTATGTACTCTGGTATAAGAAAACACTTGATTGTATTGCATTAAATAGGCTGCTTTTTACATGCCAAGACACAACTCTTGAGCTCTCAATAATACTCTTACTTGATGATATTTTAAGGTTGACAGCAATACAAATAATTTGATTTTTTTTTTTTTAACCCAACACTACTGATACTAGATGACAACATCCCCCCTCAACCCCCACCCCCCACCGAACCTTCCTTCAATTAAAACAAACAAAAATTCAAATCACCTCGAAGCATCCGAGAGCACTTCACAATAACACCAAAAAAAACTGACACACGAGCCAACAGCCAAGCAATCCAGCTAAAAAATACGCCACCTCCAACAGATATGTTTTTAAAATTGATTTAAAAGTTTGAACTGTGCCAATATTCCTAATATGATTTGGGATAGAGTTCCAGAGGCAGGGAGCATAAAACCTAAAGCCCTCACCCCTCCTGAGTTCAGCCAACTTCTAGGAGCTACCAGAAGGCCAGCATTTGCTGATATCATGTATGACTAGGGGCATAAGACCATATGAAGGCCCTAAGCCATGAAGGGTAAGTGTAATCGATCCCCTGACAGGGAGCCAATGCAGTGATTCAAGTACTGGAGTAATGTGTTGTGAATGACGTGTGCGAGTCAGCACTCTGGCTACAGCATTGTGGAGCCGACGCAGTTTAATAAATCAGGAAGGTTTTATTTGTTAATAATTGATGCAAGGGGGAGCATGGAGACACTGAAAAGCAGGGCACCAAGGATTGAGCCTTGTGGAAATCCATACTTCACATCACCGGTTTATGAAGAGTACTGACCCAGAGAGACAAACTGGCGTCCATATAATGGATAGGAGCGAAACCATTCCAAAGCAAGACCTGGAATTCCAATAGAATTCTGTAATCTCTCCAAAAAGATCACGTGGTCCACGGTGTCAAAAGCAGCAGAAAGATCAAGCAACACTAAAATAGACAATTGTCCAGTATCAGCAAACCAGAGGAGGTCATTACAGACCCTCAATAAGGCTGTCTCAGCACCATGTCCTGAGCGAGAACCAGACTGAAGTTTTTCCAATTGCCCATTTTTCAACCATCTTAGCAAGAAAAGCAATATCAGAAATAGGACTATCGTTTCCAAGATCATGTGGGGAAAGGTTATGTTTGTTCCGAAGTGATTTCTCATCTGCCAGTGTTAGAGTAAGTGGGACTCTTCCAGAGGTCAGAGGAGTTAACAATATGAGTTATAATAGGACCTAAAACAGACAGACATTCCTTCATAAACCAGGGAGGCCAAGGATCTAAACTACGGGTCTTAAGATGTAGTTTCATTATCACAGCCTTAAGCTTTACCTTAGTTATCACAGTACATTCCCTGAACCTAGCACTGATATTATGGAAGCAATCTGGAGATGGGTGAACAGAGGCAATAGGAACAGAGAGTAAATGGGCCCTACACTTCAATTTTATCAGTTGAAGTAAAAATTGCTCACAAATATCTGTTTGATCTCCACGCACTGGTGTAGTTGTTTTAGGGTTTAAGAGTTTATCAACAATATTTAACAGTGCTGCTGGCTGATCTTTACTAGTGGAAATAATATTAGAAAAATAAGACAATTTACCAGTAGTCAAGGCCATTTGATATTGTCCAGATGCATGTTAAACAAACAAGAGGTTAAACAGCTATTTCACAAAGTCTGGTGTAGCTTTAAGGTTATATCTGCAGTGTGTGTTGCAAATAGGGTTGCCACGGCTGCAGCACAAACTCTAAACTCTCTTTAGAAATCCCATATCCATCCAATAGGAACCACTGACAATATTACTACTATAGTATTGACAACCAATTCATATTGTCTATTTTAGTAATATATTATCCTGATTTATCTAACTTGTGCTCAATTTTATGGCACTGAGATTTAGTGTCCCGGGAAGGAATCCTGAGACACCGTCATCAAAACCGGGACGATGCAGGGAAAACGGGGACAGGTGGCAACCTGAGGCGTTAGCTTTTGTTATGGCAGACAAGAGCGACCAAGTAAACCTACACCTGAATCTGCCCCAGGAGAATTTCCCTCTTATTATTATTATTATTTCAAACAGATCTGAAACATGGCTCATTTACTTTATTAAAAGCAGTCCTTCCCCCTGGAGACAAAACGCCAAATCCAATCAGCATATATTTCCTTTCCTCTCAGCTCTTACTGTTTCATTCCGTTTAATGCTGACGACGGCTTTTGACCAAAGTTAATCTTCCATTAAAACCCATTAAGACATTTTCTGAATTCCATTATACTCACCAGAGTGGTTTTTAATACAGATGAAGAAGAAAAAAAAACATATCGCCTCACTCTTAACATGTTTATTTATTCACTGCAACATTCTGATTGAGGCGAACGAAGAGACCTTTTTTTTTTCAGCACCCCGCTGTCTATGACCTGTTTTGCTACGGTAAAGACGACTTGCTTGTCTGTCTTGCACAGGTTTTTATTGCCCGATCCAGCATGGTATCAGCTTGGTATCAGCTGGTACGACATTTAGACAATGCAGTTCTGACATTCTGAGTGACAGCATTGAGGAGAACCTTTCAACAGAGGCCAGCTTTTGGGTCATGTGAGCATTATATCTCTCTACTGTTGAGTTATTTTTCCATCACATTGCTTCACAGATCTGACATTTCTATAACTACATGGATTTAATGGAAGCCATTCCCTTCTGGAGGTCTTTCTCCGTGACACTGTGCAGTTAGGTGTGGGAATGAGAGTGCATTCCATTGTTTAGACTGTGCTTCTTGCCATGGTCACCATGCTAGTTGGACTGAACATTATACCAATTTTACCAATTTTAATTTTAACTAAAAACAAATGTGTGGTTTTTTTACATTAAAATAAATAAAATAAAGCAGCATCGACATGTCACAATGAGTACTATGATGTCACAGGCCCACATGGCGTGATGAGGTCACAAAGGGGCTTTGGCTGCATTAAATGAAAGAGTAAGGATGAAAACCTCTGGAAACTGTCAGCTTACTCACATTGTCTGACTCGTGGCCGTTGTATTTCACTCTGATCCGGGGCTCCTGAATCACATCCAGGTTAGTCCCTGTGATAGTCAGGGGAGTGTGGCCGCTGTGAAAGAACATGATCAACTATTAGAGTGACACTGGGCTTGTGTTAAAAATAAGAAATGATAACTACAATATACAGACCACGTTGACACATCAGTAATCTCTCTATACACACACCTCAGACATCATCATACAGAGCGGTTACTAATGAACGAAAGAATGATTGACAAAGCAAGTAACTTTTCAAAGTCTTGACTGTAACAGACACACCCCACCCATTTTCTGGATTTTAGCATCAGTAGCCTTTTGCAGCAGGTCTGATTCTCTTCGATTAATTCATCCAAGAACACAAAAACTGGGGGGCATTAAAAAGTCATCTTTTGTTGCTCAACTTGTCCTCCAAGTGTCGACGCTGGCCCTTGCAGAGGCTTGTGTTTGTATTACAATGCGATTCCGTGACAGCTCCTGCATGTGCTGAATCGTCCCTGTCTAAAGCAGTGAAGTGGAGCCGGTAATCATGCAGTAAGCAGATGGCTCTGCCTTGTCCGGTACTGTAC